>NC_141135.1:79341539-79654456 GCF_053477565.2 Lygodium microphyllum
AGGGGGTGGATGTCATACTGCTGCGCATCCGAGGTGTGGAATCCACCAAAAAGTTGTGTGTGTGACATTTGTTACTTTGTACATACTTAGTTGTTGTGTTTGAATTTTGTTTTGTGTGGGCAGTATAGTAGAGAGAGGGGTCTTCTGCTGCCTTTCCTTCCAGCTGGGGTTGCACCTGATAGATCCTCCTTCAACAATGGTGGGCATGTGATGTCTTCTATGGCTTTTCTTGGCTTCCAATTCCCACGCAAAAAGAAGGAATGATCACTCCGTCGATGAATTCAAATGCATGGAGTGCCTCATTAGGCTAGCCATATGGAAGGCTGTGTGCTACTTCTTTCTGCTAGGCCTAGTGCCAGTTGTTCTAGGTGGACGAGGATTGGAACTTACAAGGGTTCATGACTATGATGATGGCTTTCAGTACAACCATACACTTGCTCAAATACTTGTGGAGTACACTTTTGTGGTGTATGTACAATGATTTGAATTCTCTCATTGCTTGGAATTGCTCTAGGTGTGATGGCTACACCAAGGGTTTCAGATTGGTGGAGCTGATAGTTGATGTTCAACACTGCCTACAAGCTTATGTCGGGCTTGCTGAAGACTTGAATGCAATTGTGATTGCATTCCGTGGAACGCAAGAGAATAGTATTCAAAACTAGATGGAGGATTTGTTTTTTAAGCAGCTTGATCTCAATTATCCAGGAGTTACAGGTGCAATGGTACATCGTGGATTTTATACAGCCTACCATAATAGCACCCTTCGTATAACAAGAGTAGTTGGTGTAGTTATGTCTATACTTGATGAAGTGGAAGGATTGGACATTATGGTTACAGGACATTCTATGGGGGGTGCAATGGCTACGTTCTGTGCTCTTGATCTCACGGTAAACTATGGAATGAGGAATATTCAAATAGTAATATTTGGGCAAAACAGAATTGGTAAAAGCTTTCTCTGTGTGGGAGGGGCCCCTTTTCTGGTCAGAAAGAGGCGTATTGTAGGCCGTGCAGAGGGGAAAAATAGAACCGTCTGGCCTGGGGAAAAATAAAAGCAACGCAAACAAGGGGTCTGGGGGCCTAAATGTTTCTGGAGTCAAGTGATTGAACTAGCAGAGGACATAGATGGTCTTCAGTGGGTTGTGAGTGCTATTGGTCTTCTCAAACACCTTCTAAGACTTCAATTACTAGGGAATCGAATGATGGGGGAGTCACGAGAATTCACTACTAACAATCCATCACAGGATCAAATCAGATCACTGGAAACACTGTTCCTGTGATGCTGCACAAAGATTCTTCTCTGCGGAGGTAGGAATGTCCACCCATGTGAAGTTCCCTGTTGCAAGATCTTCCTATCCAACGAACTGTCCTGCACTCACTAACTAGAGGAGGTGGCCCTCAATTAAAATAGGCAATAGAGGAGGAGCGTATTTCGTGGTAGCTGTTATGCTTTCATACGCGCATCTGGTACAATATGTGCTTGGTATAGAGTGATCGATTGGCCACGCGATCATGAGAGAAAGAGAGAGAGCCATCGATCGGAGGCAATAAGCGTGCACTTAAGCATGGCTGATCAAACGTGCTAGATTGTGCAGAAAATGGTAACAGGTCGGAGCATGAGAGCAAAGAGGGATCATTGATGTGCTATGGCCAACAATTGACAATTGAGGAGAAGTAGATCAGCTGAGGAAGCATATGTAATGTGGCCGTGCAGGTTTCACTTTTGGGGATGTTCTGTGTCCACGCCATAGCCCTGGCTTCCCACGGATGCAGAGTACTTTCAACAACGGGTGCAAGCCACGCTTGATCAGATTGATGCCATTGTGGAGTGCACCAACTGCATTGATGGTACTAGAGAGGCCCTTGAGGCTGAGAATTACAAATCTGCAGCCAAGTTTACATACTCTATCGAGACAGGGGAATTTGAAACCGTCCCAAACTTTGGTAATTTGACATAAACAATTACAACATTTTGAGGCTGTGGTTTATTTTAGCTCCAGAACAAGCTAAGAGTAATACTCCCATCACACTGATCAGCCATACCTGAATGCAATGTAAAGAACCTCTACTTTGAGGTTGTAGTTGGCATGGATACAACTTGAAATTGGTCAAAGTAGCTTATGTGTGGACTATTTTGGATGACCGGGATTGAATTTGCTGGATTGTAAAAAGGAGTTTTGTCAAGTGTTAGGATAAGTTTGGACCATCATGACTCAATATGCATGCTGGATTGTGAAGAGAACTTTTGTCAACTATGAGCAAGGACAGCATATGTAGTATGTTTCATGTCTGAAAATTGCTGACACCCTATTCTTTGAAAGATGCAGAATTTGGTTGAGGATTTCATACTAAGAAATACCATTGTAGAGGGCAGTTCAGAGCGTGATAGAATTCCTACAAATGCATTTAACATTTTCCTCACAGAAGAAGCAAATCTGGGGTTTCTCAAATGTAATAATCCTCTAATTTTCTGGTAAAAAGGGATCGATCGTGATGTTGGTCATTCAGATAGTTATGATGTGTATGAGTTGTCTTTATATGTTTAATTGTTGATTAAAACTTGGCCTTTGATTAGTGGAACCGGTGGTGCTTGGCTCCAATAGTTCTTCAGGCTGTGAACATCATATTTATTGAACAGATGCATGCTAAATCAACAATCTTTGCATTCAATATGAAGAGTTTGGAGTTTACTATTGCATAGCCTGATCTCGCTTGATTGATCTTCTATCTTGAAATTAGTCAAGGTCCTATGTGGTTGCGAATTTACTTTCAAAAACCCTTCAACAGCGGACTAAGGATTGCTCCCCTAATAACAACAAAGTCTAATGGAGCTCCAAAGCGTATACATGAAGTAGATGTAGCTAACGCCTTCCTAGATCCTAGAACCCCAGAGATTAGTGTATGGATAGAAGGATGCTTTATTTCAGATGCATTGATTGATGGAAGCTCATCAGTAAACATAATGATAGATGTGACAATAAAGGACTCACGTTTGCAAGAAATTCAACCTACACAGTGGCTTATTAGATTGGCAGACCAAAGCAGAATTAAACCATTGGGCATCCTCCCATACGTAAAAACAACCCTTGCAGGAAATGATTATGGCTAACCTATCTGGTGGTTAAACCAAATTCTTATGGAACCTCATACCCTCTACTATTGGAAAGGCCTTGGCTTTTTGAAGCAAGAGCCAGGACGGACTGGTTTAAAGGAATCCTAACCCTAGGCAGAGGACCCAATAAAGTGGTGTTGAAATTGTATGGATTGCAAAAAGGCAATGGATCCACATCCATCGAAGTCATAACTGACTCCTTTGATGAAGTAACAGATGGTACATCGGGAGACGAAGAGGCTGTTAAATAGATCTTTCCTAAGAAAATAGAGGCACAGTCTCTAATAGTGGGCACCAGAAGCCAACTACCAAAGGAAGCAAAGTCTTTGTCCATGGGAGAATACCTCATGCCTCAACTCGAATTGACTTCTGAAATCATGTCTAATAGCAAGATAGAAGCATGGATGTACTGTTCTCCCTGTTACATGATAGTAGCAGACACAGAGCCAGAGATAGAAGCAGAAGCAGAAGCAGAAGGAGAGGCGAAAGATCTGTTCTTCTCCTATAGAGCCTCTACAAAAGTACAAAGCCTCTAGAGGAAGAGGATGAAAATGATGAGAAAGAAAAAAAAAGCACGTTATGAGAGTGACATTGAAGAAGATCCTCTAATAGCAGATGATCTTGTTGATGTTCCTACAGAGACCTCAGAGGCTGAAGATCTCGGGGTGTTGGAGGGAATGACCATGGTTCCATTTGGGTTGACCAATGGACCACAAAGTATGCAAAATCTACATAAGCAATGGATTAAAGGCATAAAAATTAAGTTCACTAGTGGCTCCTATCGCCCTAACCATTCATTTTGGAGAAAAGATGATGATGATGCCCCTTGTCAACAGAAGCCAGAGCCATTAGAGCTATAGCTTCTAGAAGGTCCATGTTATGTGACATTCCTGGACGCATCCTTTGAAGATGAATCCCTAAGTCCAGAAGAATTCACCACTCACACTGAAGCAAACAAAGCTCTGATACCCTTCCAGCAATCTCAACAGACAAATGATTCATTTGTTCAGAAGAAGAACACTGGTTCTAGTGGAACATCAAACGATGACACTACTTCCTTGAAAGAGTCAGACCTCTATCCAGAAGCAATCCGTGGAACATTTATCCGCGAAGTGAAAGGTGAAAGACAAGTAACGTTCTTGGATACTGAAGGTACTAAACGTCACCTGAAAGTGGGTCTTAATCTTCTAGAAGAAGAACTAGTGGTCCTGCGAGATCTACTAAAGGAGAACTTCGACATGTTTCCTTGGTCATATAAAGACCTAAAGGGGATTGATTCCACAGTATGCCAACATCACACTGACCTAGAGCTTGATGCCAAACCTATAAGGCAAAGACAAAGGCATATGAATCCTAATTATTCAGCTTTGGTGAAGGCTGAATTATTGAAGTTTCTTGAAGGCGAGTTCATTTATCTTGTGGCTAATAGTGAATGGGTTTCGCCCATTGTGGTAGTACCCAAGAAGAACAGGAAACTTCAAATATGTGTGGACTTTCAAAAACTAAACTTGAAGATGAAGAAGGATCATTTCCCTATCCCTTTTACAGACCAACTGTTGGACACATTGGCAGGCCATGAGCTGTATTCCCTCTTGGATGGATTTAGCAGATATAACCAAGTCCAAATCGCAGAAGAGGTCCAATCCAAAACAACCTTCAGCATATAATGGGGGGCCTATGCCTATAGAGTGATGCCATTTGGGCTCTGTAATGCTCCTTCCACCTTCCAATGAGTAATGATGGTTGCCTTCTAGAATCATTTGCATGATTTTATTGAGGTGTATCTTGATGACTTCTGTGTCTATAGCTTAATCTATGAGTACTAGAGACACCTAGAGCAATGTTTTGACAGATGCCGAGAGTATGGGATTTCTCTCAACCCTGAAAAATGTGTCTTTGGCGTCTCATCAGGAGTTATTTTGGGCCATATTATCTCTGCACAAGGTATTTCAACAGACCCGGTGAAGATTGAGAAGATTGCTACCTTGACATTACCAACAAACCTCAAGCAATTGAGAGGATTTCTTGGCCATGTGGGCTACTACAGAAGATTTATTGCACATTTTGCAACCAAGGTAACCTCTCTACACAAGCTCCTAAGGAAAGATGCGGTTTTCCTTTGGACTGATGACTGTGAAGAAGCCTTTAATACCCTAAAATAGTGCCTTATCCAAGCATCTATCTTGCAGCCTCCTGACTGGACGAAGGAGTTTCATGTGCACACATATGCATCGGTTGAAGGGCTAGGTGTTGTCCTATGTCAAAAGGGCCCCTCTAAATTAGATCAACCAATATATTATACAAGCCAAAAGGTCACTGATAGGGAACGAAACTACATAGTGACAGAGCTTGAGTGCTTGGCAATGGTGTTTGCACTGGAGAAGTTTTGACACTATCTACTATCAACGCATTTCAAGCTCTACGTGGATCATGAAGCCATGTCCTTCCTGATGAACAAAGTAGATATCAAAAGGACAACTGATGAGATGGTTGATCCTATTCCAGGATTTTGATTTTGAAGCGGTCACTAAGCCTAGCCATTTCCATGTCCTAGCCAATCATCTATCATGGATCCCTCAAACTGGAAGAGAGAAACAGGATGATCCAGACCTTCCTGATGCTTTCTTGTTTCTAGTTGAAATAGTTACTCCCTGGTATGTAGACATAGCCAACCTTTTGGCAACTCAATAGTATCCTCCTGGCATCTCAAGCCATGAGAAGAAGAAGCTTTTGTTAGAATCAGCTCCTTACACCTTGCTAGGCAGTGCACTCTACAAGACGAGCAAATATGAAGTGCTGAAAAGATGTGCAGGGGACGAAATTAGCATAGTATTGAAAGCATGCCATGAAGAACCATGTAGTGGACACTTTGCAAGAGAAGCAACAACTAGGAAGGCTCTGTTAGCAGGATACTAGTGGCCGACCCTCCACAAGGATGCATATAACTACTGCAAGATATGTGATGCTTGTCAACGAATGGGGGGACCCACCAAAACAAGCGCTATGCCACTATAACATATTCTTTCCCTAAAGCCGTTCAAGAAGTAGGGGATTGATCTCATGGGACCCATTGGTCCACCCATTAGACGGAAGTAGAATAGATACATCTTAGTATGTACGGATTATGTCACAAAGTGGTGTGAAGCTAAAGCTCTGAAGCGGGATGATGGTAACAGTGTAGCCCTGTTCATGTATGAGAATATTATAATATATTTTGGCAGTCCTCTCGAGATGGTAAGTGACAGAGATACTCATTTTCTTAATAAAATCATGGAGGAGCTAACAGAGCTGTATAAGATCCACCATCGCAAGTCCACTCCCTATTACCCCAAAGCCAACGGCCAAGTTGAATTCACCAATCTCATCCTCTGCTCGATCCTGACAAGAACGATTGTCGCACATCGTCGTGACTGGGACGATCGACTTACAGAGGCCCTTTGGGCATACAAAACCTCCCACAAGGCAACTACAGAACAGACTCCTTTCTAGCTGATATATGGTACTGAAGTCGACTTCCTTGTTGAGCTAGAATTGCCCTCTTTGTGAGTGGCAGTTAAAGAACGCTTGGGAGATGATGAGTCACTTCAATGCCGCCTCCTACACTTGGAATGTTTGGATGAGATTCGGCGGATGGCCCTACAATGTATGGAAACCACTCAAGCACGACACAAGGCCTATCATGATAGTTTCATCAAGCACAAGGAGTTCAAAGAAGGTGATCTTGTCCTGGCCTATGATTCGAGATTTGGCAAGTTTCCTGGCAAGCTTCAACAATGGTGGATGGGCCCTTACAAGGTACTTGCTATCAATCCTAATGGCTTTGTCCAAGTGCAAGCTGTCGACACTTCTGAGGACCCCTTTCTGATAAATGGCTATTGCCTGAAGAAGTACTTCCCTCCTTGGGAATCTTGACAATTACAGTCGACTCACCCTTTTCCTTTTGGACATCGCACTATCATTCTCTTTCTGCTTCTGATAGCCCTTATGATATTCTTCATGAGGCGGTCTCGTTCTCCTAGCCCCTCATAGATACCTCTCAACCCTACCCTGTTCACTTCTTGTCTCATTCAGCAGCGGTGGCGAGGCTAGTAAATTTTTAATTTTAAAAAACAAAAAAAAAGGTTATGGGAGAAAAGGAAGAAATTCCCTGTCATAACAGGTCTCGTTCCAAGAAAAGATGAAAACACCCTTGGGTGGGAAGTTGACTATGGAAAAGGTGGTAACACCCCACAGTTCAGGATAGCTGACTCACTAATAGAACCTTTCCAACAAGTAATTTGAAGCCACCTCCCTCGGTGCGTTGTCTCTGTAATATCAGTCTGTCTGCCCTTCTTAATAGACGTCCTTTCTTACAAATCATTGAAGTACCAGACTTGTTGGTTGTCTCCCTGGGTACGCCTTGTCTTCGATATCCTGATAACAACAACAGTCGATACAATCTTCATCATGAACTCCTTGAGTGATGCGAGCTTTCATCCTAACAGGATGGGGATGTGAGTATGGGCTGCCCTCTGTATCTATCAGTGAGCGTGAGACAAAGGGTGGGGTGAGTAACCAACCCTTTCCCTTCAATTCAAATGAGAGGTGAGAAGTGTGACTGGAGTGTTGCACGCACGAGATGGGCCTCTCAATGCACAATGTGCGATCTGTTTCTATGCACTGCACCATAATGTTCCCTAGCCTTCCTTCTTGCACAGTATTTCGGCACAAGGCGGGATGCACAATTATGCGCACAAGGCATACAACCTCTGCACAAGTGATAATGAAGATTACATCAATGGGTTTCAGAAACAGGTTGCCCTCCTATATCTTTCAATAAAGAGTGAGACAGAGGGTGGGTTGAGTGTGACTGGTGTTTCTTCAATCAATTATTGAGAGGTGAGGATTGAGGAATGTTACGACAATTGGTGTTAGATACGTTCATGTTTTCCTATGCACCCACAGGATGGGTCTCTGCCATCGTCACAGGACACACCACTTTGTTTTGTGCACTGCACTACAAGGCTCCCTGGCCTTCCTCCTTGCACCTATGCTAGACGGGTTGGATGCACTGATGCACCATCAACTCTACACCCTAGCATACTCCCTCTACACCATTCCCTTGTTGCTTCCTAAATCGGGTGTGAGATCTGGGTTTCCATCAATATTCACTCGCGTGATGTAAGTTATGGGGCGAGTGACTGTTCTCTCATCCCATTTGAGTGCCCGTGAGTTGAGGGAATTTCGTTCGTCAACGACAACTACCTCGATGGGCTTTATCAACCAACTACCTCCCTGGGTGTTGCTGCATGGTCCCTGCCATGCTGGCTGAATGTTGGAGCGAGCCGTGGTACCTCCTGCAGTCGACTCCAACCCTACACGAACCATACACGAACCGAACCAATTTTTTCTAACCCTATCCTTATGATTGCAAGTGTATGTTATGTTTTAAGTGTGGGGACGCTAAAGTCCAGTCGGTTGATGAGTCCTAGACGGTTTATGTTTTCAATGTGGGGATGAGTCCCTATGCGTCTATGATGCATACCCCCTACCTATGCCTCACTTTAATCATGCATGTATGCCATGACATGATCTTACCCTGATGGGGTCCCTTCCCCACCCACTCGACCATGTTCAACCCACCCTTGGCACTATTCCTTCTCTTTTTTCCTTTATCCCTTATTGTGACGATTTTCTATGTGAACGCATCCTACATTCACCGAGACCCCCATCCAACCTTACAGCCATGTTCGTCCCTTCGAATGGTATAGTTTTCCTTTTTACCAACCCTTGTTTCAATCATCGGTTGTTGAGTTATTAATTTTTGAAGCATTTCCCATAAATTGGACGTTTTTCCATGTGAATGCACCTTTATTGTTTCCGAACAACAATCGGATATGAGAGCGTTGACCCTCATCTTTCCCTTGACCTTTTTTCTTTTTATCCCTGTCCTTCTGATACACGATTCATCCGATTTTAATTTTTGTGCGTTTTCGGGTCATTTTCGTATATATTTTTCACATTTTCCATGTGACCACACCCTATTTTCACCGAAATTCCAGTCTCATTTAATTGCTATGTCTCCCAGCCTTTCTCCACATTTCTTCTTTTTTCTCCACCCTATTTAGACTACTGTATTTTTCATTATTAATTTTTCATTATATTTTCAATTCCCTTTTTTTGTGTTTTTTGCATGTGAACTCCTTCTAACTCCACTGGAAGTGAGTTTTGACATGACAACCCTGTGCATCCCCTTTTTGTGAATGTTTTCCCTTTTTAATGCCCTTGATTTTGCTACTTGGTTCTTTCCGTATTAAATTTTGAGCCTATATTCGGGTCTATTTTTTGGGTTTTTGCCATGTGGACGCATCCTCTCTTGGTCAGAACCGTGTGTTGATGTGATAGATTTGTCGGGCATGTTATTTGGCACATTTTTCCTTCTTTTGCCCTGTGTTTTGGTGAGCGAATTTTCTAATATTAATTCTCCTATGTATTTTTTGAGCCGTTTTTCGTGTTTTTCCCATGGGAACGCCCTGATTTGATCCCGAACACCCCGTTGTATTCTTCCGTAGTCTCCCCCTCACCTTCCAACCCTATTTTCCTTTTTATTGCATTGTGTTCCAACGCACGGTTTGCGAGTTATTAATTTTTCTTTGTTTTGCCAAGTTCCCGCGCGCTTTGCTTCGCGCGTGCCCGCACGTGTTTTTGTTTTTACCTGCCTTGTGATGCCCTCATGGCATTCGTGCCTTCCCTATCCCCGCCCCGACTCCTATTACTTCCTGTCTTTCTACTTCGTTTTTTTTACACACAAACACAAAAAAAAAAAAAACACACACATAAAAAAACAAAAAAAACACCAAACAACACACAAAGAAAAAACAAAAAACAAACAAAACAAAAACAAACAACATTAAATTACTTTTTCCCTTCAAGAAAAAAAAAACAAAAAATAAACCTTTTTTTTTTTTTAAATTTACGTCCCTCTCCCTCGACGTTTTTTTTTTCCTTCTTCCTCTTCTTCCTTCTCTCACCTTCTCTTTCTCTCTCCCCGTCTTCTCCTTTCTTTTCTTCTTCTTCCTGCTCTTCTCCCGCCTCCCTCTCTTTCTCCTCCTCTTCCTCCTCTCCCTCCCCTTCTTCCTCCTCCCCTTCTTCCTTTGGCCTTCCTTCTCTTGCCTCTCTCCCTTTCTTCTCCTCCTCCTCATGTCCCTCCCCTTCTTCTTCCTCCCCTTCATCTCTGCCATTCGCGCCGTTGCCCACACCCTTGCCGTCCGCGTGCCGCCGTTGCCGCCCATGCTGTTACGGCCTACGTGCTGCTGTTGCTACCCATGCCCTTGCCTCTGTGCCTCCCGCCGCCTCCAACATCTCCCTCCTCCATCACCCACGTCCTCCTTCCCCACCTACTCCTCCCTCTCCACCGTCCCCTCCTTCCCCATTGCCCACCCTGCCCACCCCCCCCCCCCCCCCCCCCCCCGAATTGCCCACCCTCCCCCAAACCCCCCCCCCCCCTCGTCCCCTTTCCCTCCACCCCCACCCGCTGCAAATCCCTTTTTTTTTTATAAATTTCAACACCATGCCCCCCACACGCAAGCCCCCTTTCCTACCCGGTCGTCCCATGAGCTCATGTGTTCGTCCGCGTCTACGGATGTGCTTGTGATCGTGTCGTGCGCTACCAACAGGTGTTCCCGCGCGAGGATGCGCGTTTGGTCTTATCCGTGTGTCGGTGCATGCCATCTGCGAGCACACACATTTGTTCACACGCAGCCCGGGTATATCCTTTGATTTTCCACAAACCCGCAAAAAATACCTAAAAACACTTAAAAACATTACAATTTCATTTAAAAAACAAGTAGAAAACAAAACAATTGCTAAAATTTTCCTTACTAACTTGGGTAATTTTCTAGTTTATCTTACTAATTATAATACAAAGAATTAATTACCAAAAATTAACAATATTTGTAATCTTTTTTTAAAAATTCACTTAAAATTAAAAAAATTATTAAAAATCCCTAAAAATCAAAATCAAATTCAAAAATATCACAAAAATTCCATCAATGCATTTGACTACTTTTGGAATAATTTATAAGCTAAAAAGCCTTGACAGATAATCACTCTGTTTTTTTCGGACCCAAATGATAAACTTTTAATCTAAACTCAAAGAAAAATTATTTTAAATGTCAAATATAGGCTACAAAATTACAAAAAAAAAATATAGATCCATTGTTGAAGCCTGATGGTTCCATTCTTACTTAGGTTTGATTGATATCCTAATAAATCAAACATAACCAATAATAATAATAAATACAAACAAAAAAAAACAAAAACGCACCTAAATTACAATTTTTAAAAAAAATTACAATATCACCCGAACACTAATCAATATTAACTAAGCCAAATGTGATCCCAAGTAATATCATCTTGATATTTCTTTTTTTAAAAAATAATAATAAGGTGTATATTTTTTCCAGTCAATGATTTTTACTTTTTTATTGGATTCCTTGCATTTCGGACTACTCCGTGTGTCCTCAGTCTCTTGCATATACATGCTTGCTAGATATCTATCTTTTATGCTTTATTTATTTTTTGTCATCTCTTAACTACGGTTAATTGTTAAAATGAACTGTATTCACCCACTTTTCCAAGCTTACTCGCACCGAACACACATTTTTCTAATAAATTAAAATCAACCTAGCATTCACTTTGCACGCGCTACGTGCGCTTCAGAGGCACCTTAATTTAAAATATTAAAAAAACCAGCCGTCACAAAAATGCACGCGGGCGCTGAAAAATATGAGTGTTTTAGATACATTAAATTTTTAATCAATGAATATGCATTTAGAGACATGAGTCTAGGTATCAAAGTCCGGGATTCGTTAAAAGCACCATTTCACATTAATAAATTGTAACTAACAATTTAACAATGAACCATTGTTTTCTTATTAAGGTTTTCAACCTAATAAATTTTGAACCATTGTTAATAATTTATTAAAACGAACCCTTCACTAAAATCATTCCCCTCACTGCACTTTTTTTCCTTTTCAATAAATACGCTTCGTGGGATGGGCATGTGCAGTCCTTTAAGCTAACATTGCTTATAGAAGTTCTAGTTATGTCCTGATTAGGTTATTGAGGTACTATGGTTTGATTGTGTGATACGATTACGGGTGTGGTCTGTAGTTTTTTTTTCTGCCTGATACGGGGTCTTTGGTGCTTGTTTGTTGCATAGCATGAAACTTTCAGTTGCATATGTGTAGGGGTCATGTCGAATTTTTTCTAAGATGTGGATTGTTTGGGGTGGTCAGTTGGTTAGTCATGTCGGTGTATGCTTATTTTGATCGGTTTCTTTTTTATAGCTATTTTGTTATTTTGCAGGCATTCACTGTGAATGTTTGTGTGTGTGGTGTGTGTGTATATTCCATCTAAATGGCACCACAAGCTCCTCCTCCTGTTCAGTATGTCCCATTGATTAGTAGGGATTATTCTTTCCTACTGACTTTTGAGCCTATTGCAAAAGCTGGCCTTACATCTTTTGTGGCTGCTTCACTCCCTCTGATTCCAGACGATCCAGGCCTTCGTGATGAGTTTCTTGCGTCATACAGTAAGAAATCGGGTATGGTTCGTGGTACTTTCATGGTCCTAACACCTAGAGGGTTAGGAATGACTTTGCCTCTTCCTTACAAAGGAGAACCCTTTGTTACAGCCCAACAGTTATTCTCAAATGAGGAGATCCTCAAGCTATTACAGAAGTAGACTAAAGAGGTCCTCAATGTCAAGAAGGTGATTAACACTTCAGGAGTGTCTTTCTCAATGATCACTAATCCTCTTTAGAAGCTAGTCTGCCAATTTCTCCAGGACAGGTTAATGCCTGCCAAGACACCATCTCACTATTTGTCCAAGGAGCTCTTCACAGCTTCCAGGATGCTTTAAAAAGGGGTTTCCATTGATTGGAGTACTTACCTTCTTGCGAAGATGGACCAACATTTTGTCAAAGTGATTAGAGGAAATGTTACCAATGTAACCTATGGTTCATATTTATATGCTTTCTTGACATAGTCCCTCTCCCTCCACCTTCAGAAGATTCAGAACTCGTTGACATAGAGGATATTGACTCCCCTCCTCCATTGGTCATTCAGCAGAAGCGCTTGAAGCGTGTAGCATAGAAAATTTCACTAGTCATTCCTTCAGTATCAGTTTTGTCACCTCTGGAAGTGACCTCCCTGCCTACCTCACATGCAACAACTTATTCAGGGCACATCAAGAAGGTTCTTTGGAAATATCAGTTCCTTCGCTGAACAGCTTAATGTTAGGGGATGACATTCCTTTTCTTTGTAACGACATCTAAAGTTCTATTGAACTCTCAATGACAGCTTGTGTTCAACAGTTATATGCTTCTTTCTATGAAGAATTGATGCAATCCAAAGACCACATGCATAAGGCAACCACAGAGCTAGCCTCTGCTAAAGACACTCTTTTTGATCTGTTTATGCAGATGGAGTAGTAGACACAAATGATTGAGACCTCAAGAGTATGCTCCTCTTGACCATTCATTTTTTGTCCACTATCGGTTGCAGAAGTTTGCCTTCTATATTAAGCTCTCAACGATGGATCTTCCTTTTCCAAAAGGATGGTTAGAGTGGAGCTTGGTCTTCTGATTTGCTGACAGAAGTTGTCCATATGGTCTTTGAAGATTCTGTGACGACGGATACCATGTTGCTGTTTTATATGTATCTTCGAGGTGATCTATTAATTTCAAATGATGTCGATCTGGCTTGATATGTGGGGGATGTGGTCTTACAAGCTACCTTATATGTCAACCATTTGGAGTTGAGGATAGATGACATGTTCCAGTGCTATTCTTCTAAAGTGGCTACTTGCCCTAACACTTTATGGCATTCAATTTGATTTTGTAGACCTGAACCAATGATAGAATACAGCTTCTACTCATGTGCAGACCACTAAACAACTGAGGGTGGGTCTCCTAGCTTATCTTTCAGAGAACCATCCATTTAATTCATCCTTCTTTGATGCCTACCATCGATGATCTGTTTTAGGTCCCTCAGGTCCTAGCTTATTGTATTATCAACAAATGGCCCATCACTATGATGCTTATTTTTTTCTTTATCAATCCAACTCAGCAACTATCTTACCTCTCCTTTTCCAACCTCAAGGTTTTCCTCAAATTCAAATCTTTACCTATTGTTATTTCATTGAAGATTGAGTCTTTTTCCCTTCTCCGCCTTGTCTTTCCCCATCTATCCATATACCTTCTACTTTTCCTGCTTATCAATTGATACATTTCCTAACTGATTCACTTAAATTTTCAGCTACTCCTTCTTTAGCTTATTCCTCATTTTATGATTTTGCCTACCCATCTCTTCATCCTCTTTTACTCATTCCTCTTCCATCTCCTGCCACTTCTATTTATCAACCCCCTCAGTTGGTTAGTGGGTACGTAGGATTTGATCAGCTGATTCCAAGAAGAAGAGAATGGAGCTCAATTGATTCTCTCATGGGACCACAAATTAATTGGCCATTAATTCCATGGGACTAGAGAACTGCTAGTCAAGCATACCAAAATTATCTCCATTTTTCCCAAAAATATTCACAATCTCTAGATCCTTCAATGAGATTGACAAACCCATTTTACTTGATATCTAGCATATATGCATAGGCATTCCCATAATGACCAAAAGGCCATTCCAAAGCTTTGTATGAATGTCAATGTGAACATTGATTCCCAACAGTTGGATGTCCTATATTTTCATGCCCTTTGTCTACCTAGAAGATACCTTGTTTTGCTAGAAAGGATGTGCTGCCTTTGATTCTTTCAAAATCCTCCAAAATCTTTTGTAGATGAGTCTTTATCCTTGGATCGCTTTCATAATCATCAAGCCTTCAAGAGGGATCATCTTCACTGATACCCCTGAATGTATCTTCTATGCTTCTTAATGATATATTTTTTGGAGGTTCCATTCAGATGGTAGAGTTTGTGTTTGTGATGTATTAATTTGTATGTGATGAGTTTGTATTGGTTGAATAATTCATTCGAGAGCTCTCTTTTTGACTATTGACACTGATAGTGATGGTGGATGGCAAGCCTACGATGCAAAGCTAAGGAACCTCTTATATCCTTTACAAATTTGTCATGACTTTTTATTGTTTATAAGATATGTTAATGCATAACGATGTTTTCATTTAGTAGTATTATTTCCTACATACAGGTGATAAGTTGGGGTCGTGGTTTGGGGTGATTATTGAAGATACTAAAAAAGATCAAAGTGAGTTATTTACTGAACTTATATTCTTCTTTTCCTTAGGTCATGAGAATGCTTCCTTTCTAAGTGTGGGGATATGTTGAGAGTGAAAAAAGACTGAAATTTTGATCGATTTTTGTTGTTTTTGAGGTTTGAATGATTGATACTGATGGATTTAGAGTTATGTTTGGTTGTTAATGGAAGTGTTTAAGAGTGTTTTGGATGATATTGATTATTTTTTGGAAGCTCGTGATGATTATTAGTAGAAGTATGAGGTTCTGTGATGTTCTGATAGGTTTTGTTGAGGTTCTGATTGGTTCTGATATCTTCTGTTTAGCTTCTGTTTTGTTCTGATTTTCTTCTGTATGAAGCATGGATTGATGATTGAAGAAGGATGAGGTATTTTGAAGGTTTATTGAATAGTTTTTTATAGTTTGGAATGGTTTTAGTGTGAGTTATGAGGATCTGTTGTTTTCTGATGACCTTCTATAACCCTTTGTAGACCTTCTGTAGAGCCTCTGTCTCTACTCTCTCTCTGCTCTGCTTCTATTCTATTCTATTTTGTAGATCTTCTATAAGTGTTCTGTAGAATGTATGTGTGACTTTGGAAAAGTTTTCTAACTTTTGAAAAGGATGAATCTAAGTTCAAAAGAGCCAAAACAAAAGGAAGAAGCAGCTGCTGAAGACTGAAGTGACAATGACAGTAGTGAGTTATGAAGAGACATTGTAGTGGCTCTGGTGTCCTTTTATACCTTCCATACCTCTTGGGAGGTGCATCCACGACCTAAGAAGGATTATTAAGTGTAATTATAGAGTATTTTAGTAAGGATATGATATATTATTGAGAGTGTATGAGTGTGTGTGAGATCATATGTAAGAGATAGTCAATTCTATCAAAACAGTGTATCTGTATATGAGAGATTGATAGAGAAAACTATGAAGACATTGAAGATGAATACTATGTGAATGATTTCCATTAAAAAATGGTGCATTCTTTTATGTTACTTATTCTATTGATGGATTTTATAAAGGTGTTGAAGGTTATGGTTGATTCTATCAAATCCGTGGGAAATATCTACTATGATGTTGTGTGAAGATTTGCTGTTTTCCTTGTTTTGGTCATCAAAAGAATGAAATAAAATCTTGTTGATGTTACAAGATAGATTTTCTTAGAGTAGAATTCCCTTTTTCTTAGTGTCTCTCTTGGGGCTCCAATTGGCTTGTAGATCAAGGTCACTTCAATTGTTTTGAGTACTTGAATGACCATATTTAGAGTCCTATCACAAAGTTATGGTTGAAACAAGTTGCAACCAAACTTAGGGTCTACAGAAAAGCAAAAAGAAAAGGGAAGGAAGGTAAAAGCAAGCTTTTTTTTTTGGAAAGTAATATTTTGAGAAGCATGGATGAAACACAAGGGGAGGCAAACAAGAGAGTATGGGTAATCAAGAGAGCTAGGACAAATTGGGAATTGAACTATTGAAGTGGTGAAAACCAAAATTGGATAAGCTCTATTTGGGTGCCTTGGCCGAGAAAGACTTGCTTGATAGTGACTTGAATTGGATTATTTTGTTTGGATTTCTTTGTATACTCTTTGTATTGACATGATAGAGATTTGGGATTCACAAAGTGGATGGACTTCGTGCCATCAAAAGTTGAGCTCAAACTAATAACTTGAGACAAGATTTTTTATTTTCAAGAAGTATCTTGTAGTGTACAAAGATTGTACAAGGTTTACTTATTTAGTATAATACATTGGGTTTCTATTTTTCATATCTTGTCTTCCTTCCCCCCTTCTCCCGTCAGACAATATCTTCCAATATTGAAAAATTATTGCCATGAAGCTTTCAATATTGTAAATAGCACTGTCGGGTGGTTGATGCATGAGAAGTACCTACCATAATGACTAGAAATGACAAGAGCATGGCTCGAGCTACTTTAATTATAGTAAAACAATCCAAAAGGACATAAAAAATGGCAAAAGAAAAAGTATATATGGTTGTTCACACATGGCAATCAATAGAACATGAAAGAAAACTATCACCTCTCCAAAAGGATGCTTCAAAACAATAATTATGGAATTGTTGTATTAAATATAATAGTGTATGTCAACTATGGACAAATAGACAAGATAGTAAGCTCTCACTGCTAGGGATATACTGATAGCAACCGAGATGGATAGAATGCAATTAATACTGAATAGGCATAGACCACTAGTATGAATGACTATCACGAACTCAATGTTAGTGGACAATAAATCCTATAAGCATATATATCATGCATGCAAAATATCTCAATGGTACAAAGATCTACCAAATTACAATTGATTGATCAAAGAGCAATGATGCTCAATACAAAACCAATATTCATGTCTACATCTCATAAGCATGTGTTACGAATTGTGTGGTGGAGGGACTTGCTTGAGCTACTATGCTAAACACACACCATACACACAAGAGAAAGTTCACTCAAGAATACAAGAGAGATGGAGGCCAAAATATTTTCTTGCTAGAATCTTCTCCTTCTTTCACATATAATACAATATAAACAATGTATAGATAATCTATAATATAAAGGAAATTGGCATACTAAGTTAAACAATATATTACTAGATCCCAAGTCTTGACTGCTTCTAATGCAGCCATCTTCTCATCCATTGTTGCATCCCAATGAGCATAACCAACAACATTCTCAAAATAAACGAGCTCAATATCCTCTACCACCTTTACCATATAAGCATAATGGTTAGTTGCATAATCTTCAAAACCAAATCTTTTAACAGGATATCTAACCCTACTAGATGTGCATACCATCAAATCACTGAATGGAGCCTCTACATTACCATGTGCTCTCTCTACACCTAGTGCCCTAACTGAAGTAATATCAAGCTTATCATCTAAATACTTTGAACCACTGGAATCTCCATCAATTTTCAAATGACTAGCAAATGCATCATTACCATCCAATACTTTTTTCTTTCCTTTGTCTATACCTGTAACACTTGTAGATGCACCTGAGGATGTGAAGCTACTCCTTCGTCTCCCAAATCAAAGACTAACTCTAGATATAGGACCAAATGATATTTTTGGTCCAATAAGGCTCCATGATTCTTGCTTTTCTTTCTACACATAACTATTATGATCATCATTGTCATCCAATGCATCACCACTAGATGTAAACTAATTGCACACCTCATAAAAAATAGCATCCCTACTCACTTTGAACTCACCTATGATAGGATTATAAAAACGATATCCTTTATACTCTAAAGAGTATCCAATAAAAATATATTTTTTAGCCTTTGAATCATACTTCTTTTGCATCTCATGTGGCACATGAACATAAGCAATATATCCAAACACTTTTAAGTGTCACACATTAGGCTTTTTGCATATAAAGCATTGTTTAGGGATCATCCCATGAACTGCAATTGTGGGAGTTTTGTTCATAATATAGAGAGTGGCATAAATAGCTTTAGACTAGAAATATTTTGTCATATTCTTTTCAGCCAATGCTTGTGCAACTTCTACAATTATATGTCTATAATTCCATGAGACCTCAAGAAGTCACTGAACTCAATAGAGAGTTACTCTCCACCTCCATCTAACCTCATGCACTTAACTTTCAAGCATGTTTTTATTTTAACAGCCTTGAAATTTTTAAAATACTCAAATACATCACTCTTTTCCTTCATGAAATATACCCATAACTTTCTTGAACAATCATCAATAAACGTAACAAAATATTTACTTTCACCAAGAGATGTATTTTGTGTAGACCCTCAAACATTTTTATACACAATATCAAGTATATTTCTGCTCATATCTTTATCATAGAAAAAAGGTTATCTTGCATGCTTACCAAACTAACATGTTGCACACACTTTATGAAATTCTATGACTCTAAGTAGGAAACCCTATAACCAATCCTTTAGACTTTTCAACATTTACACATTTTCTTGTCTAATATGTTTGTGGCATATTTCAATGTCTACAATCACTCCTTTTTATTTAACATATATAGCAACATTCATCGTAAGAATTTCAACATCTAAAATGAACATGTTGCCAACTCTAGTTCCTTTTCCAATCAATCTACACTTATCATTAAAGTCTTCTACAAAACAACCTTTTGCATTAAATCAAACTTGCAACCCTTGCTCTACCATCTAAATTCTTTGTGTTTGATAGCACATATAATATATCTAATAGACTCTTTGTTTGGCCATCATGTAAGTACAAGGAAACGTTTTCAATGTGTGAAATTCGGTGGGATGAATCATTACCCACATTTAAATAACCTGAAACTTGTAAATCATGTATCTCCAAACCATTCAGTATAGCTCGTCATATGATTAGATGCACTTGAATCAACATATTGTACATTATTATGTATCCTCTTTCATGTAACAACATTCATCATATGTTGCATAATAGATAGACGCTCTTTTCTATACTCATTCCCTCATGAAAACAATGCATAGTTTCCTTGCTGCAATTTATTACTATGGATATAATCCTTTTTAAAATAACAATGGGCTGCAAGATGATCTCTTTTGTCAAAATAATGATAAACAATACCCAAATTGCTAGAATCTTTATTTTGTCATCCACCTCTTCCTCTAGAGCTCCCCCTACCTCTAAAGTTTCCATGGGCGCTACTTGAAACTTGTTTTTCACAGAACTACTGATTTAACATGTTTTGCTAGTTATACTGGCACATCCCATACTATGACCTCTTGAAAAGGATTTACCATATCTCCTTCTGAAACTTGAGTAAAATTCTTAGACCTGTTCATCACTTCTTATATGTTCATCACTGCTTTTAGATGATTCATCTTGCATATTTATCTATTCAGTAATCATGAAAGAGAGAAAATCATCAAAAATTGGAAACGGCTTCACTACCTATGCAAAAGTGACAAATGATTTCCAAGTCTTCTTTATTATCACTACATGGATATAGGGGAACAATGATGGTACCCAGACAAAAAAAGGATCGAAACTCGAGCGTGGCATTTTGCCACAAAGAGCAGAAGAGAGCGAAATAGATTGTGCGTTAGTAGACCAAAACCAGCAACTTCGTGTATAGCGAGACTACAACATCATAAAAAACACAGATTGAAGAAGTTCGAAATCAAATCAAGTGCTAGTGCTGTAAATAATCATGTCTTCTATTCAAGGAGTAGCATCAGTTTCATAAGGATATCCAAGGGTATCAGGGCAAAAGGCGAAGCATCTATTGAAGGACGTGAAAGCAATCAGTTGGAGCCCATATTTGACCTTAGAATTGTACTTTATGACTACTCAGTTTATTTGCAAGCTTGTAAATCTATGATGTACTGCAGTGAATTCTTATTGGAGTTGTAACATGGGAGAGGGTTTACGGACCTCCAAGACCTTGAGGATTTGTTTAGTAGCTTGTACTTGTCTCCTAGAAACTAATCTTGATCTATTATCATTGAACACGTCATTTTGTCAAGCCATAGAAGCAAAATCATCAAATATCAAGTGTAATCCTAGTCTTGAACTCTTCATACCTAAAAATGATCAAGCTTATCTAAGCTAAAATGATGTATTGTGAAGATTGAATGCCTTGAATTCCCACTTCTCTTTTTTATGCCAATATATATAATCAATCGGATATGAAACCCAAGCATTCTTTTTGCTCCATGTATTTACCTTGAGTTGAGTACTCTTCATAATCCTTTGCTTCCATCTCACAAAGCATCCCTGCGACGAGTGACTTCACGAACTCTCGCATGTATTCTCTGTGCGATATCCAACTGTATCTTAATCAGTATGTCCTGTGTCCTTGCTCTCAACAATGCAAGCTTGCAATTAGACGAAAACGTCGATTGTCTATAGAACACGTATGATGCTTCGGTGAGTTTCAACCGGAGATCATTGATCAGGCAATCTCAAACTTTGAGAAAACGGTAAGAAAAATGTATATCAATCCTGCATTGTATTCGTAAACTAATTGAACATAATATAAAAAAACATTGGATGTGGCCGTAAAATTTATTACATGAAGGTGAAATATCATCCCAAGGAGTGTATCTTCTGTAGCCAGTTAGAAGAGTTCATGGGCGTCCAATGGATGGAGTGCCTGAGCCAATCCACCACTTGAAAGGCACTACTACTACCTAGTGTATATCGAGGAGATAGGGAGCCTTTCAAACTTTCCTACAATCTTGGAGCAACCTGAGATGGAGACAATGATCGATGCATTGATTCCCATGGATGCCCAAACATCTAATCCTCTTAGAGAGAAAGCATCCATACCATTATATGATGGGTGTTGAGTATCTCGCTTGAAGATACTGCTTGCACTCCTAAAGGTGCAAGCAAAATACTAGTGAAGAGATGCAAGTGTGACCGATCAGTTGTTCAAGTATCTTCTACGTATGCTTCATTAATTTCTTTTTTTGGCACCATTGTAAAAAAACATTGTGCTTTTTCAAGGTGTTTTATGATTTCTTTTCATGTTGCTAAAGTATCATATATAGTCTCATGATGATGCATGACATGTTTTACGAAAGCTTGGCATCGACTACAACACCATCCATATATGTGTCAACGATTGCCTATTGTTTCAAGGAGAATACAAGACTATGGAGACATGTCCAAAGTGTGGTGCTCATAGGTATCGAGAGGACTTGCAAGAGAAAACCATCCCTTAAAGTTCTTAAACACTTTTCACTTATCTCTTTATACATCACATGTTTCGTTTGTCAGGCTTGGCGAGCTTAACAATGTGGGATACGTAGAATAGATCCACAGATGGAGTCCAACGAATATAAGCAGATTCACATGCCTAGAGCCACATTGACTCTACCTTTCCAGGCTTTGCACGAGAGACAAGGAATCTTTGGCTCGGTCTTGCTATGGATGGTGTGAACCCATTAGGTCTCTGCTCAACTTCTTACAATGTGTGGCATGTAGTCCTTGTTAACTACAATATCCCACCATGGCTTTCTACGAAGAAAGGACACATGATCCTTAGCTTGCTTGTTCGTGGCTGCTAGAAAGTCAAGAATATGGATGTCTATCTCCGTCCATTAGTAATGCTTCTTCATTTGTGGTAGTTTGTGCATTGATCGCAATCGCAGGATGCCTTACTCCAGAAATACATGAGGCAGTTTACAGATTGTCAAATTTAGTGCAATAGATCTCACAGAAGGAGATCAAGACATCCTCTATTGAATCTGCAAGGCGGGGAGTAGTGGAGCCGGTCTGTCTCTTGTCCATACGCGATGGATGTTCTTCTTGGAGGGCTTCATAAAAACCTTAGAAGGCTTTGTGCGACAACAAGCTCAGCTAGAAGGTAGCATGGTTGAAGGTTGGTTGTTGTCTGAGGCATTAGAGTATATTTCATTGTGGCTACCAATAGTGGATTCAGACAAGAGTATGCTATGGTCACACTGAAGGATGATGATAAACTAACCAGAGATGTGGTGGCTGGAAATGGGGTAGAAAAAAGGATGGATACTGCAATGGAGGAGAAAGTGAATCGTTTTTGTATGTTGTATCATTCCTCCACTGTATGGAGATGTGGCTTGCCAAGTATAAGCAAGCCAAGAAAGATCAGGACGAAGCATGATCCGAATTTTGACATAGTACGTCCATCGATTGATTCAATATCCCAAGGATATGGAGGAGATATTGTGGTTTATTTCAATGTGATGGTTACATGGAGCTTTGATTGCAACCTCTCCTGAAGGGGTGGAGGTCTCAACTGAGGAGTGGGAATTCTCGAGGGGATGAAGTCCATAGGTAACCACATGTTTTATAAGATGTCATATCTAGATTTTATAGGGGACAACTAATTAACTGTTTCAATTTATAGTACAAAATATATAGTGCGACCTAGTCACGTGGATGACATTTTCACATGGAGCGTATCGACAAAATGCACTCCACAACAGATTGTGATATCATAGCAAAGTTGGAGAAAGAGAGCTCATGGAAAGCCACAGATCCAAAAACCATTATACATGAGATGGAGTATTTTGGGAACTTGCAAAGTATTATCATAGTGGATTACCATAGCTTCTCCTTGATCATATTCGATGTGCAGTGCTTTAAAGTGGTACTTGAAGGAGCCGGGGCAACTGTTCGATGAGGTCCATCTGTAATTCTAGAAATAGATTCCGAAAAAATATGGAAAGATTTGCGTGACACGTTTGTATTGCGGGCCCATTGTGAATAGGTGCATGAACTCATGTTTTTTTAAATTTTATTACGATGGTATATGTCACAAATATTAAATCTCTCTTGTATGGGATTTTAAACAGGTAATTTTTCTATCCAAACCCTCGACAACCTCGATGGTGGTATGTTGTACCTTTAGCTCCCCGAAGTGCAAGAGTATATGGCAAACCAAGATCTATCTCAAACATCATCAAGACATTCCGTTAGATCTACTTTGACATGCTCTGATACTTCGATTTTCAATAGACGAGGTCAACGCTCCAGACTTGGGCCAGACGGAGTGAGTAGTTCCAGGGGATGTTATGGAGACATGGATGTGGTGAGCCTAGGGTCAGCTTGAGATACAGGTGCTACTCCTTGCTCTTGTGCAGGTTCGAGAGAGGGTAGCTCAGGTGGTTGTTGTGGAGGTACCGACACAGTATCTCCATCTCGTCGTTCTATAGAGTTTCGTCACCTATAGGATTTGTCACATGTATGGGGACATCTACTCTAGTCACTTAAACTTTTTCTCAGCTTTCTGCATGTGGCACCCCTATGGGTGCTACTCCGAGAGATACCATCCCCCTGGATACACTAGATGTACACGGGTCTCCTGGATATGCCCAAGAGCACGATCGCAGGTGGAAGAGGACACATCTTAGACATACCCTAGAGGGGTATGGATATCTTGTAGATTATAGGATAGGAGTCATCATCATGAATGATGAGGAGAGGAGGGTGATGGCTTGTATGAGAGAGTTGTGCCAACAAGTTTTTCAGCACAACGTCTTGAATCATTGGAACAATATACCAGAGGGGAGTAAGGACTACATCATAGCATCCTTGTATGAGGAGTTTTCAGTACCGATCGCAGCTCATAGGGATTTCACAAGCTGGATGATGGAGTGCATGCATACGTACATGTCACACAGAGGTTCGGGATGCACGTAAGGCACTTAAGAGTGGGGCCTCAAAGCCCGAGTAACTAGAAACATATGATAGGTGCCAACTCATAGAGGAGGCTACAGATTTTGTAGGACATTGGAGATAGTAGTGTGAGGCAAAAAGGGCATAACTGGAGGTAGGAGTGGTTCATAATCTTGGAACTGGTGGCCAGAAGGCTTATCTGGAGGACTTTGTAAGTTTTTCTTTTATTCTTCTCAGTTTTTTTTTAGCAGTATCGCTTGTACTAACAATCGTATTTCTAACAATTGTATTTTATTTTCTTTGCAGCACTCCATTACAAACTTCGATCCCACCGGCCTAAAGACTCAATATGCAGATAGACATAGTCTCACTGCATTGATCAATAGATTGTATACACATGGTGGCCCAATAAAGTCACTCATCTTTCTTATCTGTAGTTACTAATTTTATTTTAAATGCATTATTTTATGGTGGACTGATATGTAGTTGTTTCTTTTTTTGTAGAGTCCATTTGATGCTCCTTTGTGGCGGGACAAGCTTTCGGATATGGCAAGGATCTATAGCTCGCGCTTGGATCCGTGGAGCATACATCCTCTTCTTTTTTGGTCTTGTGATTTATGCAAGTATTTTCTATGCACTATGTTATTAGAGTAAAAGATTTAAAACAAGTTTCAAGTGGAAATTCATTTTATACAAAAAGAAAGTGCATAAGAATTGGTCAATCAAAATAGCACTCCAATGCTATTTGAAACTCTTAAAAAAGTTGACAAATTTTATCTTATTTCAAATATCTTAATGAGAATATATATATATATATATATATATATATATATATATATATATATATATATATATATATATATATATATGCAGCCTGATAATTTTTTTTAAAAAATCGAAACCTTTTTATTTTTTTCAACTACTATCTTGTATTGATCATATTTTCTTAAAACCTTTTCTTATTAATCTTTCTTGTTGATGATAGAACTTTTTATGGAGGGTCCAAATCGCCACAAAAGTGGTTTTTTTGCTACAAGACTAGTGTTAGGAAGCTCTTGGATAGCCAAGGAAACACAATGGTTAGAATAAGAATATATGTACAAATAGACCATGGCCCAACAATAACTTAGTACTGAGGCTTCTAAACTTCTCTGTGATGACTTTGCCACCTCAATAAATTGTCGATTTTCTCTCCTTTCTCGCTACCTACATCTTGGCATTGAGATGTGCTTATGTGAATTCATATATGGTTCCTACTTTAATTTCCTTCAAACATTATGAGTGCTTTGGTATTTTTCCTTCATCTTCATGTTTTGAGGGAGAGAGAGAGAGAGAGAGAGAGAGAGAGAGAGATTATGGGACTATAAAAGAGTTATGTATGTGAGAAGAACTAAGGATTATCTAGTTAAACTTTAATGAGAGAGAGAGAGCTTCAAATCCTAGGAAAGTCAAAGAGTTGCAAATTAGAAGACAAGAATGTGTGGCCAAGAGCTAGTTAGAATCTATCTTGAAAGGGGATTAGGCCAATAACTATCTCTCAAGTTTAGAATTTTCACATGGACATTGTTGTGTGGTATCTTTGCCACTGTACAAAAAATTGGTCAAATGGGGTTGTTGGAGGGCGGATGAAAATGTGGAGAAGAAAAGAACATGGAATATACCTTTCTTAATATGCCTGTATTGCTTAGAATACCTAGGCTAATGTGGCTTCCCACATGGTCTCCATAAGACATCTTGCCATGTTTCAGTAGTAATGTGTGTGAACACACTTAGCATATGAGGCATGTATTTTCCTCTTTAGGAGGGTTTTCCCCCCTATCCTTAGTATATATATACATATTCACTTTTAGGACACACTTAGTATTCTAGATCTTCTCTATTGATACCTCTCAACACACTTTGAGTTGTCTTCTCTCAAGCTTCTTATTTTCCAAGCTTTGTACATGCATTCTTGTAACTCTAAATACAATTATCAAGCTTTGGTCTCTTAGGAAGAGGCAACCGCATCCTCCACTTGATTTCCTTACATGGGGACAAGATTTGATGAGCATTCGCAAGTCAATAAACACTATGAGAAAGCCCATGAGGATTAGGTATTGTCTAAATTTTTATTGGGGCTCATTTTGACCTCTATTTGTACTAATACCAATGTTTTGCTATTATGAATGTTGCATAGGATTTTTTTTTCTTGTATACAAAATTCTCGGTATCACTTAATCCTACAAGTAATAGCCTTGTAGTCTCTATTATATTGTGCTACATAGCACAAATTGGTTTTATGTGTATTTTTCTATATACATGCAATTGTTGCATTAAATACAATCAATGGCCATGGCTAACAACAATGATGTATCCCATATCTTGATTGTTAAGGACAAGTTAGTAACCAACTACCCACTATGGACTTATATAATATGTCATCTATTGGTTTTAAAGAAACTTTGAAACATTGTATGCAGAATTGAAAGACATACTAGTGGTTTTTCAAAAGCGGTAAGTGCAACAAAAGCATTGGAAACATATATTGGTGAGGATGCTACATATTCTAGTTTAGCTATAATTAATGCTATAGTAGAAGCAATAGAAATATGTGATGTTGAGGATATTATAGGTTCCAATTTTACCACGATTATTGCTTTAACACCACCACCACTTACTCTTGAGAAGATTTGTTGGATTGGTATAGATGCAGAGGCTTGTGCTTTGATTGCATCTTGTATTAAATGTACCATGATCCCAAATATTTGCTCATGCAAGACAACTAAGTATCCTTGGCATACCCTTGCATATTTGTATCAAGGGAGAAATAAAGCTCGTGTTGCTTACTTGTATAAGTAGTTAGAGAGTGAATATATGGATGAAGGTAACTCCATTAATGGTTTTTTGGATAAAGATCAACAATCTTAAAGAGTGGTGGATTGCTATATATGAGATTTTGCAAGATAGTTCACTTGTGCAAATTACTCTCAATGATCTTCCTAATTCTTATCAGAGTTTTGTATGTACTCTTTGTTTGATAATCAAACCCAATCTGAATGCTTTGTCATTTGATGGGTTAGCTTCTATTTTTTTGTAAGAAGAATAATCCAAGTATAATGAGTCCATTATGTTTGTTGGAGACCAATCTTTTGTGGCTAGTCAGAAAGAAAAATAATAAGCTTCATTTTTTGGTCATAAGTAGAAATCTATAAATGTTGCTTAGACAAAGAAGGCTAATAAGAATGAAAAGAAAAGAGAGTCAGATGTCTTATAGATATTCTAATAAAATGATCATGTCATTAAGGGCTACCCTAAATTAGCTGCAAAAGAGGCTAGTTTGCAGCTACCTCTTCTTCTAAGTGAGAATCCAAATAGAATGAGAATCCGATTACATGATTCTTACATGTGTATTGTGGATTCAAATATATGGAAGTTTGATAGTGGTGCCACAAAGCATATTACTTCTCAACACAGTTTGTTCAAATCTCTTAAGTCTGCCCCTAAGGGACCAGAGATAAAAAAGATTTTGTTATTGATTTCTGCATTTGCCAAGATTAGCTTGATTGTGAAGTTTATTGATTATATACAAATAATTCATGATCTCCCTTGTGGTGATAAGATTATTATGTCTGGTTCAATATGTTGTAGATTGTATAAGCTTATTAACTATGTAAAATGTATGGAAGGCATGATGTGTGTAGTTATACATTCATGTAGTTTCAAGTGCAAAACTTTGACATGCATGTTTCGGTCATCTAAGTTTTATTAGCTTACACTACAACAAAAAGGTCTCATAGATGCACTTTTAGACGCGATTTTTGAATATAGAGAAAATCTTAGGGGTGCATCTATCCGCCCGTCTATTTGTGCGTCTACCATTTCGCATCTATAATCGCATGTATGAACGAATTTACATGCAAAAATAGACACGCAATAGACGCACATATACACCTGCGAATACATGCGCATAATAAACCAAAATTGCTATTTATTAAATTTATTTTTTGCGTCTATAAGCGTGTGTATTTGGCAGTTAGACGGGCATATAGACATGCTAATAGACGCGCTTTTACAAGCACTGGTAGACGCAAACGAAAAACAAAAAATCTCCTTTTTAAAAAAAGATATTTAATTTCTTTTTTAAATTTGAATTATGGAGCGCGTGTATAAGCGCGTGTACTTTGTTGAGAGAGAGAGAGAGTACGAGAGAGATACACAAGACATGCTCCCAAAGAATGATTCATATTGATGTAGAGTTAGTATATATAGGTGAGACCCAAGTCAAGTGAGAGATGATATATATAGTTGTAACATCCCCACTCAAACAAAGATCTCTGGCTGCGAGTGAAAAAACCCTTGGGGAGAACAAGCGAAAAACCCGAGCCCCTACACATACCTACGATACAAAAATGATTTACTATAAAGTTTTCTTGAATACAATGATACATGCCTCAATCAGTGAGACAAGAACTTGGAACAATACCAAGTGCATGTCTTAATGAGCTAAAGCGAGCTTCACTAAGAGCTTTTGTGAAGATGTCTGCAACCATTTGATCACTGGGACAATGCTCCACCATAATGGAACCTTTCTTGACTTCATGTCGAACATAATGATAATGAATAGCAATATGCTTTGATTTACTATGTTATATATAGTCTTTGGTAAGACTAATAGCACTTTGGTTATCGCATCGAAGAGGTGTACTAGATGATGAAGGATGTCCCAAATCTGCAAGTAGTTGTCGAAGCCAAACTAGCTTGCGAGCTGCTAATGATGCAGCAACATATTCGGCTTCAGTTGTAGAAACCACAACACATCGTTGTTTCTTGCTGGACGAAGAAACCAAACATCCATTTACAAAGAAACAATTCCCACTTGTAGATCGCATGGATAAGTGTGAACTTGCCCAATCAACGTCTGTATATCCAATAAGGTCAAGAGAAGTTGAAGAAGATAAAGAAGAATCCTCTCAACGACGATAAATAAGACCAAATTCCTTAGTACCCTTGAGGTACTTAAGAATACGTTTTGCAGCACTCCAATGAATAGTGGAAGGGGAAGAAAGATACTGTCCCAAAAAATTAGCTACAAATAAAATATCTGGTCTTATGTTTAAACCAATAAATTGAAGACAACCAACAAGATTAGCAAAAGGTTGATGAATGGCTAATTCTTCATTGCATGTTGTAGATGTACCCTTGGTAGAGCTTGAAAGAATGGGAGTGTTGGCAGAGTGCGCATTTGTCAACACAAACTTCTTAACAATATCATTAATAAACTTTGTCTGGCGAAGAAGAAGAATGCCTTGTTGTCGGTGTCGTTGAACTTGAATACCCAAACAAGAATGTATCTCACCAAGATCCACCATTTCAAATGCAGTCGATAAAAGCTTCTTCATAGCATCCAAAAAAGCAATATTATTTGACACAAGAATAGTATCATCAACATATAGAGTAAGAATAATAAAATATTTGTCCTCCCTTTTGATGTAAAGATTTGGTTCAGCAAAACATGCAACAAAACCTTTAGATGTGAGGAACTGATCAATCTTAATATACCAAGCACGAGAGGCTTGCTTCAATCCATATAATGCACGATGAAACTGGCATACAAGATGCGCCTTTCCTGCAATCATAAAACCTTCAGGTTGCTCCATATAGATTTCTTCTTCAAGATCTCCATTGAGAAAAGCCGTTTTAACATCCATTTGGTGAATTTCTAGATCAAATAGTGTTGCAAAAGCCAAAATCGTACGAACAGTTGTGGAGCGCACAACGGGAGAAAATGTTTCTTAATAATCTACTCCTGCAACTTGTGAGTAACCTTTTGCAATAAGTCGTGCTTTGAACTTATCAAACGAGCCATCAGCTTTGGTCTTGGTTTTATAAACCCATTTACATTTGATAGGAACACGATTTGGGGGGAGTTCAGTAAGAATCCATGTACCTTTGGAGATTAAAGAATCGTACTCAGCTTGCATAGCTTCTTGCCATTGATCCCTTTGAGACGAATTGATAGCTTCCATATACGATATTGGATCCTCTTGGACAGACATAGCATCATCAAAGACATCATATTCAATAGAATAGAATCCATGCTCTATCTCAATAGGAAGATCGACATAGATCTCCAAATTTTCATCAATCTTCTTTGGAGGTGAAGGAGGTTTATGATCATCAGAATTAATAGAATCACAAAGCAAGTAAGGAAATGCACTAAGCAAAGACTGTGTATCATCTGAAACATCTGACAACCATGTGCCACCCATAGTCTTCTCATCAAATATAGCATCACGACTAATGATAACCTTTTGAGAAGAAGGATCATAAAATTTGTAACCTTTGGAATGATCTGAATAACCAAGAAAAATAACCTTCAAACCTGGAGGATCCAACTTATGTCGAGTGTCCTTGGGCACATGAATATAAGCAATGCAGCCAAATGTGCAAAAGTGAGAGACTGAAGGTGTCTTCCCTGTCCAAATTGTTATAGGAATTTTACCAGTAGGTGCAGTAGTTGGAAGATGATTTTGAATAAAAACAGTTGTTAGAAGTGCTTCAGTCCAAAACTTTCGAGACAAACCAGAGTGTATAAGCATGCAACGTATAGCATTAAGAATCGTGCGATATTTGCGCTCAACAACACCATTTTGCTGACGAGAATAAGGAACTGTAAACTCATGATGAATACCTTGATCCTTACAGAAGTCATCAAATAGATTGGATACATATTCACCGCCATTGTCACTGCAAAGCGTCTTTATAGAGAATCCAGTTTGAAGCTCCACACTTATCTTGTATTGTTTAAATATAGGTAAAGCCTCAGACTTATGTCGAAGAAGATAGACATGTGTGTACCGTGAGAAATCATCAATGAAAGTTATAAAATATCGATATTGAGACTTTGAGGCAGGAAAAGGACCGCAAATATCGGTATGAACCAAATCCAAGAGAGCACAGGAATGTAATGAAGTAGAAGTGTGGAAAGGCGAACAATGGTGTTTTCCAAGTGCACATTACTCACATATTCCCACACGTGGATGAGATTTAAGATCCATACCTTGGACAAGACCATGACGATGAAGATCAAGAATTTTGGCAAAATCGGAGTGTGCAAATCGTTGATGCCATAATTTGCAATCTGCATCTCCAGGGGCAGTAACAACATTTGCAACTGTATCGTTCAATGATAGCTCAAATAGATTACCATGTCGAGAAGGCACTGCTATAGTATGCCCGTCTTTCTCTATACGACATTGATTATGATTAAAGCCAACAAACAAACAAAGATCAACTAGACGAGCAACAGAAAGAAGATTTCTTTGCAAATCTGGAACATGAAGAACTCCTCTTAATATTCTAGTGGATGAAACAGTCCCCAGATATAAATCACCCACTCCTTTGACTTGACAAGTCGTATCATCCGCAAGGTAAACAAACTTCTTGATAGGAAGAGAATGATAATTGTGAAGCCACTGCGATTGGTATGTCATGTTTCCAGTGGCACCTGAATCAATGATGAATAGAGAACCATCATGAACATGAAGTACCTTTTCTGGAGAGATATTATAATGGACGAAATTGAGCTCCTGATGAGTATGATCATCATCAGTTATAGTTTGTTGAACAATATAAGCTCGAGAACGCTCTTCATCATATCTGCGTTTATAACAACGGCGAGATGGATGATCTGGATTAGGGCGTCCACCCTGCTGAAAACGTGAAGCAGGACGCTTGCGAGCAACAAAAGCAGCATCAAAATCCCTTTGTTTGCGAGTGACTGAAACAGCATCAGATTTTTCCAAATGATGCTCATGACGTTGAGAATATTCAATAAGAGATATACATGCTTTGTCAAAGTGGATATCATCCTTGTTAGACAAAATAGTGATAATATTGTCATATAAAGGATCTTTGATGGTATGAAAAAGTTGAGTAACAATCAGATTTTTAGCAACAGGAGCGCCGGCAGCACCAAGCTGATTGATAATGTCTTTAAAAGCCTCGATATGAGAGTGCATAGAAGTACCAACCTTATATTGAAGATTCTTCAAACAAGTTTGGAGATATAAAATTTCGGTGACCGATTTCTTCTCAAACGTTGAGATAAGATACTCCCAAATAGCATGAGAGGTTTCCAGATGAAAGACATCCAACATAAGTGAGTCAGGAAGTGCAGACAATATATAATGACGAGCCGCTTTGTCACGACGAATCCAATCAGTATGATCAATTTTCCATTGTTCAAATAATGGACCATCAGTAATCACAGAATTGTTATTCATCACATCAATAGGTTGAACTGGGCAAGACAGGTCGCCCAAAACAATATCAAATAATTCGTCACCTTTAAGAATTAGCATCATCTTTGTTTTCCACCCAGGAAAGCCTTGTCCTTGGAAGAAGGGAACCGAACGTTGGCCAGACGGATATCCGTTAACAATTACGCAATTGGCCATGCCTGTATGTCGAGAGAAAACAAATAAGATAAGATCGCAGAATCTGCAAACCATGATCAAGACGAGCGTAGTTGAGACGCATGACAATCAAAATAGGGATATGCACGTAAGAACGATGAAAAGTATTGAGTGACTAAAAAGAAAGCCCGAAATAGAGAGGCGTAACGTGCAAGACGAGATGACGCATATAAGAAAAGTGCTATTTCGATCGAGCAAAGAACGTGAACGATAATAAAACATCGCTAAAAATAGCAAGATATTTGCTTGTCGTAATCAACATCATGAAGACGAGCGATTAATAAACTGTAATTGGAGATTAACGAATGGTAATTAAAAATACAGTTTTAAATAAAGAATCGCAGATTCGAGCAGAATTAATGTCTTGAATCCTGAACTGTCATAACTTTTGATCCAGAACTCCGATTGACAAAGCGGTTTTGTTTTTAAAGACAAAATTAACTAATACTTCTAATTTGAACAAGTTCATGTATCAAATCATCACTTGTGCAAAGAATTCAATCAAGTATAAACAATGAAACAACTTATCTTCCTTGTTGTTGCTACGCATCCATAGCTCTGATATCATGTTGAGAGAGAGAGAGAGTACGAAAGAGATACATAAGACATGCTCCCAAAGAATGATTCATATTGATGTAGAGCTAGTATATATAGGTGAGACCCAAGTCAAGTGAGAGATGATATATATAGTTGTAACATACTTTGCACTGTTTTCGCACGAATAAACGCAGATTTTCTACAATTTAGACGCGCGGATAGACGCGCAAAACAGAACTAGAAAAAAAAACCAGAGACATCAGATTGTGCATTTGGGAAAAAGACAATGTATCTTACGGGCACGAGAATTGAAAATAAAAGTCCATGTATTCATTATAGATCAAAAGCATTTACATGGGAAGTTTAAGTGCTTGCGACCTAAATCGTGGCCGCAAGCAATAGGCTCAAAGATGGATCATACATATACAAGAAAACAAGGCCTCATGAGGAGGTATGGTTCTCCTCTACGAATCTGAAGAAGAAACATCTTTGCTAGTACCACCATGGCTACTAGCGTCGCTATCCCCCTCCTCGCTATGCTCCACATCCGAGTTCGCCTACACACACAGAAGATCAAGGTTGCTTACATAGACATGGTGGAGAAAAAGTTATAATTAGCTATACTTTTAATAGGAAAGTAAGAAAAACATACCTCCTCTGGCTGTCGAATCCTCATGGCTCGGTTGTATCGGTCCTCAGTGATGAGACCCTCCTCATAGAAGTGAATCCATGTGGCTGCCCGGTTATAGCCTCGATGGTAACCTACCTCTCTAGGAGTAGGTATCCTACCAACGATAGTAGTCTGCAAAACAATTATGATATATACAAACAATTATGAGTCACAATATATTAGAATAAATTATATAAATAATTGAAAGAAATATAAATTTTAAAAAACTAGAAATCAAAATATACTTACAAACTCTGCCTCCCACGACTCTCTGCCGCTTGATCCGTAATGCGACGATCCCATGGTTTCCATTTGGATCCTTCGCGCCTCTGCGTGCTGGCGACTCTTCACTTTCTCTGCTGCTTTCTTCTTGGCTTTCTTCCACTCTATGCGGTGGCACATAGGTGGTTGGCTATAGGCTCTATGCCCCTCCTCCTGCCTCCACAGTGAGCCCTTGGCCCGTGTCATGAGGTGGGATCTTTTGTTGTGAAGCATATCTCTCACTTTTGTGTGCCCCCAATCATCCGAGAATCGCTGATCCTCAGGATTTGGGTACCTCCTATGGACTGCCCTCAACACCTCCTGCCACAAGCCGCTTTTCTGATTTTTGAAGGCAATGAAACAATCTTTATATGCCGCATGCACGACGCTCCTCATGTACGCCATTACATCCCTTCCTTCATCATCATGAAAGATGCCATCAGTATCTGTAACTCTATAGTCCTGGCGTACAACCTCCTCTACGTGATCTACTGGTGAGGGTGATCACTCGCCACCTCCTAGGCAACCCCCACACAAGCCTCGTCCTCCCCCTTGACTCCCCCTCCTCCCTCTTTGTCGACTACCCTCTGCCTCGTTGGATGCACGTGCTTCTGCAGATGCATGTGCTTCTGCAAATGCTTGTGCTTCAGCCGATGCACATACAGGTGCTGCACGTGGAGTACCTGCATATGGAGTACCTGCATGTGGAGTTCCTGCATGTGGAGTTTGGGAAGTAGTGCTAGGAAAAAACGTCAGAGGCGTTCCAGACATGACATTGAACACCTCGTCCGCTGTGGGAGAGCGGCCAAGGTGTCTGGTCATCTCTCCCATGAAGTCTTCCTTACTAGGAAAACCTCCAAAAAATGCATTGACCCCCTGCCAAACGAGGCCAATGTATCATTCATGCGATCCAAATCCGGGTCATTGCTAGATGAACCAGGATACGATATTTGCAAAAAAAACACAGGAAAAAGATAAATTTATTTGCATACAAAAAATCATATATTACCTACATTTTCAAAGAGCTTTCTTTAGACATTGAGCATAAGACTTAAGTGCTAATGCTTCTCATAAACAAGAAAACTGATAAACACAAACATGGGATAGGTCATATTCATCATTGTAAAAATATATTATTTTTTATCAGAGCTGGGAGAGCTGGCGTGTGTATAACCGCGTCTAAATTGCAGGTTAGATGCGCCCTTAGACACGCTCCCAAAGTCAACCTTCTGTCCAGCGCGTCTATATTCGCATCTAAGATGTAGCACAGATGCGCTGTCAGACGCAAATTCCAGGTCAATCTGCGTGCGCGTGTATCCTCGCGTGTAGATTGACCTGCACACGCGCCAGCACACGCGCTCTAAGACACGTCCTCAGACGCAATGAGAGGAAATATTTTTTCACGTCTATACCTGCGTCTACACTGAAATGTAGACGCGCTATCAGACGTGCTCGGTCGGCTGATTTTAGCCCGACAACCGCCATTGATGATTTACAAAATGCAATACATAATGGAATCAGAAATCGTAAATACATAGACAGAGCAAAGAGAGAAAGAGAGAAATAAAGAGAGAGAGAGAAAGAGAGACAGAGAGAGAGAGAGACTCACCTTGGGTGTTTGGTGTGGCGGGTGGTGGCGCTTCTTTCTTCTCCTTCTTCCTCTCCTTGGTAAGTTACCCTCCCTTGATGCTTGCTTGCTTGCTTGCTGCTTCTTCTTGTTCTCCTCTCTCTTGTTCTCTCTTGCTTCCTCTCCTTGGCTTTCCTTTTTCCCTTCTTGTGTGTTTGAAATGAAAGAAGAGGTGAGTCATGAGGAGGTGAGGCATGAAGAGATTGCATGTCGGCTAAACTCAAGCTTCAGAACCGCAAAAAACGCAGGAAAGGAAAGGCACTGTTTGAAAAGAAATGATTTAAGTATGGTTTGAATTTTGATGTGTGCGTCTATTTTTGCGTGTATATGCACATCTATTGCTCAGATAGACGCGAACAGAGACGCGAAAATAGACGCTAATGTAGACGCGTATGTAAACGCGGATATAGACGCACATTTAGGCTTTATCATAATTTTTTGTTTTTAAGATAAGTTTTAATAGTGAATTCTTATCATAAGTTTTGAAGTATTTATGATGATTTTTGTGTATTTAAAATTGAGATCTTATGTAAACATATGATTAATGACAAATATTTTGATGTTGTCATGAATTAGGTTTAATCATGTCGTCGTCATCACCTAGAGCGGTGCATGCTGATGAGTCAATGAGCACATCCTCAAGTGAGGATGAAACATTGCGTCTTCATAATCGAGATGCATGGCTACGACGAAAAATTAAATGCATGTGTGATCGTTGTCGAGGGTGTATTTTTCGAGCACGTCGAATTGCAATGTCACATCTCAGCTTGTATGGAGAATGGGACCGAGAAAAATCACCGGTATTCATTGTTTTTTTTTACCACTAAGATTGCTAGTCTATGTTACAAGAATTATATATCAACGTACATGAAACTCCGTTTTATGGTTGAGCAGGATGCGGTGCCACATCCTCAAATGCTCCCTCCCTAGCGTCGAGAGGCTACAAAACGTCGACGCGAGGAGGCAGAGTCTTCAAGAAGAGTAAAGACTGACGAGTCGTAGAGGATGAGATTTTGGACAACATGGTACACTATCTATTTTCGCAACCGGTTCAGGGAGAAGGTCACTCTACGAAGCCAAATGATCCACTATATGTAGCATCATCTACTCCGTTGTATGAAGGTTGTACGTACTCCATTCTTCGTGCATCCCTCGAGATACTTAACTTACAAACAATTTATGGATGGAGTAATGTCATTTTGGATGCGTTATTGAAGTAGGTATCAATTCAGTTTGGCTTATGAATCATAATATTAGTTGTTCTATTTTGAAATCGAATAGAAATATATGTTGGTGGTTTTTTAACTCACTTTTAAAAATATATGTAGGTTATTATCACAAATGCTTCCAAAAGGAAACAAATTGCCAACTAAGAGAGAGCAAGAAAGATATTACATGACATCTCTGGGAGGCCTCGATTATGTCAAGATCCATGCATGTGTCAATGATTGTGTCTTATTTCGTGGGATTCATGAGTTCGCACGAGAGTGTCCTGTTTGTGGTGAATCAAGATACGAAGTGGAGATGAAGTCAATGGATGTGCCTCGTAAGGTTTTGCAACATTTTCCGATTGTTCCACGTATAAAACTTATGTTCAAGTGTAAGTCTATTGGAAAGCTCATGTCATGGCATGCTAGTCATCGTTCAAGTGATGGAAAATGGAGGATCCCTACAGACACACCGGAATGGCAACATATAGATAATTTGTGGCCCATTTTCAAAGAAGAGCCAAGAAATTTGAGATTTGGTTTAGGTATGGATGGAATCAATCCATTTGGCATCAAAAGCACATCATACAATGTATGGCCAGGGGTATTGGTGAACTATAATATTCCTCCATCCATGGCAATTAAAAAGGGACATGTAATGTTGTCCCTTCTGATTCCTGGAAAGCACAAGGTAAAAAACATGGACATTTACTTAGAGCCTTTGATTGAGGAGTTAGAAATGTTATGGGAAGGTATTGAGGTGCAAGATACAAGTGCATCTGCATCCTCTAGAGATTTCACATTGAAGGCCATGTTCTTGTGGACCATGCATGACTTTCCAAGATACGGAGAGTGTTCAGGACATGTATATAACTCTATATTTGAAATTCAAGACTTGAATCAATTGCATTTTATTAATTCACTTGTTTTTTCAGGTTTAACCACACCAGGATATCATGCATGTCCTATTTGCAGTCCCTCTCTAGTTTCCTCTAGGCCGGCACGTTTAAAGAAGGTTATCTACGACAATCATCATCGATTTCTTCCTATTGACCATCCCAAATATGTTCTTCCTACTAATGGAATGACTCCACAATTTCTAACCATTCGAGATTGGAAGGAGAGATGGATTAATGTCGACAGCCACCCTCCACTCGGCATGAGTCGGTAAGAAGTGCATTTCTCTCGATTGACTTTAAAGTATTTAGCATGATGAATTGTTTACATAATATATTGTTTGTTTGTTAGGTTCTCTATATTTTTTCGTATTCCATACTAGATTGAACTCAAGATCAATCACCTGTTGGACCCCATGCACATATTCAAAAATGTTGTATCTACATTATGGGATCACTTGATAGGGGCTCGTGATTCAGTTAATGTAAGGGAGGATTTACGTAACATTGGTCGCATGAGATGAGCCTGGCCACGCATTGGACCCAGAGGAAAGATTGAGCTACCCCATGCACCTTAGATGTTGTCAAAGAACGAGGAAAAAATAGTGAAGGAACAAATATATAGCTTTCGAACACTCATAGAATGTATGAGATGTCTCAAGGGAGCCTTCATAAAGAAAAAGAAAAAAGGTGTGGAGCAACTATCTGGTTTGAAGTCCCACGATTGGTAGAAAATGATTCAAGTAAGGTATCTCTAACCATGAATATAGTAATTAGTGGAGTAACTATGTGTAAACTTTGGGGTATGATAACTTTTTCCTCAACTAATCATTTGATCTATGAATATTATTTACATTCAGTTCGTACTTTCTACTAGCATATCCCATTGTGTATCCAAAGATGTACGTGATATCATTTACAAGATGGGAGAGCTTGTGACGTGTGTATACATTGTATTTTTTCATTATATATCTTTGAATTTTTACACAAAAATAAACAATTCTCAAATACATCTTGACAGATACGTGAGCTCGAAGGAAATTGATCCAAACACATTGCAAGATGCTCGAGTATTATCTGTTGAGGTGGTTTGTTTGGTGGAGGAAATTTTTCCTCGATCCATTTTGACTACTCAATTACATTTACTCGTACATTTGATTGATGAGATCGCACTTTGTGGGACAGTTCATGTAAGGTGGATGTTTTTTCTTGAGCGCTTCATGAAAACCTTGAAAGATTTTGTGAGGCAAAAAGTACGGCCTGAGGGAAGCATGGCTGAGGGTTGGTTAGTGCAATCATCCCTTGTTTATATCTCTGAATATCTTGCTGAAGTGGATCCCTCTCAACCACGACTATGGAAAGATGATGAAGACTTGAGGATGACCTCTATAGTACCTCAAGGAAAAGGAATGAGTAAAGTGCTAACGAAAGAAGAACTTCGTAAGTTAAATAGTTTTTGTGTGCTCAATAGTGATGTAATGAGCAAATGGGTGACACTATATAATGAAGCAAGGGCAAGAAGAAAAAGCGAAAGACAAGAATTTCACACTAGATATGGACATAATGTCTCATTTTCAAATCATCTAAATGCGCTCCCACGTCATATTGATATAGATTGGTTACATGAGGAAATGGAGAGAATGGAAAAAGAGAAGGAAATTAATATATCTCAAGAAAAGTGGGAATACGCATGAGATTGCTTATCAAAGGTGAGACATACTATCAATTAATTTGTTTCTATAAGTTTTATTTTATATAAATAATTGACATGTTTGATCTTTTATCTTTTACTACTAGTGCACATTATTCAATGCACTTTGATGTGAGGGTAAACATCTTCGAACTCAACGTACAGATGAAAAGAGAAATACCCAAGATTGTGGTGTCCTTGCTCACTTCAAGGATGCCAATGGTACCATGGAAGGTTATTGTGGCTTGATCCAAGATATTCTGAAGCTTGACTTCAAACGATTCTTTATATATGTACTGGATGTGAAGTGGTTTAAAGAAGTGGTAACAAATGGTGAGCATTGCACAATCAGACATCATCCAAGTGGTTTTGTAATCATTGACTCTACAAAATTTCACCAAAACAAGAATGACACTTTAGTACTACCTCAACAATGCGAGCAGGTATATATGCAAAGGCTAATTTTTTAATATGTATACATGTGATACATATACACAATATAATAAGTATTTAAGTTTCTTGCTTTTGTTTTTCAAATACAGGTTGTGTATCATCCAATGGTAAACAATAACCGATGGTGGTATGTCATCCCTATATCTAATCGTTTAAAACCAATATATGATAATATTACCGACAAGGAGATAGCAGATGACAATCCAACAATTAATGATGATGTACATGATGATACCATAATGGATTATATGTGTGATATAGTACAAGATGAACCTCGCGAGGATGTTCAAGGAAACGCAGAAGAAGACAATAATGTGATTGTCGATGATATTGATGAAGTTATTGAGCAATATAGCAACACATCTGATAGTGGGATAGACTTATTTGTTTCATTACCTCTTGGTAACATAGACCTAGAAGTAGATAGTTTAGCAAGGGCTGATCTCATTGAAGATGAGATGGATCATTCACTCTAACATACTTAATTTGCTTAATGATTCAATGTGTATTCCTAATTCTATGGTTTTTATCATGCGCACACGTGCATACTCAAGAATCAATAGTCAAGTTTAAAGCTAAATTGAATTTTCCATAATAAAAAGGAAGTATTTTTTATCATCTTCAAGTAGTGAAATTACGAGATACATATTGCAATGCTTGCTACTAATTATAAGGTTTCTGTCGCTTGCTGCTAATTACTTATATCAGGCTTGTCAACTGGAGGAACTGCCATTCATGAGAGAGCAATGAAAAAGTAATTATTAACTCTATTTTTTTGATTCAATGATTCAATGTGTATTCTTAATTCTATGGTTTTTATCATGCGCACGCGTGCATGCTCAAGAATCAATTTCAGGTGGTTAAATAATTATTAACTTTGGTTTTTTAATTATGTGAAGTGCAATTTTAGGTGGTTAAATAATTGTGCGTCTGCTGGCGTGTCTATATTGGCGTCTATTTGCACGGATATATAGACGCAAAATTCACATCTATTTACACGCACTTACAGATGCAATGATAGACGCACCCGACTTTGCGCATCTAACATGTGCGTCTATGCCTCGTTTCTGTTGTAGTGTTATTGCACCTACAAGAATATGATATAGCCTCTTCAGTACATACTCTTGAGGTATCTAGAAAACACATTTATGAAGGTTGCATATTGAGCAAAATGTAATGTGTTTCGTTTACAGAAGATGGTTTAGTGACAGTTTTCACAAATGGAAGCTTGTACACAATGACATTGGTGGTCCAATACAAATAGCATCTTTTAGAAACTATATGTACTTCATGACTTTCATAGATGACTACTCTAGGCATATATGGGTGTATGATTTAAAAGCTAATTTGGAAGTGTTTTTATGGTTCAAGCACTTTGTTAGCATGGCTAAAAAATTTGTCAATATCTAAAGTGGATACTCTCCATTTAGATCGAGGAGAAGAGTATATCTAAAGATTTTAATGCATATATGGCTAAACCTTAGATAAGACATGAATATACAATATCTTACACACCACACCAAAATGGTATAACTAAGAGAAAAAATAAATCACTCATGGATATGGCACGATGCATGATTAAGAGTCAAGCCTTGCCATATAGTTTTTAGCTTGCAGCTATTTTACGTGTAGCATATGTATTTGATAGGTATCCCACTAAGAATTTTGAATCTATTACTACCAATGAGGCATTGCATGGTAAGTATGTGGCTCACTTATATGTGTTTTATTCTAATTACTTGGCTTATGCTTTGGAACCGATACAACAACATAAGTTGACTAATAAGGCTACAAAATGCATTCTTGTCAAGTACACATTGAAGTGAAGGTTATACATTATATCATCCCCAAAGGGTATCTTGGTCATCCATGATGTTGTCTTTGTGAAATATGATATTCAACCTTTACCTTCATGTACAAAAGGGACAAATGTATGCTCACTGGATATCTATGACAGTACAATAGAAATGAGGCATAGACACGCATGTTAGACGCGCAAAGTCGGGCGCATCTATCACAGTGTCTATAAGTGCGTGTAAATAGACGCGAATTTTGCGTCTATATATCCGCGCAAATTGACGCTAATATAGACGCACCAGCGGACGCACAATTATTTAACCACCTAAAATTGCAATTCACATAATTAAAAAACCAAATTTAATAATTATTTAACCACGTGAAATTGATTCTTGAGCATGCACATGTGCGCATGATAAAAACCATAGAATTAAGAATACACATATATTGAATCATTGAATTTAAAAAATAGAGTTAATAATTACTCAAAGTACCATTGGCATCCTCGAAGTGAGCAAGGACACCACAATCTTGGGTATTTCTCTTTCCATCTATATGTTGAGTTTGAAGATGTTTACCCTCACACCAAAGTGCATTGAATAATGTGCACTAGTCGTAAAAGATAAAAGATCAAACTAGACATGCTGGACCCTCACGAGGTATTCAAATAACTAGACATGCTGGACCCTCACGAGGTGTCTCTAGCAAAATATACTAGGTAGATGAAAGAGCCCTTAAGCTATGGTACACTTACTTGGGCCTTAAAACAAAGATCAGCATTACTCCTACTCTAGACTTGGATAAAAGTGCCAGTGAAGACTCGAGTGTTTTATGGCTCGAGACTCAATCTATGAATGGAAAAACATCACGTCCACATCTAGGTTCTATCCCACCCTTCAAGTTCAAAAAGGGCATGGGGTTTGGAATTCCTGGCTTTTTCTATTTTGAAAATGTTGAGAACGTTCCCAATTAAGAGTGGGAGACCATCAAACGGCATTTTAATGGCATAGATCCAGAGTTCACAGACTCTAGATATTTTTCAGCATGCTTTAGGCTGAGGTGGTTATGTTTATAGCCTTCCAATAGATGGAAGAAGGTTGATCCTTCCCCCTACTCCCATGACAATATTTGAGGTGCTTTCGAAAACAAAGAAGTATTGGCCCCCATGGGATCCAAGAGAGAAGCTGAATTGCATAAACACACGGGGTGCCCCTAGCATTATATGTGGATTGATCAGAAAAATATTTTCTTCCCACAAAGAAAGCAAGATACCTTCTTATCTTCAACATGAGATTTTCCTGGCATGCAAAATATGGAACTTGGTTTGGGTCAGCCCAGGCCAAGCTACCCCACTTGAACCCCATGAGATTGAGTTGGTGCTTGGATATGATTGTGACCACACTTGAGGTTGCTCTACCCTTTCAGATCGGTATATTGCATTGGGCAACTCATTTTAGGTCAATACTATTGCGTACAGTCTTTCACCACTGAAAGAATTATATCCGCAAGGTTTAACAATTCTGTCCTTATTCTCGAGCCTTGGTGGGAAAGAAGTGGCATTGCACAAATTGGGTATAATTTTGAAGGCTGTTGTTATTGTGGAGATCAATGATAAATGTAAAAACATAATAGCCAGCTAGTGGAACAAAACCTTACAAACAGGCCGATTTCAAATGGAGAATGATGTTAGAGATCTTATTGATGATAAGTTGGCTGAGATTGTGGATGAAGTGGGAAAGATTGACCTCATAATTGGGGGAAGCCCCTGCAACAATCTCTTAGGCAACAATAGAGTAAGTAGGGTATGACCAAACCTCTTTACAGCTAGTATTTTTTTGAATAGGGCATGATTGGATGTATATACGACATAATTACACCTGGATCATACACTAGGATATGATATACATGTATAGGATCATACGGACATGATATACATGTATATACGACATGATATACATGTATAGGGCATAAACATGCATAGGACATGATATACATTACCAACTTTACTTCTTTCTGAGTATTACAAATATACATCCAATCATTCAAAGCTAATTACATATATGTGATTTCATGCCCTATATACATCCAATCATGCCCTATACAAATATGATTGGATAGGGCATGATGTTGGATGTATATATAAATCAAAGGTTGACTTGTGCATTTGCAATATATATATATATATATATAGAGAGAGAGAGAGAGAGAGAGAGACAGAACTGATCAATACACTCACATGTCTCATTTAATGTTGTGCACTTAAGCTAGCCATGCATGCCAATTCATAGCATGAGTAGATTGATGTAAATTAATTGGCTTGTGCATATGCAAGCTATTCCAATCATGTCAAGGTGCACTTATAGCTCACATATAATTTTAGATAAGGTGTACCACATGTAACCAATGTGCACATGTCCTCTTTTCATCATCTTTAGCCAGTGTGTCCACTTGTTGGTGACTAATACCAACAAGCCAACTACAAATCTCTTATCTATGAAATGGATAAGTAAATTAACTTGGTTAATTTGATGAGGCCAAGTTTTCCTTCCATGGACAGTGTGGTTGGCTATATTCTACTTCAAGGTTATAGGAACTTGCAGAAGTCAATGGAGCATCCTAAAAATGGCGATACTTTAATTACTATATCAAGTCACTTCATGTACATATCTTTGATTGATTGATGGATAATATGCATTTCTCTATCTCTTTCGTGTACATCTTCATTGCATTATCTTTCTCTAGCTAAAAACCATTCGTGCTTTATCCACCTATTGATACGTTGTCGAAGGGTTTTTGAAAGCAAACTCGCTTCTACAGAAGACCTTGACAAATTTCAAGATAGAAGATCAATCCAACGAGATTATATTCAATTTGAAAGCTCAATTTCAGATAATTTGAGACATATAATCAGCTACATCTGATTGGGAGTATTTCCAATAAACGGCTTGACAAAAACTCATGTCAACAAATTTTTCATGTAATCTGAATCCCTATGAAGCTTCACTTGGAACAACAAGCAGCCTGTCTCTCCCAAAGATATTCAAGACTCCTTGCTTACAAGAAAGGGCAATTCTACCTCTACTAAGCATACGAATAAGAATGGAAGGCAAAGTAGTTATATTTGGAGAAGGAATTAAGGTCATAAAGAACTAATCAGCCTGTCTGATGTTCATCGGCTTCTTCACAAAGTTCTCATTAAACATTAAGGTAGTTTCCTTCGTGGTTTGCTGCAAATGCCATCGATCACCCATAATGCAAATCGCACATGCCGATGTTGATCACCTTTTTCATTCAGCACCTTTGTCTGCCACCTCCATGGATGTTGAGTACATCAATTAACAAGGTGATAAATAAAGCAAGGAGGTTACTTATGTAGCCCAACCATGCTAGAATCTACCAGCCTTTTACATGTCTCAATACAACAGTTAATATAGGAGTTTATTCATGATCTGCAACCTCCTTTTCTGGTGACAAGGCTCTTTCTGAACCACTTTGTGAGCTTTCCGCTGCTGGTTGCTGCCCAAAAGAATGTTGATTCTTTCCTGCAGCAACTGAAGAGGTTGCATCCTCGGTCTGGCAAATTTCTGCTCTATCAGATTGCAGAGGCTGCTCCCGGCATCACAGTCAGAGGAGCTAGTGGGGAAACCCAGCTCCGACGGCTTGATGTCCCACTGCTAGCAATCGACCCACTCTGTGGAAATCTTGAAATATCTCGGCATTGGCATCTGGTATAACATCTGTTTCTTCAGTTATCTGGGAAGTACCTGCACCTCCTTCTATAGCCGCGATCTCTGTCACCTCTTCAGCGTTCGTTGAGCATCTTCTTTTTCGGAAGTTTGTCTTCTTTTTCACCTTCAGCAATATCCTCCGAAGATTGAACAAAGTAGTTCTCTCATCCCATCCCTCGATGTCTCAGAGCTCCTTGACTACTTCTCTGCAGCAGCAATGTCCACCGAAAATTCTATCGTCGACTTCTTCCTCCCGATGCACACCTTCCTTCTTCTTTCACTTCCGAAGAGGCTATGTCTTTTGAGTCTGTCCCTCTTCTTGTGTCGCAGAGACGAAGTTTGCAAGGTTCATTACCACTGACTTGCCATGTCCGACATGGCTTCTCCTCCTTTTCTGCGTGTGAGGTCCCGAAAAAAAAATTGACAGCTTTCACAGTGCCCCTTTTTGCCTCCAAAACTCCCCTTTTCAAAAATAGTCCTTTTGCTTTTTCTTTCTCACGCCCCCTTTCGGACCAGAAAAGTGGCCTTCTCCCACGACAGCAGTACATGTAGAAAATAGTGTGATCACATGTGCTTCAACATCTATGCTTTTACCACAGATGCATACACCAGTAAATCAAGTGCAAGGTATCCTTGATTCATAACAAGATCAATCCAAACCTAGGCTGACCAAGCATACTTGTTCCTCAAATTCAAAAAAGAGAACAATGCCTCGTTCTTGTGCTATTGACACAAACTACCTGGATACCGCTGTTCTTTAAAGTGCAATATTCAAAACAGTTTCTGTGTCTTCCTGGAGTACAAGGAAGCTTTTATCTCCAGCTTTCTTGTCCTTTTCCCATGTCCACATTGGTATGCATTCGGCATGCACCCAACCAGCACAACCAGACAGCTAGATATGCCTGTAGTGGCAACCCCAGCTGAAAGAAAAGGTAGTAAAAGACCCCTCTTTACTAAATTACCACGCAGAATAAAGATGCAAATATAACAACTAAGTATGTACAAAATATCAACTCCCACACACACAACTTTTGGGTGGATTCCACACCTCGGGATGCGTAGCAGTACGACATCCACCCCCTCTAATCCTGCGCATCCTCCGGATGGGCCAACTACCCATGATCGTTATCATCAAGATCCACAAACAGATCAATCTCTTCATTGTACATTTCCGGTATATCAACAAGATTATTTGTCATATCACCTGTCTCTTCCATTGAAGTTTCTTCTCGTTGCTCTTCTCTTGCAAATTCTTCCAATGCATAATCTTCATCATCTCTTTTCTTGAAAATCTTGATTCTTTTTCCTGCAATAGGCACTCTAAGCACTGTCCCATCCAATTCTGTCAACTCATATGTTGCATTATCAAAGACATGTCTGACTATGTACGGCCCAAACCATCTTTTCACCATCTTTCGAAGTGCAGTATGCTGATTTTCAAGGCTGCTATCAAAGACTAATACCCAGTCTCCCTCTTTTATTGCTCTAGGCCACAAGCGATGCCTGCTGTCAAACCTATCCTTATTTCTTAGTCTAGCAACCTTCAACCTGTCAATAGCTAGCTGAATATCCTCTGGTCTTCTCTCCAACTGTCGAATCCGAAGAGCTAAGAGCTCCTCTCTCGTCAAATCCTCCTGCCAAGGTAAAACTGACAAAGTCAAAGCACAAGTCTCAGTCGGCATAATAGGTTTTTGACCATACATCAACTCTGCGGGCATATATCCTGTGGTAACACTGTGAGTCGTACGATCAGCCCACAAAGCAAGTGGTAGAAGTCTCGGCCATTCTCCAATCCGTCCTCTACATGATTTGGGTAATGCTTTCACTATCGGCGGATGCCCTCTTTCACTCTTCCCATTTCCCTCTGGATTGTATGCTGTGATTAGAGCCAACTTGATTCCTAGTTGAGAGAAAAACTCCCTAGCTTCATCTGCATCCAATTCTCCGCGATCCGCAGTGATCTTACCCACACACCCATACCTGCAGAAAATTTCTTCCAATAAGAACTTACACACTACACTAGTGGTCCTCATTCTCAAAGATCTGCCCTCAACATGATTGGTAAGATCCTCTCTAGCCAAAACAATATACCTCATCTGCCATAGACCCATAGGCATAGTAACCAAGTCAACTACCCACTTATAATGAATGCATAGCGGATAGGTCAAATGAAGCTCATATCGATGACGCACTACCGAATACATCTGGCAATCTCTGCAAGTCTCTACAAAGTGAGAAACATCTCTATACATGCCTTTCCACCAATATTTCTCCTTGATTTTCTCATAAGTAGCCCACACTCCTCTATGACCAGCCCAAGGACTCTCATGAAACTCCCTCATCACCTGTAACTGTGTCTCTCTATCGCAGACAACCCGCAAAGGTAATCCACCTCTTTTCTTCGGATTCTTCCAAAGAAATCCGTCCTTGAGAGAATAACCATAAGCTTTCCTTTTGATCTTCTTGAACTCTTCATCTGTCCATTCATCTCTTTTGCTTAGTGTACTAAGGTACTTGCCAATCTGCAACCAATCTCCAACATAGAGTTCTTCTATGAAAGCCACAATACCATAGACATGACAAACATGATCAACCATAGCGGCTGAAATTTCTGCATCATCCTCTTCTGCAAGTAGTATTTCCTCATCATCATATCTGGCTCTAGACAACATATCTGCCACACTAGATTATCCTTCCCTGCTATGTATTTAAATTCTGGATTTAATGACTTGATGTATGCAATCCATCTCAGCATAGCTATATCCAGAGTAGAGCAACTCGTAATCATACCAATCAATGGCAAGCAATCTGTCTCTACCACAGCTGAGGCTCCAATAAAGTACTCCTTGTCACATTTGAGAGCCATAACAATCCCCAGTAACTCCCTCTTGATTTGCAGATATCTCCTCTGTCTCTCGTTTAGGACTGTCGCCCCAAACCGAATAGCATATCTATTTCCATCTGCATCATCTTGACACACAGCCCAACCTATGCCAATTGGACTAGTGTCAATTGTCAATACAATAGGCCTTCCACAATTATAATCCACTTTCCTGAGAGTAGGAGCAATCTGCAATAACTTCTTCAATTTCCGCATGGCTCTAGTGTGGCTCTCATCCCAATAAAATTTCTACCCCTTTCAAAGCAACTGATATAAACAATCTGCTATGCGTGCAAAATGAGGTATCCAAATCATATAAAACACACAAGCTCCAATGAATCTCCATACCTCTAAAGTGGTAGAACAATACTTCGTAATCTTGCCTATAGCATCCACCTTATCAAGTGAGGGTTTCCTACCATAATATCCACACATATGTCCAACAATGACAACCTCATTCACTCCAAAAACAGATTTTTGCCCTGATAGTGTCAAGTTCACTTCTTCTAACTTGGCCAAAATCTTCTCACAAGCTGAAATATGATCAGCCACAAAGTATCTGCATCCTTGCTCATTTAGACTCTCATTCTTCTCTTCTTCTGCACACCCCTTAATGGGCACATCATCCAAGAAAGGCATGGTAAGCTTAGGTATGTAATCACGAAGGACCTTATGCATGGCATTCATCATATGCGCAATAGAATTAGTGGCACCTTGAGGCAAGGTACACATACTGACAAGCCCAATAGGAGTTCTCATGGTGGTTATATCCCTGCTTTCCAAAGCCAGCTAAAACTGATCATATCCCGAATACAAATCACCTAAAGAATAGATGGCACGTCCAGCAAATGCTTCTGCAAACTCATCCACAACTGGACCTATACCAACATTCCTGATAGTAACTCTGTTTACTGGCTGCATGTCCTGTATAAATCGGAGAGTACCATTCTTCTTTGGAACTCTAAACCACCTGTTTGAGTATGGTGCAGATGAAGGCTCAAGAATTCCCATCCTGATTTTCTCATTCAACAAATCAATCAACTTTGGCAGGTGTGCCTTAGGCACTGGAATAGGTCGGAGGTTCCATGGAATATGAGGAATAGTAAAGATCACCATAGGAGCAACAATATCCGGATTCACACATCCAATCTCATGCGGGAAAAAAGCAAACCCCCTTCCATGTCGCTCAAGCATCTCTTGAAAGCATTGCTTCTCTATGGATAGCAAGAAATCACCATTTCCAATTTTCAATTCAGGAAGAGTCTCTGCTGAAAATTTATGGCCTATATGCTCCAAATCCCTCAAAATTGGCTGTTTGGCAGCCCTCTCTATTTGCTGATCACTGTTAGGTGGAAGTGGTACAGCTACCGGCTTCACCTTCTTATCCACAGTCTTGTATTTCGTGTCAACCATGGCTTCATTATGATCCTCTGCATTACTTAAATCTTGCTGTAAATCAGCAATTCTGCACTCCAATGGCTGAATATCCTCAGCCCTCTGCTCTATGGACTGCATAGGAACAGCCCTAAACTCTGGATGCTGAAATATTTTAGCAGTAAACTTTGTTGGCTGAAAGTTTTCAGCCCTCTGTGTCTCTGTAAGCTGATCATAATCAGCTGGAAACTTTGTTTGCTGAATTTCTTAAGCACTCAACACTTTTTGCTGAGTCACCTCAGCCTCTGACTCAATCTGTGACACAAAATCTGCAATTTCATGAAACATGTGCAGGGATTGCACTAATACATTACTGTGACAACTCTACATATCAGTTTTCTGCATATTTCCCATCTCTGTCATCGTATCTGCACAAATCATACTGTCATACATCCCATCTATATGCTCATCATCCTCTAAAATTCCTGTATTTTTCAAATTTTTCTCCTTCCTGCAGATGTACTGCCTGGCAGCTCTAGGCAACTTAGAAGTCTTCTGATAGCTCATCGAACTGTTTGCTGAAATCCCAACAAAACTGGAGGAGAAAACACTGCTGCCAGGAGGCGAGAACTCTAATCTCCTCTGCTCTGTACCACCGTCGTCTCGCGAAACGGTGGTACCTAATGAAAACCCGAATCCCTCACAATGGGCAAAGGTGCATCTCTGAGAGTATCCCTGTTTCTAACATGGTTCGCACACACAGTCATAAACTGAACTGCTCTCATGCCATCTTTACTGCGAATCCGTGCATAAGCAGATCCATCATCCATTACCTTTGTTTCCATATGCATCTTTGTGATGAATGGCTGTCCAAGAATTATGGGATAAGAGCATGAATCCTGCACAAAGAAATGGAAATTCTCCTCTACATCTCCAATAGAAACCCTGACACTGGGACAGGCAGCATACAAATCACCTGCAGTGTTGTTGGTGGCTCTTATATGCCACCCATGCTCTACATCCATAGGCCATCTGTTACTTTCATAAACTCCACGAACTATGAGATTAATCTCTGAACCATGATCCACCAAAGCAATATAAGGCACCTGTTTCTCTCCAATTTTTACCATCGTTTCTGTAGTTGCCCTAGCCCAATGACTCCGCGAAAAGTGACTACACGGTATCAAGACAGGCTCATCAGTTTCAGCATAATGCATAGGCTGAACCCTCTTCTCTATCTGTGAAAAAACGGAAGCATTCTCAACCATAACCTCATCCTCATCCTCATCCAACTCCCCAATCAAAACTCCCTGTGTATCAGTAGTAGGAAATGCATGTCTTTTCCTCTTTAGGACCTCTTGAAATTGATCTTGAAACTCTCTTTTCGAGATGCCCAAAACCTCAGAAATAGTGAAAGTCACCTCACTGCCAAGTATCTTATCATTAAAGATTTTCTTCATGTCTGTAGATGTCTCAATATCGGACATCAATCTAAACCCTGGCTGCTTTCTCTCTCTAGGCTCTTGCCTATTTTCTCTCTTTTGAGCATCTTCCATCTGTCGTTCTGGCCCTGGTCTCAAAGACGGTCCTGCAATAGGTGGAGTAACAAACTCACCCCCTCTAGTCTTTTTAGCTGCACTTGGATTTTCTTCATCCCTCTTACGCTTCTCCTCAACAAGTACAACTGCTCCCTGAGACTTAGCCAAGTAGGCATAAATAGAGTACCTGTCAACAGGCGAATCCCAACCTGTCTCAGATCTGATGCTAGAGCCTGCACTAGTCAAAACAATTTGCTGAATTTTTCCCTTGTTTGCAATCTCCATAGCATAAGTCCATAATGCTAACTGATTCTTTGATCCTTTCTCAATCTGGACTCCATATGCAGAAGCATCTCCTCTAGCTGTCACATAGGAAGTACGCGCAGCCATGTCATCCACTAACTTCTTCATTCCGCCTTTCCCAAAGTTGGTAGCAAGCGGAGCTCCTGTTTCAGTCAACCAAATCTTACCATCTTGTCCCCAAAATACCAAATTCTTCCTCCTTGCATCCTGAAAATATTCACAATCCCTGCAATGCTGATGGTCTGTACTATCACATCAAATACATCTCCGATCTCTCCTAGGTGCACTAGGAGCACTCCTAGGTGCACTAGGAGCACTAGAAGAAATAGTAGGCGCAGTCGAAGCAAACTGCTCTTTCAATTTTCCCACCAACTCCGCTTTAACTGACTCCAGTGTCAAATTCGTTATGCCTTTGATTATGTCATCAAGAGAGGTCGGCACCGACGGAGTGGATGGTTTTGGAGCAGAAGGAGCCGGCATCGGTCTTGGAGCAGGAGGAACAGGAGGAGTAGAAACAGTAGGCACTGGCATAGGCCAAGAAACTGCTTGAGGAGGAGAAGAAATAACAGGGATAGAAGCAGGCATAGGAGCAGAAGACGGTGTCGGTGTCATAGAACCATTCTGTAGGCGGGTCTTCCATATCCTTCTCTTGGTCAAAGTCGAGACTGCATCATGGGCATCTTGCCAATCTGTTTTAAGACCCATAGGCTTCGTGCGATCCTCAAGAAGCTCTCCCAATTCTTCCTGAAGAGCAGGATCTACAGCTTGCAAGAAAAGCTCAACTTTCTCAACATCCAATGCTCTTTGTTCAATGGCATTAAGCTGACTATACCTCTCTTCAAATTCTCGAATCAACTCTGAAGCAGCTAGACCTTTGTTTGGCATGTAGACCCACTCTCGGAATGACTGCCGTGTAGCCATCCCAAAGTCCTCAAGGAAATACTCTTCTTTCAGGGCTTTCTTAAAATCTTGCCAATGCGAATTTTGAATAAAAAGATCAGTCACTTTTGCCCTCAAGGTGGGTGTGACAAGACGAAGGAAATACTTACTCATAAGTCCAGCTAGAACTCCAAAAAACCCCATCTTGATCTCATATGTCTTCAAATATGCTGAAACATTACAGCCATCAAATAGCTTCTTCTCATTCTCAACTGCTTCAATCGCCTTAGTTACACTGATTGCATTCTCCTGCTCCAAACATAGTTGCCTTTGCTGAGACAACTGTTGTTGATGCAATTGCTGCTGCTGTTGCATATACAATTGTCTCTGTTGATTTTGAAGCTGCATATACATGGACATATTCTGCAAAATCTGCTTTAGATCATCCATTGAAGTACTTGACGCAGCAGTCAATGATGGAGCTGAAGTAGAGGGCGCAGCTGGAATCGTAGAAGAAGCTGAAATGCATGCTGAAGTATCTCCCATCTTGAAATTTCTGCGACGCTTTCACGTCGGGTTCACCAAAGATGTCGAAGGGTTTTCGAAAGCAAACTCGCGTCTACAGAAGACCTTGACAAATTTCAAGATAGAATATCAATCCAACGAGATTATATTCAATTTGAAAGCTCAATTTCAGATAATTTGAGACATATAATCAGCTACATCTGATTGGGAGTATTTCCAATAAACGGCTTGACAAAAACTCATGTCAACAAATTTTTCATGTAGTCTGAATCCCTATGAAGCTTCACTTGGAACAACAAGCAGCCTGTCTCTCCCAAAGATATTCAAGATTCCTTGCTTACAAGAAAGGGCAATTCTACCTCTACTAAGCATACGAATAAGTATGGACGGCAAAGTAGTTATATTTGGAGAAGGAATTAAGGTCATAAAGAACTAATCAGCCTATCTGATGTTCATCGGCTTCTTCACAAAGTTCTCATTAAACATTAAGGTAGTTTCCTTCCTGGTTTGCTGCAGATGCCATCGATCACCCATAATGCAAATCGCACATGCCAATGTTGATCACCTTTTTCATTCAGCACCTTTGTCTGCCACCTCCATGGATGTTGAGTACATCAATTAACAAGGTGATAAATAAAGCAGGGAGGTTACTTATGGAGCCCAGCCATGCTAGAATCTACCAGCCTTTTACATGTCTCAATACAACAGTTAATATAGGAGTTTATTCATGATCTACAACCTCCTTTTCTGGTGACAAGGCTCTTTCTGAACCACTTTGTGAGCTTTCCGCTGTTGGTTGCTGCCCAAAAGAATGTTGATTCTTTCCTGCAGCAACTGAAGAGGTTGCATCCTCGGTCTGGAAAATTTCTGCTCTATCAGATTGCAGAGGCTGCTCCCGACATCACAGTCAGAGGAGCTAGTGGGGAAACCCAGCTCCGACGGCTTGATGTCCCACTGCTAGCAATCAACCCACTCTGTGGAAATCTTGAAATATCTTGGCATTGGCATTTGGTATAACATCCGTTTCTTCAATTATCTGGGAAGTACCTGCACCTCCTTCTATAGCCGCGATCTCCGTCACCTCTTCAGCATTCGTTGAGCATCTTCTTTTTCGGCAGTTTGTCTTCTTTTTCGCCTTCAGCAATATCCTCCGAAGATCGAACAAAGTAGTTCTCTCATCCCATCCCTCGATGTCTCAGAGCTCCTTGACTACTTCTCTACAGCAGCAATGTCCACCGAAAATTCTATCGTCGACTTCTTCCTCCCAATTTGCGCCTTTCTTCTTCTTTCACTTCTGAAGACGCTGTGTCTTTTGAGTCTGTCCCTCTTCTTGTGTCGGAGAGACGAAGTTTGCAAGGTTCATTACCACTGACTTGCCATGTCCAACATGGCTTCTCCTCCTTTTCTGCGTGTGAGGTCCCGAAAAAAAACTGACAGCTTTCACAACGCCCCTTTTTGCCTCCAAAACTCCCCTTTTCAAAAATAGTCCTTTTGATTTTTCTTTCTCACGCCCCCTTTCAGACCAGAAAAGCGGCCTTCTCCCACGACAGCAGTACATGTAGAAAATAGTGTGATCACATGTGCTTCAACATCTATGCTTTTACCACAGATGCATACACCAGTAAATCAAGTGCAAGGTGTCCTTGATTCATAACAAGATCAATCCAAACCTAGGCTGACCAAGCATACTTGTTCGTCAAATTCAAAAAGGAGAACAATGCCTCGTTCTTATGCTATTGACACAAACTACCTGGATACCGCTGTTCTTTAAAGTGCAATATTCAAAACAGTTTCTGTGTCTTCCTAGAGTACCAGGAAGCTTTTATCCCCAGCTTTCTTGTCCTTTTTCCATGTCCACATTGGTATGCATTCGGCATGCACCCAACCAGCACAACCAAACAGCCAGATCTGCCTGTAGTGGCAACCCCAGCTGAAAGAAAAGGTAGTAAAAGATCCCTCTTTACTATATTACCACGCAGAATAAAGATGCAAACATAACAACTAAGTATGTACAAAATATCAACTCCCACACACACAAATTTTGGGTGGATTCCACACCTCGGGATGCGCAGCAGTACGACAACGTAAGTGAGATAATATGCAATTGTAAGTGGGATGGTCTAGTAAGTCACTACATATATATGTGCCAACTGACTTGCCAATGTGTTATCTCTTATCCTCAAGCTTTATTATATATGTCACCACATAGGTCAATTGATTCCCTAAATGCATGCATTGATTCCTTAAATTGTTCTTGCGCATCTGTAAGCGCGTGTAACAGGAATTATCTGCGCATATACATGCGCTGACAGATGCGCCACGCAAGTATAGAAAAATTTAAAAAAAGTTGTGGCTTTCTTTTCAAACCTGTGCTTTCCTACGTTTTTTATGCATTTTCTGCAGTTCAAGCTCGACATCACTACTCGTGTCTATCTATCAATTCATGATGACAATGAGGCAAGGAAATAAGAGTAAAAAGAGGACAGGAGGAAAGAAGAGCCAAAGAGTAAAGAACAAGAGCCAAACAGCAAGGAAGAGAACAAGATTGAAGCAACTTACCAAGGGAAGAAAGAAGGAGGACAAGGAGCTTGCAACCTAGCCGCCGCCACCCGTTGGAACAAGCAAAGAAGGTGAGTTCTTCTTCTCTCTCTCAATCTTGTTTGGTTTCTCTGTTTGTTTGTCTCTCTCTTCACATGCTGGATCTTGTCATCTATGGAGGTTTTTTAGCTTTGTTTTTTAAGCAAGTTTGAGAAGAAATGGTGTGACTGTGCGCGTCTATCAGCGCGTCCAAATGACAGTGTAGACGCAGCTATAGACGCAGAAATAGACGCGCTGACAGACACCCACAGAGATGCGCTGACAGATGCTCACAGAGACACAGGTATAGACGCACACAGAGACACAGGTATAGACGTTGTATGTAATATGCTTTATCTGCACAGGGTAATATGATTTTTTTTGTGTAGATGTGGAATCCTGGATCCTCCAGCACCCCATTCAACAAGGAGCAATTCATGGGGGAGATGACCAATTATCTTGGTCGCCCTCCCACTACAGATGAGGTTTTCAGTGTGATGTTTGGGACACCTATCACATCTTTGCCTACATAGGGATCAGTTGAGGTACATGGATCGGCCGAAGCACGTGCATCTGCAGAAGCACATGTATCGAGTGAGGTAGAGGGTAGTGCACGTCGAGGGAGGAGGGAGAGTGGTGCGGGAGGACGAGGAGGTCGAGGGCTTTGTGAGGGTTGCCTAGGTGGTGGCTCTCAATCACCCTCACCGAAAAATGAGAGAGGTGAGCCTCCACAAATGTACTACTCTATCACTGATGTTGGTGGTATCTTGCATGACTTTGAGGGGAGGGAAGTGATAGCCTACTTGAGGAGTGTCGTGCATGCCACATACAAAGATTGCATGATTCCCTTCAAGCACAAAAAAAATAGTTTGTGACAAGAGGTGCTGCGGGCAGTACATAAAAGGTACCCTAGTCCCGAGAATTCACAATTCTCAGATGATTGGGGACGGGCAAAGGTGAGAGACGCACTTCATAACAAGAGGTCTCACCTTATGACGCGTGCCAAGGAGTCATTGCGGAGACAAGAGCAGGGGCGCCCTAGATATGGCCAACCACCCAATTGCCACTGCAAGGAGTGGAAAGAGGCCAAGAAGAGAGCAGCGGAGAAAATGACAAGTCGCTAGCATGCAGAGGCGCGACGTATCCAGATGGCAACCATGGGATCATCGCATTATGGATCCGGTGGCAGGGAGTCATGGGAGGCTGAGTTTGTAAGTATTATTTGATTTTTTTAAAAAAAATTAAATTTTGTAATTTGTTTCACTTCATTATGTAGTGTGTTTTAATACGTTGTATGTTCAAATTGTTTTGTAGTATCATATCGTTGGTAGGATGCCTACTCCTAGAGAGGTAGGCTACCATCAGGTTCATAACCAAGCGTCCACTTGGCAGCATTTCTACGAGGAGGGACTCATCACGGAGGAGCAATATAATCGCGCCATGAGGATTCCACCACCAGAAGAGGTATGTTTTATTTTTTACATGAAAAGTATAGATAACTCTAATTTATTGTTTGTAATGGTATTTATATACCTTAATCCTTTGTGTAGGCGAACCCTGATGCAGTTGAGGATAGCGAAGGGGGAACTAGCAGTAGCAGTGGCAGCAACGGTAACGGCACAAGCAGCGGTGGTGGTAGCGATGATGATGCCTCTTCGAGGAGATATAGCTAGAGGAGCCCCATGCATGCATGCCTCCCCTTGGCTTGTAATTTTCATTTTTGATATGTATTACTTTCAGCTAGTGCTTGCAACCATGACGTCACAAGCACTAGAACTCATAATGTAAAAACGTTTCATCTATATATATGAAATTTCGTGTGCTACATACATTGTTTTGTTTTCAGTATCCAATCTTCGAAATAATATTTCTCTGTTATCCCTAAGCATACAATTTGATGTTGATGGGGGGGAAAAAACCAGAGAGCATGTGCTCTTTGGTTTTTTTTTCATACCTCTGTTTTGCGCGTCTATTAGCGCGTCTAAATTGCAGGATAAATGCGAGTCTATTTTCGTCAAAAACTTTCAGAGTAAACGCGGTTTTAGACGCGTAGATACACGCTTATATAGACGCACAATATGAATATGTCCACTTTTTTAAAAATATGATTATATATTTACGTAGCGTGTTTATACGCGTGTCTAAGTGTGCATGTAACTTTGATCATAAGCGCACTTTTAGACGCGATTTTGTAGACGCGCAAATAGACGCGTTAATAAATGCGCCCGACATTTTTTTTCACAATTCAAATATTGTGTCTACAAGCGCGTCTATGAACCCTTTTTGTTGTAGTGTGGTATCTTATGCAAGTTCCTCATGATAACGCAAATCAACATATTTAAATGATATACTTCTTGATGAATACTGATTGAGTAGTCTAGGACTATGTTGAAAGGCTTTACTCCACATATTGATGTAGCGTGTACTAGGCTACGTGTAGCCCATCCTATACCACATGTTCTTAATTGCTCTCATGCAAGACCATAACAAACTTTATGCTACAATTCTCTACATAGCTCTCGAATAACTATTCCTCACCAAGGTAATCTAACCTCAATCTATTGACTTTACTATATAGGATTAAGATCCTCAAATTGATCACATGCCTCACTAACAAGTCACCATGCAATCTTATGTCTTATATGCACCTAAGAGAGAGAAAGAGTGCTCTAGAGAGAGAGAGAGAGAGAGAGAGAGAGAGAGAGAGGCTTGCCTTGCATTACAAGAAATCTAACAGGTCACAATGCAATATTATGTTCTATATGAACACGAGAGAGAGAGAGAGAGAGAGAGAGAGTGAGAGTCTTGTCTAGTATTACAAGTAAGAGAAACCAAAACTTTGTAACAACTACAATTGTAAATGCAAACACGATGTGTTGTCTTTCAGGATGATGATCACACGAAGGGGGACCGATCAGTCAGTAGCTTAGACCACTAACCCGCCTAAACCTAGGGGCAATTAGGACATCTGAAACAAGCAGACTAAACAACTGACTAAGGCTTCTAACCACCTGTATATGACATCTAAAAGTGATATTCATGGTATGATTCTTCTAGTCCGGGCCGCTATATTATTAATTCTACTCTTAGTGTTGTTATTCCGACTAAGACGATGGTTAATAATATAGGGGTCATGACTGCGACAGTAGATTGCGGCTTGCCCTCCCTCTGGTGGCTCATGATCGTGCGCAGCAGCAGAATCGTCTTCTTCTCCTTCAGCTCGTCCTTCTTCCTCATCATCATCATCATCATCATCATCTTCTTCTTCTTCTTCTTCTTCTTCTTCTTCTGCTGCTGCTGCTGCTGATTCTGATTCTGAGTCCTCTCCGGGCCCGTGCGCTTTGGCCCTGCTGACGTGGCGCCCCGTGACGTTGGCCACGTCACTCATCTCCTCGTTCTCCATCACGTCCGACTTGGAGCTCGTCTGCATGGCCACCTTCCCAGCTTGCGTCGCTTGCCAATACTCGTCGTTGCTTAAAACCTGCAAATATTCGCAATAAACCCACGGACCATTGTACAGAGAACATATCACTATTGAACGCAACAAATCGAACCCCAGCTATTACACATAAAATATAGAATGCCTCGATTTTGAAGACTCCACAGCTCTTCCCAAGGGGATTTATCATTCAAAGAGGGCTGTAGAAGATTCTGCCCTTCAAAACCAATAATTGCACTGAACCAACATCTAACATTCCCGGGAAAATATTCTTATCTCCTAGTGCTTATGATCAAAGAAGTATGATACTAAGAATATCATCCAACTCACTTAAAATACATTGGAAGGCTTGTTGCATCGGTTCTAATTTCCCTTTTCTTACTTCGGTACTTTAAGCATGGGTGCAAATTTAACGGAAGCATAGTTGGTGCTTACTCTTAACTGCAGTTGTAGAAACTTCACATAGTTGATTGCCTTCTCGAGCATTGTCACTAGGTCAACCTAAGAAATAATGCACATGACAGACTTAATTATAACAATCGTCTAAGAAAAGTAGTGCCAAATAAGAGACAAATAGACACCTTACAAGATAATGTCATGCATTGAATTATATAATCTCTTTAGAACAAAAAATCTACAAATGAATTTCCATATTATCTTTTGATAAAATATGAAAAATATCAAATGGATCTCCATATTTACCTTGGACCCATTGGGCACTAGCTCTTGAAGCACTTTCAAGCGTGCATTTATACGCTCCCTTCGAATCTAAGGTAATAAACAAGTGCAACCATATTTAATTCACATTTATTTATGTAAACACACTTTTAAAACCCAATAGTGACAAAGTCCTTTATAACTTTTGGGCTCGTAAACCACATGTTCATGTAACATGTAGAAACTAGATGTGAAAAGCATTCAAAAAACAGAGATTTGGTGTCAAGAGTGCTATTGACTTTGGTAAAAAAAAACTTGAATTTTTTGAAGATTAGGTTTTAATGTTAGAATCTAGGGCTACTTTAGTTATGATATGACTTTGAAAAGTATTTTTTGTGAACAATGGTTGTGCCATAGTCCATCACCTTGATTTGGCAAACAATATCTCATCAACATGTCAAGTGAACCCTTCTAGGAAGTAATGAGGGATTAATTGTTCAGCCTATGTCTTGATACAAAGATATTGAATTCCTCTGCATCTCTAAAAAACCCATTACACGCAGAAAGCCTCATGCAACATAATATATACATAGCCATTGTTTAATGGAGAAATACATGTTTTGATTATACTTAGACAAGGTCAAATTTATATGTCCTTTTCCAAAATCAAGGTCCTTACTAAGCACATTGGTCATGAGGTTATGTAATTTAGAAAGCCCATTTGAAAAGAGAGCTTGATGTCATCTCTACTATATTGTTAGATTGATATAGACACTAGAGTGGTGTGTACTAGGGTGAAGGTGTGTGCTTGAAGGGCACATGTTCTAGGCTTTGTGTGCACAAATATCAAGGGACTAATTACACAAGCATCATCTACGAGTTCAAGCTAGTTTGATAAAGGTTGATTTGCAAAGGGCATGTCATGTTACACATGCTATCAACAATTGTGGTTAAGCACGAAGCTGCATGCATGATATACGTGTAGCGTAAGTCGCAGAGTATACAAGGACAAGTATAGTACACTTTGAAAGACTAATAAAAGATTGAAAACTATATAACCTATGACACAAATAGCCACTTTTGTGTGGGATATTTACCTAGAGAAGTGGTCAATAGTCACGCAATCAATACTAGATATGAAGCAATGGATTATCTGAATTTGAATTAGGTGATGCTGATTACCCGTGCTGCAACAGTTTGAGGATCATGAGTGGTTCCTTGGCGAGCCCTGGGCTTGAGATTGGTGTTGAGGGCTGGTCCCAAGGGGTTCCTTGAAGATTTGCCACTTCTAGTGGAGGGTTTGGCAACACTGCTATTATTAGTAGCAGTAGTACCACTGATAGCAGTAGTAGTACTGCTGCTGCAGCTTGGCTTCAAATTCTGATCTCCCACATTATAATTATCAGTAGCCTGCAGTTGATCCACCATAGCATCCCACAAATTTGATAAATTAGTTAATCTTTCTATTTTTCCAAAAACGAAAAGAGTGCCCAATCATTATGAATCATTCAGGCTCTCAAAATCTAATATTTTGGTTTACTGGTTTATGTTCATCAGTTTTAATGCAATTGCCACAAATTAGCTTTAATCAGCATGAAACTGAGACATTGATACACACTGACCAATATCTGCACCACTAGATTGCCAAATTGCGATCCCATCAAGCAGATGGCAGTGCAGTCTAACTGTATATTGATCAATATCTGCAACACTACATTGCCAAATGGTGATTCAAGCAGATCACATTGCAGTCTAGCTGCAAATTTAAGCTTAGGACATGCATGCCACACTAGCTGTACATTGCCAAATTTTGATCTCATAAAGCAGCAGTTTTGTGCTTAAGACCTGCAAGATACACTAGTACTGTACATCCTTACAGAAATTATATACATCCAAACATAAATGGTAAAGGGTTAAGTACAATCCAAAGTACACGTCCCAAGTTTAATGCAGCTGTAATACGTGAGTCATTACCTTATGTGAGAAAAGGTCACCTGAAATGCCTAGTGTGAAAACAGGCTAGTACATGTGTTCAATATTACCAAGTGCAACTGCACTCATAAAATGACTGAACCCTTCAGAGCCCAAAACTCACAGGTTGGCATTCTCATTCATAGTAGCAGGAAATTGACACAGATCTGCACATGATCATGCTACAGTGGGTGCGTAAGTTCACTTACCAAATGAGCACGCTTCGAGTTGTAGCTCGTTGCCTTGCTTTCAAGAGGACGTTTTTTGGATTCAAGTGGCCTGGTCTCTTCAATCTCCTTGTGATTTTGTACATAGGCATTTGATAATATAGATGACCCACCTTCAGTCTCAGTAACCTTGGTACTCTTAACATTGCGCACTTTCCCAATTTCATCAGCAGACAAATTAGCGTGCTCATGATGACCATTAGCAAATTCCTCTATAGGGGGAAACTGAAACCTTAACTCATCAGTACTATTAATAGCTGATCCATAGTGCTTTTGTGTTCCTTCTTTGGGCTTGCTCTCCACTAAAGGTCTGGAAAGACCACTAGCCACACTAGTGCTGTCTTGTTGGCCACTAGCATGATTTGTACTGACTGCAGCTGTACTATTGGACATTATATAAGTGGGAATATTTTGAACCTGCCCCACCTGCAGGTTTGTGTGAGGGTTAGTGCTGTGTAAAAGATGTATTGGATATTCTGTACACCCCTCCATAGGACCCAATAATTGCTGCTCAAAATGAAAAGCTGCCTCATCCCTGCCCCCCACGAGTAGGGGTAGTAGCTTCGATCTCACCGGTAACATCAGACTGTCTAAATGTGGGATGTACTCAGATCCTTCATTGAAACTGGTAACTGCAGGTATGACGTTAGCTCCTTCCTTATCTGTTTGGGCAGCCATCTCACTGGAGTCTTCTAGAGGTTTCTCAATATTAGCTATATGGTGGACTGTAAAAGGCATGGATGAATGGTCAACATTCACATGGCCTGCTGAGACTGCGTGCATGTGCTGTAGATTGAGGATATGCTCTGAAGGCAAGGAATCAGAAACGGCTTCAGCTGCAATAGTAGTACCATAGCTCAAATGAGGATCCTCGACCGGTGAGGAAAGAGCCTCTTGCCAAGATCTGCGCTTGAAAGAGGCCTTATTACTACCCATTTGCTGTTGTGCCATAGAGAAGCAGTTTGCTGAAATGTCATTAGGCTTGCTACTAGTTGCAGATGAGTCAGCCTGCACAACTGCAGACATGATGAAGGGATTGCAGGATGCCATACAGCTGCTCATTGAGTGGTGAAGGTTATGATCAGTTGCATGCATAGTGGTAGTAGCACTACTTGACACCGCATTAGGTATGATCGATGTCTCATCCATGCCCTCTAATGGAAGAAAAAAGCTGTAATTGTGATGATTCCCAATCTCAGATGATATGAGACCAGTATAATACCCTCTAGATGGTGGGAAGAAGGCCTCCATGTTAGCAGCTGCATACTGATCTGAGATCATCTGGTTGCAGCCTAAAGATATCGCCATTTCTGCTGGCAGAAACTCCATCAGCACCCCAATTAACCTAATTTGCTTAAGATATGATATGGGTCAAATACAAGCCGATAGACTGTCTGAGATGATAGATGAAAGTGTGGAGGCAAATTTACATCACACCCGGCTCTGAAGTAGGATGACGGGGTGCAAGCGCTGAGTGATGGCCTTCCATCTCTTTGCACACTCCTGAACTAAGGCACTTCTTGAATTTCCTCCTTAAATTGCATCTGACTTGATCCCAACTGCATAAGTAAATAGATGCAATCAAGTCAATCTGGCATATGTCTGAAAGTGAACACTAGCAGAAAATTCTGCAATTACTGGAGATTAAAGGAAAGATCTGCAGAATGAAATGGACTGCAATCATAACCCACTACATGTAACAAAGCAAAAGGTGCCCTGACTTCTCATCAGTGTTTCCATCTTAACTCATCCCAAAGCATGTGAACAGAACTATGACCGTCTAAATATGGATGTTTACCTTCTGGGTTAGTCGTTAGAGGGAACAACTGGATGCACAAGCTCTCCCTGCAGTTGTACATGAACTGGCTGGACCGTTTGTACGTTGTGGGTCTGAAAACCCAGTGGGAGGGGCACATTCACTGACAGTAAAGGAAAGGAATTTCCAGAATGGGATCAGGAAAGAAGCCCAGGAAGAGAGCCATGATGTTTGGGCAGATAAGGAAAGCTGTAGGTGGATGGTGACCCAAGGTTATAGTACAGGTGATGGTGATGACGAGCAATGGAGGAAGTTCTAAGGGAGGAGACTAGTTACCAATAGGAGGGGAGCTGCATCAGTGGAGCAATGGAGACTCTGATAACATGATCATGTTGGCTCAGCTATTACACTGTCACAGAAGAGATGATCAAGAAAGCATGGGGGAGGATCTAGAATATGAGCAGAGCTAGACAGGTATAAATCGAAGACTAGAGATTCTGGTAGAGAATTAGCACACGGCTTGACCCGAACATGTATTGTGCTGCACAGACATGGGATGAACAAGAGATTGCAGCAAAAAGGCAGCCTTTAAAGGCCGGGCACAGACATACAGTACAAAAAGAAACTTGTCACTTGGCCCTGCGTGCGTTTAATCTAACTTGGAAAAAGCAAAGGAATTTTGAAATGCCACGAGCACACACTCATCAAGAGTCAAGACAAAATAACTAACAAGAAGACATTAATCGGGGTTTGATTAAGGTTTTCCTTTTAATCAAACCCAGTGCCAATAATTACCCGAAGATGCAAGCAGCATCTAAGAGCCGCCAAATTGTCGGATTCGATCTAAAAACCTACCATAGCACAGGTAACTGCCCAACGAACTGGAGTCTGGGCTGCTCCCCGTTGGTAAGAAAGGTTTTGGCTTGCTAAAGCAAATATACTATTCTCTCTCTCTCTCTCTCTCTCTCTCTCTCTCTCTCTAAAAGCAAAAACGCCCATAGAGAATGAATGAATTTTAGAGGATGAAATTTAGAACCCCCAGTTGGTTGTGTATATTGTGTGTGACGTGCTTGTGTGAAGGCCTGGGGAGTAGTAATACCCAGCTCAGTGGGGGAATCAATTTGCCAATGTGCGAAGTAATAATCTGCTGTGGATGAAAGGTAGGCTCGACCCATCACATAAAATATCTGCTGTGAGACAGTTCTAGTGCATTCAAAAAAGAAAAATGACGTAGTGCAAAGAAAGGCAAGTTCCAAAAACGACCGGTTTTGCTATTGAAAATCTATACGAAATTCGAGTTTTTTAATTCCGATGCGTCTAAAAATGACTTTTATTTTTTAAGGGCATGACAAAATTTCAGCTGGCACTTTCAAATTCCAGCCAGTACAAATACATTAAAATGGGGTATTTTTTTGGTTAGCAAAATTGCTGAGTGTGATCTATCCTCTTTTGCTGGCTCTTCGTCTATCGAGATTTTTCCCAAAAGTATAATAATTTTCATGAGCGTTTTGTCATCCAGATTCTTCTAATAATTTGGATCCATATTCTTTATTCACACTAATAGAGAGATGTATAGAAGAGAGGTCTGAGATTCATGCAGCGCGCGCTCCCTCCCTCCCTCCCTCCCCGCCCCCCCATGGCTTCTCTACCACAATTGTGTGGAAAATCACAGTCAACTGTCCTACATTGCCAGGCCACCCAGAAAAGAAATAGATTTAGAAAAATTAAAACGCCAGTTTTTATGTCACAAAATAACTGTTGACATTTTAAGCATTTTCTTTGCAAATCGGCTAAACATCGGCCTTTCTGTTGACATTCATTAATTCATTGGATTTTAATAATAAACTTGTGCATTCAGATTTTTAATGACGTCTCGCCCTTTAAAGAAGATGCGCTTTTTATTTTTAATTATCCTGTTATTTATAATTGGAGTTGCAGCTCAAAACGAGTACACGCAACAGATTCCAATTTCCGCCCTCGTTTCTTTTCACCAAATTTAGGTGTTTTTTAAAAACTTGTCGTGTTTTCTTGGTGCAACTTGTCTCTTCCTAATAGCCATGGCGGTGATGCTTTTACAGCCCTAGGGCAAAAAGGAAATTAGTGAATGTACTATGTTAGGGTGGCTTCACAATTCTCACTTTTAGAGCTACCTACGTAACCTGATTGAACCCGACTAGGCTTAATAACTGGTACACTCTAAGATTTCGTATCAGATTGTGTGTCCTAAGATGGATGCTTACAAAATATTTGATATACAACTAATGTAGTTGCCATTTCTTCTGGACACGGATGCTTACAATATATTTGACACACAACTAATGCATGTGACATCTCTTCTGTTGAGAAACCTGAGTTCTTTCAACCATATAATGATCTAATACATCCTTCTCCATAATAGGAGCCAGTATCCATTCCTCCATTCACATTCATCTGGCCAAGATTCTCTAGAGGAGCTCCCATCATAAGCAACTATAAGCTGTTTCTTTGAGAAAAGGAGAAATTAGGCAAATAGAAACAAACTACATGAGGGGGTGTGGCAAGTCGAGATTTTCCTCCTGTGGATAGGTTTACTTCTTATTTTCTCCAATCAGACCATGACAATCAAGTGATATACCCTTATGTGTTAACTTGCATATTAGAATTTGGTTGTTGCAGCTAGAGTCTCTATAGAGAGTGAGCAACAATGCAAAGCAAGATAGGCCTCCCCACTTAACATCATGGTCGCACTTGGGGTGTGATAGGCTGGAAAGGGATGCCAAGAAAATGCCATTGATTGGCTCGAGGTGGGGATTAGAGTCATAGTCCCTAGATACTTTTTTTCTTCTGCCCAATCAATAAGCATTGTTACACACAAACCCCACTAGCATTGCACTAGCAACACCTATTGGCAGGTTGCTAGCTGGGGTAGACAAGGGTCTAGGTAACTCCCCTTCCTTGAGGCCCACATGGGCACAATGAAGAGTTGGTGAGGGGAATGGGGTTCCCCTACCCCCAATAACATCAGGTGTGGCCCAGCTCCTAAAGCTTATAGGAGTAATCTAAGTACCTTAAAAGATGTAGATACTAAGCCAAGTAGCATTGGGTCTCTAATTGACAACTTCAATCTATCGTAAATTCATCTTCCCTCACCTCATTTCAATGTTTTCTTTTGGATTGGCACTTTACACAATCAAATTTAACTGTTTTCATGAAAATTTGAGGTTCATTGTGTCAAATGAATACTTAATTGTAGAAATTTAGTAGTCTTCAAGAAAAACCTGGCTTAGATTAGAGCTAATTAAAGTTGTAAATTTAATGAAAGAAAAAAAAACTATAAGATTTTGGGGTGAAGGCTTATCATTTCAATGCCTTGAGACAATTTAGTTATAATTGAACCCAAAGACATGGCAATTTTTAGCAAAAGCTTGCAAATCATTGAGAGTAAAGGGTTTTTAAGGTCCTTCCCAAACGTTTTCTCTAAGTAGTTTGACAATTATATATTGCTAAAATGCCACACAAAGATTTCTTACTAAAATACTACACAAGCACAATTATTATGCTTGCTCTAAACTTTTGGCTTGGACTCTCTCTCCAAAACAAGAAGCAACAATAACAATTTGGATAATCACCAATTTCAAACATTTGAACATAGAACTAGAGATAGCCATGTGATTGATCATGTTTTTAATAAGACAATAAACAAGACATTGGTAAATTCCAAAGCTTGAATCAGTACATGAGACCGATATCACTAGTTCACATGTGCCAAGCATTTTGAGGGATGCTTGAGAAGAGAAGAATCTTAAGTCTCCTCTTTCATTTGAGGACCTCTTAACTAGGTTGCTTGATATTGCAACTATTGCATAAGGTCCTGAGGTTTCACTATGTAACAACCTCATATAACATGTGTGCACTCAAAATGTTATGTATGGATGTATTAACAGTCGTATACCCCTATGTATGCATACTTTCTATGACTCCACTAGAATACAAAACCCTTTTTATTGCATGCACATGTTATTTTACCACTGTTTGATTCGAAATAGAAGTTGCATTGTTGTTGATGTTGTGCGTGTTGAGATATCGAGCTCCACTCGTGATACGCCAGGGTGACCGTTGTGTATTTATGTCACCGACTTGTCAGTTGCAGACGCGGTTGGTACACCGCCCATGAATAATAGCTACATGATAGCTATCCTTATCTACTCTAGTTCGTGGCTCAGTTAGTATGCCACCTTAGTTAGTTGAGTTTGGTTTGAGACCCATATATAGGGTTCTTCCATTTCTTTGTATGAGAGTTCTTTTAGCTTACACAACTAAGAAGAGAAAAACTGTTTTCAGCCTCCACCCTTGTGTGTCTTCCCCCATTGTGCAAGCAAGAAAGCTTCAAGTGAGACTCCTTCCTTCTCTCCCACAATCTTGACATGGTATCAGAGCCTTGTTCGTGGTAAGGAGCTCAAGAAAGCAAGCCAAGCTCGCGGTGTTCTGGTAAGAGGAGCAGTGTTGCTTTTATTTTCTGTTTTGGGAGCAGATCTCTGCAGGTAGCACAGCTGGAAATTGCAAGAGTGCATTGTCTCAGGTTGCAAGAGTGCATTGTCTCAGGTTGAGGCGACCTTGTTTTTTTTATTTGAGGCCATTTCGGGGCCTGTTTTGCAGACGGAAGTTTTCTGCACGCACTCAGGAAAAGGCTCAGTTTTATGTTGTGCAGCCACTGTTCTACAGGTCGGTGAAAAGTTACTGTAGAAATTGCATCGTATGCTTGTGCGCAGAGACATTGGGAGTTTCAGAATCATCCTTGGTTCCTGTTTATGCAAAATCGTCACTAGGAAGTGACTGTGTGGTCAAATACCACTTTCACCAGTTTTGCAGATTTGCCCTTGTGAGGGTGAAGCTGAGTTTTTGCAGTGACAGAATTTTTTGCAGTGTTATGTAATGGCGTCTGATTCTCTTTCACAGATTGTAACTGAAAAGCTTGACAAGAACAACTTCCAGGCATGGAAGTTTAGAATGACGAATTTCCTTATGGGAAAAGGATATTGGGAATTTGTTGCAGGAAATGAAGAAGAACCAGTTCTTCCTGATGTTCCCAATCAACAGCAAATGCAGGCATTCAAAGCATGGCATGAGAGAGCCAGGAAAGTTATGTACTGGCTGTCTATCAGCATTTCAGACTCTATGATTGTGCATATTCAGGATGCAAGTACGCCAAAGGAGGCATGGGATACTCTGTCAAAGATGTATAGCACAAATACGCAAGCCAGGAAAATGCAGCTCAAGCAAGAGTTGCACAATGTGCAAAGAGAAAATATGAGCATCAATGACTACCACATGAAGGTGAAGAAGATTGCAGATGCACTTGCTTCCATTGGGTCGCCAGTGGAAGATGATGATTTAGTTTCTGTGACCTTGAATGGTCTAGGAAAGGATTATGCACAGTTTCGGACATCCATTTCAGTTCGTGAAAGATTTCCTGATTTTGAGGAGTTGATTGCTCTTCTAATTTCTGAGGAGCAGAGAAATGGTGGTGCATCTTCTTCAGGAGGAACTTCAAAAGAAGCTGTCTTCTACTCAAATGCTGGAAGAGGTAGAGGCAGAGGTAGAGGAGGCCGATTTGGAGGCCGTGGTAGAAATCAGAATATGCAGCAAACTCAAGAAAACCAGTCCTATGGAGGAGAACGTTGTAACTCTAGAGGCAGGGGGAGCCAAAGAGGTCGTGGTGGATGGCAAAGAGGCCAAAATGCAAACAGTAATGTTGAATGCTACTATTGTGGTAAAATGGGTCATATGGCTAAAGACTGCTATAAAAAGTAGAATGACATCATGAATGGAAAACTGCAACAAGGGAATTATGCATCTTCTAGTAGACAGGGTGATGACAGAAATGAGCATTTGTTCATGGTGCAGCACATGAACAATTCTGTGACAAGTGCAGAAGAAAGCAATGATGTATGGTATGTTGACTCAGGTGCATCAAACCACATGACAGGTCATGCAGAATGGATGGAGGATGCAAGGAAAATGGAAAAACCAGGATTTGTGGAGACTGGTGATGATACTGCACATCCTATTGTGCAGATTGGAAAAATTCCCTTGTCTATGCAGGATGGGAAAAAGAAATACCTGTCCGATGTATTTCATGTCCCGAATATCACCAAGAATCTGGTTTCTGTTGGTCAAATGGTTGAACAGGGCTTGCAGGTCAGATTTAATCCTCATGGATGCTTTGTTGAGGATATGAAAAATAAAGGTCGCTTGATAGCAAAAGGAAAGAAGAAGGGCAGAATGTTTACGTTGGATGCAGACATGTCTGAATTGAGTGCAGCAATGTTTGCACATGGGACTGGTGTAGTTGCAGATATTGATATCTGGCATAAACGCATTGGTCATGTTAATGTACAGCGACTTAAATCAATGCAGGCCCAAAATATTGTTGCAGGTTTGCCCAAATTCAAGGTTGCAGAAATGCATAAGGTATGTGAAGCCTGTCAGTTTGGAAAACAGGCAAGGAAACCATTTCCTAGACATGTTCAAGAGAGTAAGAAGCCATTGGAATTAATCCACTCTGATGTGTGGACTACTAAAGCTGCATCTCTTGGAGGCTGTCATTATTTTGTCAGTTTTATTAATGACTATAGCAGAAAAGTTTGGGTGTATTTTATGAAAAAGAAAAGTGAAGTTTTTGGGCATTTCAAAACTCTTAAAGCTATGGTTGAAAAAGAAACAGGTCTGCAAGTAAAATGCCTAAGGTCAGATGGAGGGGGAGAGTACCTCTCAAATGAGTTTGCAAGGTTCCTGCAGGAGCATGGCATAAAGCAGCAATATTCATGCAGTCATACCCCACAACAAAATGGAATTGCAGAAAGAAAAAACAGACATATTGGAGAGGTGTCTCGTGCCATGCTCAATGAAAAAGACCTGCCAGATTTTTATTGGGCTGAAGCAGTTGCTATAGCAGTCTACATAATGAACAGGACTCCCACTGCAGCAATACATGGAATGACTCCAGAGGAGAGGTATACTGGTAGGAAACCAGATATTTCTCATTTGAAAATTTTTGGTTGCATTGCCTATGTACATGTGCCAGATGAGTTGAGATCCAAGTTGGATCCAAAAGCTGAGAAGTGCATCTTTATTGGTTACTCTCTGCAGCAAAAAGGGTATAGATGCTATAACCCTTCTACTCGTAAGTTTACAGTGAGCAGAGATGTTGTTTTTGATGAGATGAGTAGCTGGTATAAACCAGTAAATGTGATTGATGATGTAGATGCACAAAATGGTAATGCTGCACAGAATTCACAGCAGCAGTCACAAAATATTAGTGGACCTGGAGCGTCCTCTAGCAGTGGTTCACATTCTTCGCCATGGACAGGCAGATTGAGATCAGGAGAATCTTCTCAAAGTAATGCAGATAGTGGTATGCAGGTATCACGAAAAGGAAAAGAGAAGGTTGATCAGCCCATGTTTGATGTGAATGCAGGTGACTCTTATGTGGATGGTGAATCCAGTGGCTCAGAACAGAGCATTGATGATGAGTTGGGTATTCCTTCCATTGTTACACCTGGAGTAAGGAAGACCAGGGATGTTTTGAGAGTACCTGGGAGTGAACCTACTTTGCGCAGGTCTACGAGAGCTAGGTATCCTGTGGATAGGCTGAAATATGATGGATTTACAGCCATTCACTATGCATATATGGTCAAAGTGATACAGGAACCAGAAACCACTTCTTTTGAGGAAGCCATGGGAAAAGAAAAATGGGAGAAAGCCATGGATGAAGAAATGGATGCCTTGGAAGCAAATGCTACATGGGAATTGGTACCTTTGCCTAAAGGTAAAAATGTAATTGGCTGTAAGTGGGTTTATAAGGTGAAGCACAATGCAGATGGTTCTGTGAACAGATACAAGGCAAGATTAGTAGTCAAGGGGTATGCACAAACATATGGTATTGACTATGAAGAAACATTCAGTCCTGTTGCAAGGATGGCAACCGTAAGAGCGGTCATTGCTATGGCTGCATCAAAGGGATGGTCTTTACATCAGATGGATGTAAAGAATGCCTTCTTGCATGGTGATTTGCAAGAAGAGGTCTATATGGAGCAGCCACCAGGTTATGTGCATGCTGTTCATCCTGAGTTTGTTTGCAGGTTGAAGAAAGCCTTGTATGGCTTGAAGCAAGCACCTAGAGCATGGTCTGACAAGATAGGACAGTATCTTGTCACTATTGGCTTTCAGATTTCCAAGGCAGATTTCTCACTTTATGTGAGAAAAACAGAGAAAGGTATTATGCTACTTGTCATTTATGTTGATGATTTGATTATGACAGGTGACAGTGATGAAGATATCCTTCATGTGAAAATGCTATTGAAGCAGAAGTTTGAGATGAAGGATTTGGGAGAGCTGTGTTATTTCTTGGGCATTGAGGTGATTAGATCACCAAGTGGGATACAGCTCTTGCAGAGGCAGTATGGATTGGACATGCTGTCCAAATATGGGATGACAGGCTGTAAGCCTATTTCAGTTGCTTTGGAGCAGAATGTGAAGCTGAGCGCAGATGCAGGTGAGCTTCTGGAAGACCCTACTATGTACAGACGCATAGTAGGAAGCTTGATTTATATGACTATTACCAGGCCAGATTTGAGCTATGCTGTTGGATTGGTAAGTCAGTTTATGCAGGCTCCAAGGAAATCGCATTTGGATGCGGCTAGACGCATACTCAGGTATGTGAAGTCCACATTGCAGTATGGACTATTTTATGAGACTGGGGTTCAGATACAGTTGCATGGATACACTGATGCTGATTGGGCTGGTAGTATTTCTGATAGACGATCTACCAGTGGATATGTGTTCTCTTTTGGGAGTGCTGCAGTCACTTGGAGCAGCAAGAAACAGCCTACAGTTGCCTTGTCGAGCACAGAGGCTGAGTACAGGGGTGCAGCAATGGCTGCATGTGAGGTAGCTTGGTTGCATAAACTACTTTATGATATGCATCAATCTACAGATGGGCCAGTTGTCATTTATTGTGACAACATGAGTAGTATACACTTGGCAAATAACCCAGTCTATCATGCTAGAACAAAGCACATTGAGGTGCATTATCACTATGTGCGAGAGAGGGTTTTACTAGGTCTTATTGATCTAGTTTATGTCAGCACAGAGGATCAGGTAGCTGACATATTCACGAAGGCATTGGGCGCAGAGAAGCTGCGCAAGTTCAGAGACCTGCTTGGTGTGCAGGAATTGGGATTGAGCTCGAGGGAGAGTGTTGAGATATCGAGCTCCACTCGTGATACGCCAGGGTGACCGTTGTGTATTTATGTCACCGACTTGTCAGTTGCAGACGCGGTTGGTACACCGCCCATGAATAATAGCTACATGATAGCTATCCTTATCTACTCTAGTTCGTGGCTCAGTTAGTATGCCACCTTAGTTAGTTGAGTTTGGTTTGAGACCCATATATAGGGTTCTTCTATTTCTTTGTATGAGAGTTCTTTTGGCTTACACAACTAAGAAGAGGAAAACTGTTTTCAGCCTCCACCCTTGTGTGTCTTCCCCCATTGTGCAAGCAAGAAAGCTTCAAGCGAGACTCCTTCCTTCTCTCCCACAATCTTGACAGTGCGACCTACTAAAAGCATAGTGTGTACTTGTATTCAATCCCCATTCAAATCATCACAATACTATCAATATTTGTGGTCAAAAAATTATGGTATTTATAGTTTACTAGGTGCATCACCAGTTGTATCATAATATGCACTATTGATCCTTCCATGTGAAATATCTCTTTGTGGCATGGCTACTTCCATTTTACTTCCACCTACACTATGTATCTTGGTCTTTTTCACTCTTGGATTAATCTTAATTTAGTACTTACCTTTTGCTTCAAGTTATTGCATCTAAAGTAGGTAGAAAATATCTAGCATATGAAGTATTGCAAAAGAAGATCCCCTTATAGTATCAATTTCTTATTGTTGAGATAGAAAAGCTTAGCCAATATGTTTTGTCTCATCCATCAACTTGTCTTGAGATAGAAAAGCTCAGCCAATATGATTGATCTCATCCATCAACTTGTGTTCGTGGTATTGACAGGATGTGCTGGTGATCTTCATTATGGATGCAACATGCAGATACATATACTACAGCTAGCATAGCTATGTAGCCATCTTCTCATATTTGTATTGTTACATTAATACATTATGTCTCTAATTATATGTACACCCTAGTACTTGCATTTTAGAAGATGAAGTTGAAGATAAGAATAATAATAATAATAATAAGACATGGTGGTGGTGGTGATGACAATACTGTTGCTAGCAATTGTTGTTGTTGTCTGCCTTGATTGCTATGAGTGAGAGAGAGAGAGAGTGAAAGATAGAGCTTCTTGTGTATGTGTGTATAGTAAGAGAGAAAGCCATAATGCGATAAAGCACATGTCCCTTATCTTTTTCATGGTACCAGAGCAAGCTAAGAAAAAGGAAGCGTTACAAATTATAGAACATTGAGAAGGAAATCAAGTGTAAGTACGATAGCATTCTAAGCTAGGCTATAGGTATGGGTTTGGTTACTATCTTAGATTGATATGAAATTTGGTGAGGCAAATGAGAGCAATAAGTTTTGTTAATGGACCTATAAAGGGTTTTCTCATTGTTATTTTGGCATTTCTCCATTCGTTTTGCAACTGCAAGACTTCGATAATGACATTTCTATATATTTGGAAGGATTGAATGTTTCGGCCAATTTTACAAATTGTATAAGTTTTGCATAATTATTGGGCCTTATAGATTGTGGGATTATATTTTGCATTTTGTATTTAGGTAGGTTCATGATTTCATGTGTTTGGAGTTTTTGTGCATCTATAGAACTTAGATTGAAAGGATAATTGTCTTGTTCCATACAAATCAATGAGAGTAGCTACAATGTCAACATAGACAAGTTGTATGCACATGTTAGTGGAGTTTCTCAATAGTGGTTGCCTCACACTAGCAATGCTGATGTAGTTTAAAGTAATTTGACTAGCCTTAATACGTCATGGTATCTTTAGAGTAATCACCTCCAACTATCTCTTATGGTCTCCATGGATCCTCCTTCTCCAACAATCTTTCATGAACCTCAAATCCCTTGCATAGTTCTAGTGGGAATGGATCAAATCCTCTAAGTCAACAACTATTTTCATAACGAAAACACAAAATCTTTAAATGCAAAAGAAAACTCTCAAACCATGACCCTTCAAAAGAAGGAGAAAAATGTAGGAGATGATCTTCTTTATACAAAAGAAAATGTTCAAAATATGTATTATGTTTCTCATAAGAACTGCCTCAACATGCATATATATTGAGTGATTTGGCCTTCTTTACAAACTTAAGAGATATCAGTTCTCCTACCATATAAGAGAAACTTCACATGAGGTAGGTCAATCAAAAGAGCAATGAAGAATTTTTTGAGAGATGATCATAATCATGGATGAAGTCTCTATTCAAAAGTGCCTAAAATTTTTCATTTCAAAATGAGTTGTAAGCCATGCATTTATCATAAATAGCAATGAGACATTGTCTTAACAATGCCCCATTGAGGGGTTGAGGTTTCTCACTATGATTCTTCCATGTTGATAGATGACAAGGTAGTCAGGTTATCTTAGAATTTACCATAAGAACCTTCAAGCTTTATGGTAGACGTAATTGCATTTCAAGACCATTAAAAGTTGACAAGATTTGGGGAGCTACAATTGGATACAAGCTATAAATTAATAGTTCAGTCTCAACTTTCTCTTGAATCTAACTAACATCCAGCTCTATAGGTCAAAATTGGTCATGTTCCTCCCGCTTTCCATGGGATTCAGTTGTTTGTAATTGGGTATGCTTTAAAGAATTTCACATGATTTTATAATGATGCACTTCCCTTACTAACTCTAGAAGAAAGATATAGAATACAACTCATATAGTTTTGAGCATATGTTCCAAAATACACTATAGATATGGAGTATCCTCAAAATGTGTAGCAAGTCCCATGTAGGCTTTCTACACCTCAAAAGTGCAAACAATCCTTCTTCAAAAACTTGTCACTCAACCTACTAAGATTTCTAATCCATTTGTTTCTCTCTTTTTTTAAATAATCAATTTGTTAATATTAACCCCCATAAAATACATCTCTTTTTGTAACTCCCATAGACCCTCAACCGCCCCCCAGCCCCACGTGTGCCCAACACCCTTTCCTATTGAGAAAATGCTCAAATCTATATTTAGAGGAAATAATCAATTAATTTGATAAAATAATACCTCAATGGCACTAAGACTTTTACATTCTAGCAAATCATGTGAAGCAAATGTCTTATGATTTACTTTAGCTTGTTACTTAGTCTTGGACATTTGTCTCTAATTGAGTTTGAAACCACGTTCAATTTGAACTTGAACCCAATGAGTGCTTGAGATCAAAGTGTTTCTTCTAAGTGTGATTTTCTTTTCCATCCATAAAGCTCTCTTTTTTGTTAATTGATTCCCTTATAAAATCACATGAATGGATCTTAGCATGATGATCTAGTTGCTCAACTTCTTCCATCCAAGGAAAATTTTAACAATGAAGTTAGCTCTAATCCTATGCACAACCAAAATCGAACCTAAAAGAAGGGGTTTACTAAAAACTAGTATACACCCTAGAAGTTGGGTAAGTCTCTATACTCCCCTTCGAATCTCGATTCTAGAATATGGAATTCCAACCATTAAACCTTTATACTCAAGCCTAGAAAGTGTCTTTGGACTCTTCTTAGGTAATACAATATTTGCATATATGACAAAGATCAAATTGAGTTTGAAACAAAATTCAATGTGAACTAGTGCTTGAGATCAAAGCTTTTCCTCTAAGTGCAATTTTCTTTTCCATCCGTCAATTGACTCCCTTCAGGAATCACATGAATGGGTCCTAATATGATGATCTAGTTGTTCAACTTCTTCCATCTAAGGAAACTTTTAACAAAGAACTTAGCTCTAATCCTATGAATGAGAAGACTCCAACCTAAAAGACAAGGTTTACTCATAACTATTATATATCTTAGAAGTTGAGTGTCTCCTTAAGTGAGGATAGGTTTAAAGTTGGTTCCACTTCTTGGCCATGTTGCATTGAGAAGTAGATCTTTTGTTGGATTGCATATTCATGTTACCATGCGGCATTGTTAAGTAAGGGTGATTACAATAGATGTAGGGGACTTGAATGGGTGTAGATCCTCTTTCATCATAAGTCATTGCTCAACTACTAACATTGGAAAGTCCTTGTCCCAATGTCTCTTAGGCTTAAAGAAGATAAATTGCATTTTCTCTGTGTGTCAACTTTTTGTAGCATTGAGGTGTTATGGAAACTCAAACAAATTTTATGTTTCTACTAGCATTTCTTGTTATGCATCATGATGAATTTCCTCTGTGAAGTGGTAGATGTGCCAATGACTAAGCATGTTTTAAATGAAGACCAATCCAACACATATATTTAAAACTACTTTCTAGCCAATGTTTATTCAACCTCATGATGTTTGGACCAATGGTTTCTAACTATGCCTATTGTTGATTAGTCAATATTGATAACTCCTCTTCTCCCCTAACCCTAAATCCTTATGGCACATTGGAGTGAGGTTGTAGATGTGCCAATGACCAAGCATGTTTTAAATGAAGAACAATCCAACACATCTATTTAAAACTACTTTCTAGCCAATGTTTATTCAACCTCATGAGGTTTGGACTGATGGTTTCTAACTATGCCTATTGATGATTGGTCAATATTGATAACTCCTCTTCTCCCCTAACCCTAAATCCTTATGGCACATTGGGAGAATGCACTAGCAATGGGTTTGTTGTAGTGTAAGTTGCCTTAAACCTTTAGCTTGGGTGAGACCGAGAGAAGTATGCAGCGGCCAATTCACACAAATGCTATTTCAATGATCACCAAACACAAACACACAAAAAGTGACCTTAAGCTAGTCTGGCTACATACTATTAGCCTCGTGGCTTTCACATCCTTCATTTGAGTTTGAATGCAATGCTAAATGAGGCGTATGGATTAGATGAGAAAAATTATTCATGTTTCTCCCTTTCATTTGAATCCCCTGTTGTTGATTTCCCTCTAACCCCTCTTGTCAATTCCTCTCTAACCTGACATATTCTTGAAATATCCCCTCTTACTAATTCCTCTCTAACCGAACACATTCTTGAAATATCTCCTCTTACCAATTCCTCTCTAACTTGTCTTGTCATCAATTCCTCTCTAACCTAACACATTCTTGAAACGTACGGCAAGTTTTCGCGTGCTTTCTAGGAGAAAAACCAAATGAGGATATATGAAATGTTGTACATGGGGAGGACCACGTGCTAGTCTATGGGAGCTTGTAAAGTAAGTGACGGGACAATATTTTGTTCTCTTGTTCTTCCTCCTCGTCCTCCTCTTCTTCTTCTTCTGCACGTCGTGTGTCTTGTTGTGTGCGTGCGCGTGAGCTTTTTAAAGCGAAGGTGGCCCCTCTCTCTCTCACTCTCTTTAAGCCTCGTCAGATCCTGCCCCCTTGTACCTTCAAAGGGAAGGGCCCGCCCCCTGCTCCCCGCCCAAAACCCTTCCTAAAATGGACCATTTGTGGGACCTCGATTCTCTCTCCATTCCCTCTAGGTAGAGTTCTTCCTTTTCAAAATGCTAGTCATGCGAGATATAAACAACGCTTTTATAGTCACATCTTCATTCGATTATATTCTCAAAGCTCTCTCTCTCTCTCTCTCTCATATATTGGCTGGCTATAGCCAAACGCCTAGTGGGACCTCATGCTAAAGAAGCCATCCTCTCATGGTCAAGATGCTTCCTTCGGGTATGCCTCATCCAAGCCCAGGCACATACCTTCACAAATGCCCACACTAGGTCTAAAAGGAATCCTTGGGGTATATCTACATTAAAAGATATGTGGAGTGGCATGTGAGGCATGGAGGCCTCTCATTGAACCTTCTATTACATCCATCTCACACGATCAAATAAGCTTCCAGGTCTAAAAGGAATCCTTGGGGTATGTCTACATTAAAAGATATGTGGAGTGACATGTGAGGCATGGAGGCCTCGCATTGAACCTTCTATTGCATCCATCTCACATGGTCAAATAAGCTTCTATTCTTTGAAGTCTATGGTCACCAAGTAAGCTTGTGTTAGTTGAAAGTTTATGTTCTGAACTAAGTTCCAAGACTTGGTAATTTATGAGAGGGAATTCAAGAGTGAACTAAGTGTAATTCACTAAATTTAACAAAATAAATTGAAGCCCAAGGTCTTAGTTTACCTAAGGGTAATTGAAATTCATCAAAACTAATGAGGTGCTACTTTACCTAAGGGTATGTCAAATTCATCAGAACTACAAGCTACATAAGTCAAGGTACTTGTCCTTCCTTAACCTATGCTGAGATGGATACTCTGTAATTCAACTCTATCAATGACAAGACTTTCTTACATTGATGGAGTGCCCTCAAAAAGAGGGGTACTAGCTTCAATTTACCGAGTTCACAATGACAAGGTGTGACATAACTTTTGTTGGAAATAGCACATCTTTAGAGGAGCTTCATGTAGTGAGTTTGAAACTACATCTCAAACTATAACATAGTTTGCAAATGAATGTTCTCACACAAGCACTGATATTGGATGTCAAAGGTCAATGATAGAGCACATCTAAGCTTGAAGAACAATGTTGCAATAAATGTTGTAGATGATTGGTAAAGTTTTGTAAGTTTTTCTAATTTGCAAAGGTTGTGAAATGCACAAAGCAAGCCCACAAATGGAGGATTTGCTCTATATTAGCCCACAAATTCTCCTAGGTGTTTAAAATGAGACGATGGAAAGGTGCTCTTATTTATTTCTCACCTTACAAAAGCATCATCCATGGTTGTGTGTTCTAGGAGAGTGGGGTCCACCATAAGTCTTAACTTATGTTTGGACATGATGAGGGACATAACTATGAAACGTTTGTGCCATCTCTTATGTTGGTTGATTGACCTACATGTGACAATGCTATTAAACTATCTTGCAAGCTTGTTTAAATTCTTCTATTGAAATATTTCATTGATACCTTGGTAATTGGGTTAGGGATGTAAGCTCTAGTCATCCCAACCAAGAGATCACATGGAAACAATACCCTTAGAGGCCTCGTCTTCATCTCACTCCATGGTTGATATTCACTGCAACACCAAGCCACCAAAAATAACTACCCCTTGTGTAGACACCTCCTTATAACACTACCTCTTTGTGCTTACTCCATGATTCCATAAGAATGACCAATATATCTCTTAATCTTCAACAAGATAACTCTTGTCAACCAATTCTTGATTATCTACAAAACTTTTTAATGCCATAATCAATGAGAAATGGAGCATCATAAGCATGAATAAGTGTAATGATCAAACCCTACAATAAGATGTATTAATCTTAGAAACACCATGAAATCGTAACATCCTACAAGGTGCATAAACTCCAACAAGCATCTCAAACACTATCAACTCAATGAAGATCACATGATAACAACTAAGCCATTGCCTAAACATATTGCATTGAAACATGTCATACCATTAGCTTTTAAATGATCACACATAGCATAATTAGGATGGATAATAGACAAGAAAGAGCATGAGTTGCAAAGAGATATATACTTGGACAGAAAACTATATTGAATTTCAAAGTGATGATGTGTCAATGCTTATACTTAGTCTCAATACATCATGAAAGAGAGGTAGGTCTCATTCTATTAGAGTCAACAAGAGAAGAATTGAAGGAACTTGAGGAGGATTTCTAAATTCTGTATTGACTTGTTAAAGGAGGAGAGGGCTCCATATATAGCTTTTGGTGAGGGGAGATAGGGATGGCTTAAGCAATAAGCTTCTCTAATAATAATAAAAGCATAAGGCTTTTTGAGAGCTTCATATAATAGATGCACCAAAGCTTAAGTGAATCAACACCTTTAGTAGATCAATCTCACTTATGACCTACACTTAGAAAGGAGTGGTTCCTTGACTAATACTTCTAGCTCAAGCTAGCAACTATTTTAAGTGCATGCTCAACACCTAGTCTCACAAATTGCTCACTAACCCCAAACTCAGAAAGGAGTGGTTCCTTCAATAATAACATTGTGAGTTTTCTTGGTTTTCATTTTTATTATATGAACATTAAAAACCAATTGAGAATGTTGACTTTTCAAGCACAAGAAATCATATTTAATCATTTGAAACAATTTTCCATAATATGTGTGAAAGAATCATCATAAAATGACAAAATCGAGCACTTACACATTTAATTTAATATGAATCCCCATGCATTTCAAAGATGAGAAGCCGCTAATGCTCTTCCATGGTCATTGATGCATCCTCAACCTTTGATTTATGCTCCATAACACTTCAACATCATCACAGATCCAAAATATATTGCTTCAGCCCCCATACTACAAAGCAAGCATAAAATTTGATTATGTTAGGCCATTCCTCGATTTCTTCACTCTACATCATCAGTTTCGAATTAGAAAATGGCCCCTGAAGAGGGAGAATAGAAATCAATATTTCTCTCTCCTCTTGAAGGTGGTTCACGTGCAAGTAAATGGAAATAGATTGGAATAAATATCGGTTGTCCACCGGCTTGTACTGGATCATGACGGGATCATGTGGATGCTAAGGAATTATGTCCAGCATGGTTTGAGGATCAATGACGGGTTCGGTGACTACCCGAAATAAATTCTCAAAACTTGAGAAAATGCAATATTAGGATGGCCAAATGGATAGTAGTAGGGTCCATCGTGATCACCATTAACATAGATGCAACGCTTGGATTGGCACAAATAATGATTTTACTAGAGGATGAAACCCTAGGAATGGAAAACCTTTCCCATGATATCTTTGAGGAGTACTTTTCATGTGCACTAGCATTGACATTATAGCTATATAAATTTGTCTTTGATTGTTAGAGTTCCTTTTAGCTTCACATATTCTTAAATATTCACACAAAATTGGTACTGATTCCTAGCAACATCTTTGAGGTACTTGCAATATCCCCTAAGATGTCTATAAGATAATTAGCTCCCCCGTCCCCCTCCCCCCCAAAAAGGGAGAAAAAAAAGCACAAGATAAAAAGTTTAGAACGTGGATTGTGAAAAGACCTTGAGATCCAAAAACCTATTGAAAATCTCAAAAAATAATATTTTGCATATGTAAAAGGGTAAGATCATATAGAGATTAGGGTTATACATAATCCTAGTGATAATCTTCTAGAGTCTGTAGTCATTGACCCTCCTTTGATGGATGGTTTCATCCATGTCTTGCAAAGAATAATTAGTTACACTAGGATATCCTTCTTTAATTGGAATATGTATTTTACTTAGGCTATATGGTCATGCCAAATTTCTCTAAGGTTGAGTACACGTGTTTCTTTTCTTTATCTGGTATATGGGAAGGATTCTATTTTGCTTATTGCCCTCTTTACAATGCTATCATAATCACATGTCAAGTCATGATAGAAGGTATAAGATTGAGACGATGCCGAGTTTAAATTGGTTGTGGTTATCAAGGGATGAAGCAATAAAGTTCTTAGAACAAGTGTCAGAGAGGAGAGAGAAGTGGTTTGAGAGCAGACACAAGAAAGTGAATCATAGTAGGGATGTTGGTGTTCATATATGACTAACTTGAAAATGACATTTTTAAATTACCCATTGAAAGCTTCTACCAAACCATTGGATTGGGGATAAAATGAACTATCTTATTCTATGTTTGAGACTTGGGGGTGGGGGTCACTCATGAACATATGTGTGTATCACGTGGGTTCAAAATAAGAAACTTTTTAATACTAATTCTATACATTTTTCACATATAGAAGGGGTGCTACATAAAGGGATTATTTACAAATTGAATAAAAAGGGTTTTATTTTATTTAGGAAAATTGCACAGATAAGGCTATCTATAAACAAGCCTTGAATGCATATGATATAGGGGATATATGTACAGTGAACCCTTGAAGGTTTGAGATCAAGTCTATCTTCCAATTCCTTGAGTATATGCTTTCTAAAACTTGGTCCTTGATTTGGAACAAGTTAAAGAGGAATTCCAAATCTACAACATAGTTTTACCCATGACAAGCTATGCTACATCTACTTAGTATTTTTTGTAGCCATTGCTTTCGACCACTTTGTCATATAGTTTATTGTAGATAAAATGAAAATCGTACCTTTCTTAGTCCTAAGTAGTATCCATATGAAATCAAGGTTTCAATTGCAAATGGACCATAAGTCACTATACTCTTTGTATGTTTAGGCATTAGATTTTTCATGGCAGTATTTTTATATTGAGAAGCCTTTAGGAGCTCATAAGAATCAATGATTGTAATGATTTTAAACTTCCATAAAGTATAGTATTGTAACATCTAACTTGCCTTCGTTGAAGGTTGGTGGACGAATCCTCTGTGTTTGAATAGATGGTAGTACAACAACATTACCTCCAAAACTACTTCTTGATATGCCAAAACTGCTTGCGAAAGTCGACATCACTCCTCCTTGCTATTGAAGCCTTTGCCTGTCGCATGCTCTTTGATCCCTAGAGCCCCTTGGGCTCTGATACCATGTAAAAATTATATGATGCAGCAAATAGAACTTGAGCAAGAGATAGAGAAAGAGAGTACACAATACATAAGAGAAGAACAAAAAATTTCTTTAAATCCAAAAAAGCTACTACAAAGATGGCTCTATCCACCCATATGCTTCCAATGTGAAGCTTAGATCCCGGGGAGGTCTATCATAAATATATGTATGTATCATATGAGTTAAACATAAGGGATTTTTAAAATATCATTTTTACACATTTTTTACATATACAGAAGGGTCCCATATAAAGGGCTTACTTATAGATTTAATAGAAAAGGGTTATGTTTTATTAAGAGAAAAATCACAAATAAGTATGTTTATAAGTAGGTCTTGAACGCACGTGATATAAAGAGTATACATATAGTGAATTCCCTGGGGCTTAGATAGCGATCTAGATAGAAGATATGTGAAGAGCTTAAGGCTAGCTGGAATAACTCTGATTGGGTGAAAGGATGGATCATGAAAGCTATGAAGGGGTCTAGCTTTCATAGTCTGTGAAGGGGGTCATGATGGATGACCTTCCATATGCACATGTGTTTGTTAACCTTCCATATGCACATGTGTTTATTGACCTTCCATTTGCACATGTGTCTATTGACCTTCCATGTGCACCTCCACTAGTTGGCCAGGAAATATTTCAAGGAATATTCCCTACCCCTAGTCAAGGGCTACTTTCACATCCCTCGGACCCAAAATAGGGATCCTTGATAACTTCCTTACCCCGCAACTTGATGCATTGTGCCTTGAGTCGCTACCATCTTTAATTACTCTCTCCTTACCCCGCAACTTGATGCATTGTGCCTTGAGTCACTACTATCTTTAATTACTCTGTCATCTAACCTAAAGGCTAGACTCAGAATGGTCACTGGTCACATAGACCTCATCTGACATACGAGTTAGGACCCACCAATGTCTAGGCTCACACATGGCTTCTCCTCATAATGGAGGGACTTAAAACTTTGAGCACCATTGATCATTCGTGGCACTTTATGAGGGTAGGGCATTGAACATATCTAACAAGGACAACATGAGAGCACAGTTAGTAGATCTTTTTACATATAGGGAGACAGAAGAACTAGTTTCAACATTGTATAAGAATAGGGTGCCAAAGTGAAACATGAAATCAAACAAGGATTCAAAATCTGGAGAATCAACTAGCAGGGGAGAAGTTTTATAAAAGAGAGATAAATCATGCTTCATCACACGGATTAAGAATCTAGGCAACCTGATGGTTGGTGCTAGGATACAAAAGATTAGTGAGGAGCTAGCTCAAAGGTGTCTTCCAATCTATCTACAAAAGTTTGATGGATTGGTAACTACCCTTAATACTGAGGTGAGGCCTCGAGCTTTGACTTTTGAGGAGTTTTGTGAATTATTAATGGAGGAGGAGTTGAGGTTGAAAGCCCAAGAAGGAAGCAACAGTGGAGATGTTGCATTCTCTACCAATGCAAAAAGCAAAGGTGGCTTCTCCACAAAAAATGATGGTGACAAAAAGAAGAAGGGTGGTAAGAAGAAATATCAAGGAGAGTGTTTCTACTGCAAGAAGAAAGGACATGCAATTGCAGATTAACAAGAAGGTAGATGAAAAGAATGGTACCCTTAAAAGTAAGAGGAAGGAGACATCCAACACGGCGGCTAAAGCAAAGCTAGAGTTATTCATAGCAACCATCGAGGAAGTGTGTTCCTCAGCACAAGAAGAATCTAGGACTAATTCATGGGTGTTGGATAGTGGTACATCCTGTCACTTGACCAACAATAAAGGTCTATGTAGTTCTATGTAGCCTCTACAAGAATTCGTCACTACGATGGTTGGAAGTGATACAAAATGCCTTATTACGGGCACATGTACTATTTCCTTTATTGATGCAAATAGTGAAGTCAAAAATCTTTCAAATGTGTTGTATGTTCTAGAAATTACAAGAAATTTGTTATATGTGTTGTTGCTACCATAACTAATCTTGGTTATGAAGTGAGATTCAACAAGACAGGTGTAGAAATTCTTGACAATGCTAAAAAAGTTATTGGCAGAGGAGAAAGGAGGATCAACTTGTATGAGCTAAGTGCTCTTACAACCACCACTAGAGTGGGCACAAGTAAGCTTTGGCATGAAAGGTTTAGACACTAGGAAGAATGATGCTCATGTCTTAAAGAGTGTTGACCATGTTTGAATAGACCCCTACCTTAATCTTGGAGGTGCTGCTAGGTCCAAATAATGGACTCTCAGATAAAAATATAGGCCACCCAAGATAATTGATGGATCTTGCTAATAAATGCAACGGGAAAAGCACCAATTTCTATGTAGGAGGGACTACCAAATGCAAATATACAAACATGAGGAGACCTACCATGTAGCCTACCCCCCAAAACATAAATTGTAGAGCGTAGAAGAGAGGCCACCCAGGATTGAATGATTGCCACCCACCACATCATTGAATAATGGCCGCCTAGCCTGAGAAGAATCATCCTCATGCAAAACACAAGGTGTTCATGCCAAAGTTACTTGTTGTCGACTGGAAACAAGACCACACCCTTCATTGTTAGATGTCAAACGTAGAGATTGCAACACATGTGGATGGTGCTCAACTGGTTTTGTCACAGACAACATGCTCCTCTTCGAGATCTTTGGCTCTGACACATAGCTTTGATACCATGTGAGAGTGTGCAATGGAAAGAGAAAAGAGAACATGGAGAGAAGACAAAGAGATAACCCATAAGAGAGAACGAACAATGTGACTATAATGGCTTAAGATACAAGGCTACAAACAGTCAGCCCCAATATGCATCTCTACGCATTAGTGTGGGCGCTAGACAATAGCAAGGGGATGAGAGAATGTGAAGGGCTAGTTGATCATGAAGGATCAATGATTGATAATGAGAGTGGGAGGGTAGGTGGTCTATATATAGGTGGTAAAAGAGGCAAAACCCTAAATATGGTCAAATCCCTTAAAAATAGCCAAAAGTGCACAAAAAAGAAGAAGTAATATACTCTCCATCTAAAGTGTCTAAAACAAATAAAATGATAGAAAAATACAATGTCAAAGCTCCTAATGTCCTTGTCTAACTTAGACTAAGGCTCACAGGCAAGAGATGACCGCACATGACACACATGATTGCTAATAGGTATAGCTCCTAGCTTTATTGTATTCCTTTGCAGCTTGAAAGCCTGGTCTTTTCATCAAGAGATTTAGAAACAAAGCAAATCTTGCATGCAAAAATAGTCAAAAGAGGATTGGAAGCAAATCTATGTGTGGCCAACACACTAGTGGATATGTACATCAAATGCAAGCGTCTTTTGGAAGTGCACCATGTTTTTTAGAGGATCTCATGTTGAAAATGGGTTTCATGAGGAAGCAAGAGTCTACTTTCAACAAATGCATTTCCAGGAGACACTAATAACCTTGATGCATATGTTTACACCTTAAAGACGTGCTTCAACAATCGATGTAGAGAGGGGTTTTGAGATACATGATGAAAGCATTAGAAGAGGATTGGGAAGAAAGCTTTATATGGGCATTGCATTGGTAGATTTGTAGATGAAATGTGGCTATCTTGGTGAAGCATGCAAGGTATTCGATCAACTGCCATTTTGAGATGTAGTTACTATGAGAATGCACAATGGAAAAAGGAACACTAACATAGTGAGAAGGGAAGAGAGAGACAACAAAAAGAAGGAAGAAATCTGCACTGATTACCAAATACTACCAATACATATCCTAAAAAAATTCATAAAGCTAATCAATATTAATGCTAAGTACTACCACAAAAGCATATAAAATTATATTAGCCACTTATATGAATAATGTAGGACTCTTGATGACTTCAAAATAACAAGCTATAGGTTCAAGGTCCCCTAGATCTTGCTACCATGTATAAGTTCAGCTAAGCATAGGATATGGTTAAATAGAGTCTTTTACTAATTCCTAGACTTGTGAATTAGCCAATTATTATATCTCTGAGCTTTATAGGTTTGAGTTCTAAGTCAGCTATGGAGCTCATAGGGTAGTCGTGAAATGGGCTAACTATGGCATATGCACATTTCTGAGGAGCAAAGTGACTGAAAGTGCTAGTGTCTTTGAGGTCATGGGCACATTTCATTTTGATAGGTGCGATGTGCAACCATAGTGTTTTTGTTGTAAATTGCATCTTCTATTTTGCCAAGTGGCACATTTGTCTTTGGAGTTATCTTTATGTGACCCAACAATTAACCTTCATGGGTTGGAACATTATAGATCTTTGATCTTATATGTCGGTAATAGTAAAAGTAGTAGGCACTTGTTTTTTTTTTGAGAATAAAACATTGGACACCATCACTTTTGGTGGCATGCCTTGTGAGGGATGTGGGAATTGTAGCAAGGTCAAGTTGATCATTATGGTATCCATAAGTTTGTTTGTATGGCTTCTGTAATAGTTTTTTATCACAATGAAGATTATTGTGATGATGAAGGCCTTGATTGATGCATCCATGGAAAACAATGAATGCATGTATAATTGATGATGGTTATAGCATACTCACATTTGGACTATAGTTGTGCATTTTTATTTACTGATCTTTGAATTATTCGTAATTGCAATATCAAAATCTATAGAAGTTTTATAGTGTTTAGGGTTTCTCTATAATCAATGTCTCTCCTCTTATTGTGCTTTGTGAACATGCAAGATTCATGTGATGAATATTTTGGACTTTGTACTAACATGTGATTTGCAATGGGGGAGGGGGTATATGAAATGCATTGGGTGACCCCTTCCCCCCCACCCCAAAGAGGGACTCGCATTAGCCATGTCTGACTTGAACTGGTGAAGACGTTTGACTCCTCTACTCTTTTAGTAGGCTGACAAAAATATCAACAATGGGACTCATCTCTGGCACTAGAACTTACAAGTAAAAGGTTTTTGTATGTTTCTCTTCCCCTATCTTCAATGTCATTGTGACTTTAGTGTTGATTTGTTCTCTAAAATTGTCAGTTTGCAATAAGTTTGAACTTCTAGATTGGGCATTTGCATGGTAATCTAGAAACCAGTATACATATGGTATGTAGAGTTGTCTTCAGAGTTGCTGTGAAAGATATATGATAATATATCTTTAAGATCTACCTAGTGTATACAACTGTATTCAATTTTTCTTGTCTATCCTACTCCATCAAATTTTAGTTTGATAAATCAATTTCAAGGGACTAAGCCAACCTCTGTAACTATCGTAGGTTCTATTTGTAACATTTCACTCATATTACAGGTTAAGCAGTAAGTCCAAAATTCAAATCTTATGACAGACTGCTTTTAGATATAGTAAAGCCAAACTATGGAGCATTACATTAGGTATTGTAGTGTACATTTTTGGCCCCATATTTTAGGATTTTTGATGCATAAATTCATTGATCGTATTGTGTATGCATCATTGCCCATAGCCCAATCCCCAAAGTATAGATACTCTCTTACTGGATACGGAGTAAATCAGAGATATCCAAAACTATTGCATAGTTGATTAGCAAAAAAAATATAAAATTATCATAGCATTGTTTGTATTTCTCCCTATATAGGAATACCATACATTTGCACCATCACTACATGTTATTGGTAACTATACTATCTTACTAGACAAATTATAAATTAGAGATTCCCAAAACTATTGCATAGTTGATTAGCAAGCAAACACGTGAGATTATTAGAGCCTTGTTGTGTTTTTACCTATATAGGAATACTAGACAATTGCGCCATAACTACAAGTTATTGGCAATTGTACTATGTTACTAGATAAGCTGTAAATTGGAGATACCTACAACTATTGCATAGTTGATTAGCAACCAAACACATCAAATCATCATAGTGCTGTTGTGTTTTAACCCATACAAGAATACCAAAAAATTGCATTTATAGGTTATTATTGTCCAATAAAAATCTCATGATGCAATACCATGCCTTAAACATTTTTTGGGACAGATGTATGCAATATTTTTTCAAGTCTTGGAATGTAAGTTCATGGTATCAACTTCCAAGACTATCAATTTCCAGAGTCAGAGTGGTAAATTGAGTGTGCCTGATTTACCCAATTATTGTATGGGGTCTATCCAATATCCTACACAAAAACCTATCATATTTTTATTTATTTTCATTCACTAGGATCTAGATTAGAGTTTAACTTACCTTCTACTCCCCTACTATAAGTAAGAAAATATGTCCAATCATTTTAGCATAGTATTGGTTAAATATGCTATTTTTGGCAAAAGGTTTTGGTATGTTTCTCTTCCCCTATCTCCAATGTTATTGCGACATCAGCATTGATTTGTTCTCTCAAATGGTTAGTATGCTTTCATTTTGCAATAGGTTGGAGCTTCTAGATCAGGCATTTGCATGGTAATTAGGTTTGTATATACAGTATGTAGAGTTGTCTGTGGACCTACTATGAAATATAATATGCAATTCATGTTCTTTCTTACTCTTGGATTGTTGTGTGTATGCCACACCTTGATGTTTTTGTTCATATTCATGTTCTTTCTTACTCTGGTTGTTGATGATGATGGAGCAAATTGTTTTTCTCCATTATAATCTCAATTCTTGCAAGTGTTGGGCTATAGATTAAGAGGAATACTTTGCAAAGGAATTTTTCATGGCTAGATGGACTGTTGTTTCCATTGTTATAATGAGATGCCAGTGTATTGTTGTAGTGAGATTACCTAAGTAGTTTTGGAGTAGTTTGTGCTCTCCTACACTAATTGGAGGTATTTTGGAGAGATCGATTGTGACAGATCTTGTTAGATAAGTTTTTCCTAGCAACATCTGTTCTATCAGATTAGTTGATATTCTTGAACCTCCGTAGAGTCATGGTTGTTTTACTCAGGTTTGGTGAGAGCAATTGGAGACAAATACTCGAGCATTGTAGATTCATGAGTTGTTGTACTAGATTGGTTGCATATGTAAAACTAGTGAGTAGGGCTTTTTAACCAAAAACTACTGTGCAACACTGACTTTGGCCATTTTCTTATACTTTAATTCACATTTTTATACACATTGCATTAACAATTTCCTCAACAAATTAATGGCATCAACGGTCACTTGTATGTTCAGTGTTCTCACCTGCAAGTATTGGTCAACACTAGCTAACAATAGTTGTAATTGCAATACAAGAGTAGCCAACAAAGAGTTTCATGTTTACAAAAAATGCACTAACTACTTCCTTACTGTTCACAAACTCTTGTCACAAACTGCAATATTGTAGCTAACAATAGTTTCAAGTTCGTATTAACTGCCTTAAATGTAGTCTTGCATTCATAGTGGGGTCATCACAACATTTATGAGAGTGTACTGTGTCATGATTACATTTAGCTCAAATGTCAAAACAACAGGCCATGGAAAGTGCAACTGCTCTTACATCAATACTCTTGATTCCAACTACTTTATTACCATGATACTTCATGCCCTTGATTTATAACATTAGCTTCCTATTGCAATCAAGAATTTTTACATCACAATAGTTCTTTTGTCATAAGCGAATCAATATTCTACTATCATCCATGTCACAAGGATATCACACACGACACACACAAAGAGAGAGAGATTAATGTCTAGTGAGGCTTAAGATGGCCTATGAAAAAAATCATTATAGAATGAGTAATAATTGGATATTGATATTTAGTTTGGGGGAGTTGAACATGTTGGGTTGTTGTGAAAAAGCACACTTTTCAAAAGACTTGGACCAGTTTGTCCATGGAAAATGTGAAAGGGTTGGATGGACATCTTAAAGTTTGTGTTGAGGTTTATCTGTGGACAATTTGAAAGGGCTCCCTAGCCTCTTTCTTGGCAACTACTAGAAATCGCTGCCTAGTAAAAATAGGGGCTAAAAAGTGTCCACCTTGATGTGAATCCAACCTTAGGGCACCATTCCAAATGCCCTTTCAACCAAAGGAAGAAACAAGAAAGAAATCAGAGGGGCAATGCTCTTGCACCAAGTAGTGCACCCTTTTTACTAACTCACACCTGCTCAATCATCCTTTAGGAGGGTTGCTCCCCTCCCTTCCTTATGGACCTCCTTTTTCCATAGCTAGGGTTTGTCTTGGCTTTTATCTTTCCTTCTCGCCAACATAGAGCTTGCTGTTGACCACCTTGACCTCTTTTGCTTCCATCTTGGTTGTGTTACCATTCTGGATCGTCTACTTCGCATGCTTCATTGTGTAGTTGGGTGGCTTTTATTGATCCCTGCAATAATGAAGGTACCAGGATATTCCTTAATCTTTTATGCTTCTGCTGATCTACTTTCAGTTGTCCAAGTAGTAAGGCTCCATACTTCCATCTGATCTTTTTCATTCTACTTGAGATTGTATGAACACATGCAAGTAGGCCTTTGATTTAAAATATATCTTAGCTTCTTCCATGGAGAGTATGGATTGTAATTAAATCCTCCCAAAAGTTGATTGTTCTACAAATGATGTATCTAGATGCGTGCGAATGAGGCTATGTTTGTGGTAAAAGAAAAGACTCACAAAAATCTATAGAATCATTGATTGTTTAACAACGTGGAGTAATGCATTCTAGTTGTTTCACAATTAACGTAGAGAGTTTACCAATGTTCGATGTGTGAGCCTGTTAGGACATGTATTGATTCCAATAGTCTTAGACAATTGTCTTGACTTGATTTCTATCTTAGAAGAGCGGCTAATTAGCTAAGTCAAATGTTGGTTAATAGTTGGTTTTTTTGAAGCATGCAAATGTTGTTTTGATTGATCAATTGATAAATTATTGTATGTCAAATTTTTGAGCAAGTTGCTCAAATTCTGCATAGTTAAGGTAGCATGATTTAAAAAAATTCACTTATTTAATGTGCACATTCAAATATTGCTTAAGATCAAATATGTCACTATTAGCAAGTCTTTAAAGCATATGGTCTACTACTTCTATTCTTTTGTTTTCAAGAACTCCAGTAATCAAAACTTGAATCATTAAAAAGCATCAAATTTAAAGCTTTAGTGTGTCAAATTGGTATCTTTCTTTGAAGGTTTCTATTTTGCATGACTTTATTAACTTCAAAGACAACCATTTGAACTTGTAGACAACTCTTATATGCATTTTTTGGTATGCTCCATAACAAGAAAAAGCACCACGTTAAAGAAAAAACTATTTTTGGGGTTAACAATGGTGTTAAGAGATTTTCATGGGTTTCAACTACCCCTGGAACAAGGGAATTGTTTCAAAGGTATTGGATAATTATTACAGATAGATTTAACAAGCAAAGTAAACTTTATTAGGAGTAAAGATATATCCATTCACTATTTCTAATCTCATCTATAGTTGATTCAATTTAAGTTGATATGTTTGCTAGTGGATTCTTGAATGGATTATTTGGGTTTTATGTGCTCCACATGACTGTGTGTGAAATTGTGGAGTTCAGTTTTAAAGGAATTATTGCGTTGATTCAAACTAGGCTTAATTTGCAAGACTATAGAGTGGAGTAGCCTTGACAAACCAAGCTTTGGAGGTTGGATCAATAGAGGATATTGTATAGAAAAAAGTGGCTTTTGAAGGCAGGGTTCTATAAATCTCTCTTGGTCCTATGAGGATAAAGCCTTTTACTTTCCTAATCTTGCTAACATCGGAAGGAACTATGATGAAGATGAGTGTAACCCTGTGGATAGTCACAATTGGCAAATTCAAAGTGTTGATTCTTATGAGGAATACATGTTTACTCAAAAAGATAGATTGGATTCGATAGGCCTTATACCTTGGAAAATACGGGTAGTTCCAGCTCCAAGAATTTCAATGTTGGTAAAAATGGCCTTGCACATGAAGATTTTGCTTTGACTCCTATTAGTAACCCCACAAACCTGCATTCTCAAGAATATCACCAACCCTCGTTGGTTACTTTTTCTTATGCTTAGGAACAATCACAAACCTACATAGCACATGAATAGCCTATTTATCAATTGCCCTAGTCTGTTAGGCTTGGTTATCAGCACAATGACAAAACATCATGATGGAGGATGAATAATGCACAACAACTAGGTGGGATCAATGGTTGATGGATGAAAGGCTTCACAGAGACTTTGATCAAGAGAGGCCACTTTATGCATAAGTCTAGCTTTGTTATGCTTGCAATGGGTGGCTGCCACAAGGCCTTTTGAACTACAGATCTGTTGGACTACCATTTTGCTGTGAATATCTTACTACCAACCACTTGCACTGATGTCTCACAAATTTCAGCTTTGAATCTATAGGTATACGTAGTGATTGTTCGGATTAGACTTCAATATCCAAGTGCAATTGAGTAGTGTTGCTCTTGTTGATATATACATTGCTATTACACGATATGAGGATGTAGAGTCACACTTACAAGTGGCCTATGCATCTAGGGCAAACCTAAATTCAAATTTAGGTCATGGAAATAATTTGGCATTGATTGGTGGAAGTCAAGGTGCAACTAGTGCACCTATGACCAATTTGAATGGACAAGGAAGCGTAATGTAGAATGTGCCCATGCTTTCAACTCCTCTTGATGTTGTTATGCTAAGGGCTAGCCAAAGGGTTCTACTAAATAATGGAAGCCAAATGACGAATCCTAATGTCATAACAACGATCCCCAATCATGTCGTTAGGCTAGTTGAATGGCAAGTGGATAATCATGGTTATGAGTCTAGTGTGTCAAATATTCTTGGCAAAGTCAAGGACATGATGAAGTATTATACTGATATGAAAATTGAATAATATAGGCAAATAGCCATAGAAGTTAATTTCCTAAAGAAGCAACAAAACTATATAGGAAGTTAATGCTATATGAAGAGAGTAGTCCATCAAGATTTAACTGTAACTGGTGTGGTGGTCAATAATTTCCAAGAAACTACCCTGATGTTGATTATGATATATATGGGAAGTCCGACTGTCTAGCTAGTACTTGCTATAGTTAGATCATCTCTCTTCATCAAGAAGGGAGTAAGCAGCCAGGTCCGATTAATCATCAAGCACAAGGGAATAACCTTCAGCAAGATGAGGGACCAAAGCAAATATTGCAAAGAGAAAAAGCTATCATAGAAGAGCTACCTAGTGGTAGTGGTGTAAGTCTTATCAAAGTTGTGCATGTCAACACCACTAAGGCTTCCAATTTACAAGCCATTACAAGAGGATAGAAGGTTAAAGAAGGCAATAGGGGTAATGTAAAATCTGTTAAGGCAAACCCTAAATAGGATTATAAGGAAACACAAGTTCTTAATGCAGATGTGGAAGTGAGTCCTCTAAAATTTGTTGATGGAAAAGTTTACTCAAATAAGACACTACCAAAGAAGAAGGTAAAAGCCAAGAAAGAGGCACCCAAGCCTGTTCAAGGACCAAGGGAAAGAATGCTCTTGCGAGAGAAGAGAACCATTTCTAATTATCATAGATTTCATTTAGCCAATTCTATTTGTGAGATAAAGCCTGATGTGGACCTCCTACAGCTAATCAAGTTATCTCCAAGAGTTCGTAAAGAGTTTAAAAATATCCTTTGCACTGGGTATATCGTCCAACCCTTGGGAATAGCCCATGTGGGAGATAACTAGTTTGAACATGATGAAAAGTATTGTCCAAGGGTAGTAGCATATATTGATGGCACATTAGTAAATCATGCCATTGTGGATACATAATCCTATGCCAACATTATGAGTTCAAAAACGATGGAAAGGTTGGAATTGATAATCCAAGAGGATGCCTCCACAATTCTTTTGAGATGGCTGATGAGAATTTGAAACAACCCAAAGGTGTCACTACCAAAGTCCACATGATTATTGCTAATGTGGAATGAATTTTGGACTTTAGGATTATTAGATTTGTAGTGTGGCCAAGCTATCAAGTACTATTAGAAAGGCCATGGATCTTGCAATCTGATATCAAGTTGATATATCCACTGAACATCTGAGTTTTGACAGAGGTGCTAGACATGTAATAATAGATGCATATCCTAAATCTCCTCAAGTGAGAGAGTACCTTTATCTTTGACAAAATTAAATACATTAGTGGATCCTTCTAGTAGTGAGACTTTGTCAAGCGATGAATCAAGAAAGGGATCCACTACAAAAGATGTCTACTAGGTAACCATGAATGAGTCGATAAAAGCTCAAGACAGAATCAGAAAGACACAGATGTGATTGAGCTAGATCTTGATACATTAGATGAGCCATGGACGATTAAATTAGGATCTATGCTTAGTATAGAAGAAAGGAAGGACTATGGTAATTGGGAGAATAGGAATCGCCCAATGACTCCTATCATGGCTATACTATCATTTGAGAAGTGGAGCATTAATTTCGTTGGATGTATACATCCTTCGTTGAGTACACAGAAGCATTATATCATTGTGGTAACATACTATTTTGTAAAGTAGTCTAAAGCCTATGCTACAATGCAGGATAATGCCAAGGAAACGACTAGTTTTATTTTGAAATAGATTGTTTGCCATTTTAGTCCACCTAAGGAGCTTGTGTTTAATTGTGGGACACATTTTTTAAATAAAGTGATTAAGGCTTTGATGGAATATTTGAAGATTAAACATAATAAGACCATGCCTTACAACCCCCAAGCTAATAGGCAAGTAGAGAGTCCTAATAAGCAGCTTGTGGGGATTTTATCCAAGACTGTATTTGAAGGTAAGCATGATTGGGATAAGAAGTTGTATGTGGCTGTTTGGGCTTATAATACGATATTCAAAAGAGCTACAAGCCACACCCCATTTAATTTAGTATATGGAGAAGAGTGTGTTTTACCTTTGGAGATTGAGTTGCCTATAATAAGGTTTGCTTTAAATCATTCTTTGATAAAGAGAAAGCATTGCAAGGAAGGTTCATTTTTCTTACACATCTTGACGAGATTTGGTTCTAAGCTTTGTTACATCAAAAAGTAGGGAAGGAGTGGATGAGAATGCTTCATGACCTTCAGGCTAAGAAATATAAATCTACTAAGGGTCAATTGGTCCTATATTATGGTGCCCATCGTAAGCTCTTCCCAAGCAAGTTGGAACCCAAATGGGATGGTCCTTATAAGATTTTTCATATAGGAAAGAATGGCTATACAACCCTTTTAGTAGATTTACAAGTGGTAGAGTTCATAACTAAAGTAAACTTCAATAGACTAAAGCCCTATTATGTGTAGGGGTTGATGTTTGACTTGGTACCTTTGCAAGTCTTGCAAGAGTTAGCTTACACTTGTAGAGGATACCAAGGCTATTGGATGAAAAAAGTTATTCCTTATCTTGAGCATCCATGTTTAGAGCAATGCTACCACCAAGCAAAGTGATCTAGTGGAGTATGGGTTATCACATTACTAAGTGGCAGGACGACTCTTTTACATGGAATATTCCAGTTTATTGCCACCACTATCATAAAGCTCTTCCTAGCATCCCTATTGAGTTCAATGAATGAGGGATTATACCTATCTGACACCCCCTCTCTCGGTTAGATTCTGATTATCATAAGTATAAATAGGTTGATCGTTATTGGCAGATTACATCAATGAAGCCTTGGTCTACACATTATATTTTGATGGATCTTCTCGAGGACCTGCTAAGCATGTGTGTCGGGATTGTCATAAAAGATCCTTGTCGTCAAGTGGTTTTAAAAATTGGAGCATATTTAGCTACTGCTTTTACAAATAACATGGTGGAATACAAGGCCTTACTTATGGGGTTGATTGTAGCCAGACATGGTGGTATTCGCTAGTTATTGGTGAAAGGCAACTCGCAGTAGTTAGTGATCAACCAATTAAATGGGACCTATAGTGTGAGGGATCCCATTCTAAGAATGTACCATCGTGAAACCTTGGACAAACTTGAGATCTTTGAGGTGGTGACTTGCCAATTGATTTCCCAGTAGTGGAATCGATTCACAGACTCAACTAATTATGCCTTTGTTGAATATGTCTTTTTTAATTGTGGTCCGGGGGGGTTAGAATTTCTTCTTTATGTTAGCCCATGGCTATTATGGGTGCTTCTTGTTGCTGACATATTTAGTTTTAGTCACCAATGGTTAGTATGGGTTCTGAGCTAGGTAGTGATTGACCATCTTCCTATTCTATCATGGATGCATCAGATTGTTCAACGATATATTCCTTAGATATCCCTTGCCATTTAGGTAGGGAGTTAGCTAATAATTTGATGCATTTAGTGTAGGGCCTAAATGGCTATCTCCTTACTGTAGTTTTGTGCTTCAATAAGGTTTATGCGAGGACTAAGAGTTTGTTTTGGGTAGTCCGTTACTGATATGGTTACATTTCATTAGGCCAAGAGGGCCCTTTGTTCTTGTAGATAATTGTTTGATTTCCTTAGGCCAAGAGAGCCGTTTATTTTATAGTGAAGTGGTTTATCTCATTAGACCAAGAGGGCCATTTTTTTGTTTGGTGCGGGAGCAGTTAATGGTTTTTGTTCTAGCGCTACACTAAACAGATTGATGTAGTACCTCGAGAGAGCCACTTGCTCTGTAGAAGCTTCTTATGGCCAAGTCCATTTCATATCCTTCCTTTATGAGTTCTTTTCCTTATGCCATATGTGTATATGTACTTGGCGACCGATATTCAAGGCATAAAGTCCCCTGGTTTGGTCACGTGTGTCTAGGAAGGTTGGAGCAGTTGTCCGCGTCTTGTAAAGACATTGTTTGACACTCTAAGAGTTGTTTTTGAGGGTAGTCCTAGTGACCCTGTTCTGCTAGCCTGCTAGGCAATTGTGTTCTAAAAATCCTTGTTAGTTGTGAGCTAGATCAGGAGGCCTGCCAAATAAAAGAGAACAAAAAATGAATATATTTGAAATATATAAAATAAGGAGGTGTGTAAAAAGGGATTATCACTCCCTAAAATTAAAAAAAAAAGAAATTAAAAAATCCAAGAGCAAATGATCATTGCCTTGTCTTAGAGATGAGATGACTAATGCCTTGTCCTCCAAGGAGATTTAGTCAAAAAAATTAAATAAGAATGGTTGGAGCGAAAACAAAAGCGAGCGAAAGAAAAGGATTATGTCACCTTGTAAGAGTTGGGTGGGTTCTTGGATACTGAGACAGGACTTGAGGCCAATGCCCAGTTCTCCTTGGGTCATAATACACTTAGCTCCCTCCTTTTTACATGTCGGATTATAAAGCATTGAAGAAAAAGAATGTGGTAAAATGGAAAAATATATGACTTTCAATAGACCAGGCTAGAGGAGTCCTCGCCCAGTAGGAGTTCTTGGTCCAATTGTCCTAGGTCAGGTAGGTGGGTCAAACCACCACTTAAGATTACACTTTTTAGCCATTCTATGTTGGAACAATTGGTTAGCGACTAGCTTTGAAACTTTATCAACCTATATTGGGCCTATCCCTTATGGACTTCATGCTTTGATCTTGTCAAGGGATTGAGTGAGAGTTGTATTTGTGCTCTATTGTGTATTCTTATTTGTAGCGTCTTGATGCTCTTTATGGTTTCTATTTATGCAAATTAGTTCATGGATTCGATAGGCTAAGTCACCCTATCTTGTGGTTGCTAATGGTAGCTCATTTTAAAGTCGAGTTTCAAGTGCAAAGGTGGCTTGAGACCCGTAAAGGAAATGTTTTAGGCGAAAAATAAAATGATCACATATTAAGGAGTTGATGCATTTTGAGCCATGAATCCAACACAAGTGTTCGTTTGTCAATTCGAGCCTGTTTGACCCCCCACACAAGGTTTGGTATTATGAAGCAACTATTGGATTTGGAAGCTAGAAAGCATGTGACAGAGACTAAGATGATAGATTTCGATGCTAGAAAGCTGTCCAGGCCCCTTCATTTTCAAGCGGGAAGCACTTGTAGACAAGTGTGAATATGCAAGTTTGAACTAGATAGTTTGGTGTTTAAGTGTTTAATCATGATTTAGAGAGTGAAAGGTCTGAATTTTACATGAATGGGGGGGAGGCGTTCTCTTCGGCGCCCCTTCTTTTCCATTAAGAAATCATCTTTTGTGTCTCTTCCGATCCTCCTTCTTCAAGGAATGGAATGCTGCAATTCTTCACTCTCCAATGATCGAGATTGTGCGAGAAATGATGTAGTACATGAAAAGATCAAATTTTAATCTTTTTCTCTCTTGTTTCTCTCTCCTCTTTATTCCTTTTTCTTCATATAACTACGTATGAGAGAGAGAGAGAGAGAGAGAGAGAGAGAGAGAGAGAGAGAGAGAGAGAGAGAGAGAGAGAGAGAGAGAGAGAGAGGGAGGTCTAATTCAATGAAGCGAGGAGGGACGATGGCTTGAAAACATAATGGCACATAGACCGGGTGATTTGGATGCATCAGCTATGGCTGGAAAATAGCATCAATGGCTCTACTTTTTCGAAATATGAGGCGTACGTATGCAGATTTTAGAGTAAATGTTTTTTATTTAAAGTTTATGAGAAATCTTTCATGTAAATGATAAAAATATGATTGGAGATGGTTGAAGTGTGTTTGTTAATGTCTGCAATTTTAGAAACTCATTCATTTTCCTTTATTCATATTAAAAATAATAAAACTGCAAAATTCAAAACATGAAATTTAATGAAAAATGGTGTTATTTTTGGGTTTTGAGGAATGAATAATGTTCACATGGCATGAAAATGAGTATATTGATGGGTCACACTTTGCATCAGTGGAAAATTATCACGAGATCTCCCTATATTTGTGTAAGCAAAAGAAAAATGTAAATGGTAGGGGGTGTGGGGCTGAAATGGAAAGATATTTGATTAAATTTCGTATTTATGTGCATATCTTAGCATATAGACCATGGCTTATATAAGTTTTAATGGGTTTAGTAGCATGGGTTAGCCCGGGGTGTGTTATTCCTTAGCGATGCAACGATGCTAGTTGAAAGAAATCATGGAAAGATTGTTTGTGCACTTCACATTGGCTATGGTTTTTAGTTAAGTTGTTTGAGCACAGAGTGTCATACACTTTACATAGAAAATCTAAATATGGTATTAGAAGATAAATTCCTGGATGCATTGTAATTGTATGTCTAGGTAATGACCGACATTGAGAGTGCAAGATCCTATTTGCTGTAAGATAATACAATATCTTGGAAAACTGATTAAGTGAGGAATATATAAATTCTCTTGGATCATTATGTTTATATTATGAGAGGACTGTATTACGATTGTGTTTTACATTAATACGACACATCCTAGGACCAATCCCTAAGGTGTAGGAGAGTCATCAGAGCCACAACACTCTACTAGGGGAAGATCTTTGTATATGTGAATCAAGGTGTTGATCACCTATATGTTTGGATAATATATTAGAGTTGGGATGGGCAAAATTATTGGACTACAAATCGATACAAATGCATGATTCATTTAGAGCAGTGTGTAGCCTTCAAATACTCCTGGCCGCAAGGCCATGAGGGTGGTTTGGTGAGCATAGGATGCTCGGTTAGAGCTCTAGAGCTAGTGTTGGGTCTGTTTTAGGTCCCATAGGTTGTGGAACCTGACTGAAGGTTGTTGACTTTGTATCCCTAGAATGATGGTTTACCATTTTGAAGGGCATAAGGGTAGCCAGATCATTATTTTACATACATTGCATGGTAATGAAGACCTCAGTCAACATCTACATGGTTACACTTCTAAGGAGCATTTGACATGTGAAGGGTGTATATGCAAATGAGAGGAGAAAAGGTCTAACTATAGAGTTTGATTGCGGCCTACTTACTTCTGATGGTGGAAGGCTACTGAGTCATTGTGTTGTCCATAGTAGCTCAACCATTCATGAAGCTAGTTGGCCTCAAGCATGACATTCTCAGAATTGCAAGGCAAGATTGAGAGGCCAAAGCTTAAGATACTTCCTCGAGCAAAGCCCTTGGACATGGAACCTCCGAATGAGCTTATTCAAGTTAGTGGTACATTATATCATGTACAAGTTAGTGGAAATAATTGTTCAACTAGAAAATGTTAAATTTAATGGTGCAAGGTTGACAATATTTACTAACCATTCAATTGTATATGTTGTTAGGAGGGCTCTCATGTAGTTCACGGTGATCTCAAGTACACTCAGTCCATTAATACAAGTCATTTTGAGCTTTCATTAGACGTTTCTTCCACCATTGTGATTGCTAATGGTTTTTTCAAAAGGTTATTTTAGGATCACAATATGCAGAGTTGATGTCACTATGGAGGGGTAAAAAAATAAGTGGTGGAAAAGAACACAATGAGAATTTGAAGATTACGGGACCCAATGTCAAGGATGGGTTTTATCAAGGAAAAAAACAATAGACCACTGAGGCAAATGCTAAATTTGAGAGTTGCATACCAAAAACACAAGGATGTTATGTACAAACAAAATGGTGAAGATAAGATAGTTGCAACATTTGTAAGGTGGGCAATGCCAAGGCCAAGTGAAATGAGCCCAAATTTTACTACTGGATACAATAGTAAGTTTTATTTTGACTAGTTTTAAACATTTCATGTAAATAGTATGCCTATTAGATTAGAAAGAGAAACTTGTGCTTAAAAATGATGGTTTATTGATGGCTTCAGGATCTTTCTTCACCTTACTATGACTGTACTAAAAAAACAAATGTATAAATGTATTTTTCAATTAGAAAACCATCATCATTTAAATTTATTACAATGTGAGAGTGGTAAAGTATTGTTTGGTTCCTTGGTGTGCCATTCTTGGTTAAGGGGTTTGAGGGCAATGCCAGTTCATTTTTCTATTTTTAGATATAACAATTGTCAGTTTTGTAGCAGCTAAGCACTCATATTAGTGCCCATTTGTGACATATTGTAATCTAGAAATCTTAGTGTCCATTTGTGACTTGCTATAGACTAGCAATAGGTAGACAGCCATCAATTAGGTGGATAGTTTGAAGATAGTCAATGTAGGGAATGATGTGTATTGGCCAGGTAAATCATTGGGTTAGGGTGTTGACTAGCATATGAGTGAGAAATTCTTACTAGTTGACCACATTCATTCATAGTGGATGCTCTTCCTTAACAAGTTAGAGATCTTGATTAGCATTGCTATTAGAAAATTATTGTATTGTAGAAAGGGTGATACAACTACATATGTTCCTGCATCATGATATATGGATTGTATTCAAAAAGGAAGTTTGGTATCATACCTTGTTCTAACCATGAGTTCAAATGCTTAGTCATCTTCACTCAAGATTAGTTTTAAATGCCCATATGTTATACAACACTAGAAGTAGAAACAATGAGTCTTCACTCATGAAAACACATGCTGTGCCAATAACTTGTGGAATGGCTAGTGATAATAGGTCAATCCCTTAGTAAAACACAAGCAAAGTGGACACAGACTGGATGTGCCTGTAGCACCACTCAAAGATCCTCATCACATATTGAACCTCGAGATTTTGAGACAACCTGACTAGTGTATCTTTACACTTGGAATAGTTAATGTGGTTTTGGGTGTGCATGGTTCTAGCTGTTTATGTGGATGTCCAAAAGACTACTACATATACAAATAGGTGGTTGGATAGTGGATGATGCATGCGATTGTGTTTCCAATAGGTAGTTCGATTAGCACAGTTGACCAGCCTTGGAGATTAATGAATAAACTTATTTCAAAATCCTAGTTTTATTAATAAAAATCCAGATTTTATCTTTAGATGTTATATAGCATAGATATTTCCATAGTCACTTAAACTACTAAGAGATTTTTATGAACTATTGAGAGGTACTTTGTGTTTAATTCTATAATAAACTAGAGTTATGCACCAAAAGTGAAAACAATGAGTCTCCACTTATGAAAACACCAATTGTAGTGTGTTTTGTGTCAAAAAATTCTGGAGTGGCCAGTGATAATAGGTAAATCCCTCGGTAAAACACGTGCAAAGTGGACACAAACTAGCTATGTTTGTAGCACCACTCAAAGAGGCTCATCACATATTGAATATCCAGATTTTGAGACAACATGACCAATATTGTCAATCATTTTCGCATAAACTAAAAACCCCTTTAAAAAAATTTAGGTTGGTACACTTTTTGTAGCTTAGTTGTTGTGTGGATGTTTGATTTGTTTGTTTTGTAGTTGGATTTTTTGTGTTTGTTTAGCTTAGGATTTGTTTTTGTTATTTTGTTTGGATTTTTGAGTGTGGAAACTTGATAGCCTTGGTTGAGATTGGAGTTTTTTGGATAGGTTGGAGCTAGAAGTTGGTAGTTGTTGATCATCTTGAAACATGTATATAGTCTTGATACTCTTGCACGTCACAGGGACTATGGACTCATGATCACTTCATGTTACACTTGTCAAATACACTGCACTCAGTGGGGTCGTCTCCTGATTTCATCAATTATGTGCCATGGGTTGGGTTGATAAACATTTTTCACCATCATTGTGCACTAACACGGCATGATGCGTTCTATAGCTATATGTAGTAAATCTTAGATGCACGTGCACTTAAGAGAGTACATTTCATTGTACATGCACTGTTTCTTGCATACACGAGAGTAGGGATATTCATCACTTCAATAGGAATTGCTGGTTGAGTGGGAAAGGTGATTGGCTGAGTTTTGAGGATTGTGAAGGATGCCTTCAGTTGTGAGATGGGTGTTTTCTTGGTCAACATCTAAAGGATCATTATTTTTCTTGAGACTCAATATCAAGTACCATGTCAAAAGGAAGTGGCAAAGTCACTGGATCTTATTGAATATGATGCTATTGTTTGTGTGAGTGGAGATGGTGTGCTTGTGAAGGTTCTTAATGGGCTTTAGGAAGGCCTGATTGGGAGAGGGCGATTAAGATCATCTTTGGTGTTATTCCAACTGGCAGAGGAAATGGAATGACAAAGATAGTGTTGAATCATGTATATGAGTTTTGTGATGTGGCAAATGTCACATTCGCAATTATTCGAGGTCACAAGAAAAACTTATATGTTGTTATTATTCATAAAGGGAAAATATGTTTTCATAGCAATCACCTACTTACTTTGGGAGTGGGGACAGAATGGGGCAAAATATCTTTGTAGTCTTGCCTTTTGATGACTATTGCATTCAGGAGAATCAAATATATGATTGTTAAAGGCTAGTGGGACTACGAAAGAAAACCATAATGGTTTGTAATGTGGAATTTCCATGAAGACAGCCATTGCCAAACTAGTCAACATATTCAGCTTGTCATATAATCAGCAATTGTTTTCATCTTCACCACATCAGATGCATCAACAACATTGCACTTGGCCATCAGGCTGGATGAATCTATAGCTTTCGCATTTGTGAAGATTTGTGACATTAAAACAATAGACAGAAGAGTAGTTGAATGACAAGAGAAAGAAAAAAGAAAATTGCACTTTTAATGAGGCTTATGTAGTAGAAGGGAAAGGGAACTACAAAGAAGAGAGAAGATTCTATTCAAGATGCTGCCACCCAATTTTTTAAAAGAAAAAATAATTAAATGTTTTGAAAGCCTCATGGCTTTTAGAAATGTAATGAAATGCATAAAGTGTTTTAATGATTTTAGAGTGTTTTGTAAACATGGAGAGGAAAACTATATAAAGGATGGAAAGTGAAGCATTAAGGGCCCTTCCCTTATTGTCAAATTTGTTCCCTATGTGAGGAGAGAGGAGGGTCACACACAAGTGTGAGGACTTGTTGTGTTATCTCAAATTTTTCAAAAAACTCAGATGTTGAAGGTTCAAAGTGTTGTAACAACTCCAAAGAGGTACAAAGAGGTCATGTTTTTTCTTGGACTCAAGTTTTTATGCTTAAAAGTTTGTCGATGCTCTACCTAATGTGTGATGTCAGTATATTTGAAGCTACAAGAGGCATAGTATTTTCGGTTGTTGTTGGTATTTTCATTGTCAATTATTTTGAAGTTTCTTGTCAAATTAAGTTGTTTAGACGAAGTCAATTATTTCACTAGCACTCCTTGTCATTTGTTTTTGGGTTATGAGAGACACTTATCTGTGACTAAATACCGTATCTTTATACTTGGAATAGTTAATGTGATTTTGGGTGTGCATGGTTTTGGTTGATCCTGTGGATGTGCAGGAGACTGCTACATATACAAATATGTGGTTGGATAGTGGATGATGCATGTGATTGTGTTGCCAAAAGGGAGTTGGATCAACACAGTTGACTTTCCTGGGAGATTTGCAAACAAACTTGTTTCAAAATCCTAGTATTCTGAATAAAAATAATTTTTTTATTGTTGGATGTTATATAGCACAAATATTTCCATAGTCATTTAAACTATTAAGAGATTTCTATGAACACTTGAGAGCTACTTTGTGTTTAATTCTATAATAAACCAATATTTTGTATCTAATGCATATGGATCTATTAAATTCTTTAGAAAAACAAACTTATAATAAGGGGTTTATAAATATTCTAAAAAGTTATATAAGGATCAAGATAATTTCACAAGATAGGTTACATAGGGATATATAAAACATGCCTCAAACACACGTGATGCCTAGGGCACTACAAGGGAATGGGAGTATAGTGACGATGGTTTTCGATGCAAAATAGCGGCATCACTATCGACGCATTTGTGACAAAAATAGTGATGCCAATAGCGACTCTACTCTAAGAAAAAAAAGTATCGAAAACCCAAGCATGGCATTTTTTCGCAAACAGTTTAAGAGAGCAAAAGAGATCGTGGCTTTGAGAGGGAGAGGGAGAGAAAGAGAGAAAGAGAGAGAAGAAGAGCTTCTCACGGCCACTGGCACTGTTCACAAAGAAGAGGGAGAAGTGTTGCACGAAGAAGAAAGAGGGGATGTTGCAAAGAGAAGACGAAGAATCCATCCTCGCACCTTTGCGATAAGTACATTGCCTCTTGGTTTGTTCTTGTTTTTTCTTCATTTCTTTTGTTTGTTTTTCTTGAGAATGAGGTGCATCGAGGGAGAAAGAGAGGAGATGAGAGAGGGAGAAGAAGAAAGGAAGAGAGAGAGAGAGAGAGAGAGAGAGAGAGAGAGAGAGAGAGAGAGAATATGAAATATAACAAAGAAAGAGTGAAAGAGAGAGAGAAAGGGAGGGAGAGAGGAGAATGAGTGAGAAAACAACAAGGTGGCGGAGAGAAACAAAAGACAAAGGCAACAAAGAAAGAGAAAGAGAGAAAGAAAGAGAGGGGGGAGAAAACATGAAATGGAGAGTGAAGGGAGAGGTGGATAAAAGGGTGAAGTAAAGAGATAAAAAAGGATAGTGGAAAAAAAGAGAGAGCTAGAAAGAGAATTGGAGAAAAAGAGACAAAAAGAGGGAGAAAAAGAGAGATAGAGAAAACAACAAATAGAGAGCGAAAGAAAGAGAGAAAAATGGAAACAATGAGAGAATTAGAGAGAACAAAATGATAGAAAGAGAATGGCAGAGGGGGAAGAGAGGCACGAAGAGGGGTGGGGGAGAGAGCCTTTCAATGCCTTGTTTCATGAGTTTTTTATGCTTTGTCTTTGATATTTATTTTAGTGAGATGCATTGAGTGCAAATGAAGAGGAAGCAAGAGAAAGACATAGAGAAAAGAAGGGAGGGAAAGAAAAAGAGAGAAGAAGTGAGAGTAGTTGTATGTCGGGCATGGCGAGCTTAATAACGTGGCATACACAGAATAGATCCATAGACGGAGTCCAACAAATATTAGCAGATTCATGCACATGGAACCACATTGAATTTACCTTTCTATGCTTTTGCACGAGAGCCAATGAATCTTTGGCTCAGTCTTGCTATGGATGGCATGAATCCATTTGGTCTCCGCTCAACTTCTTACAGTGTGTGGCCTATATTATAATCCTTGTTAACTACAACATCTCGCCATGGCTTTCTACGAAGAATGGACACTTGATCCTTAGCTTACTCGTGTTTGGGCGCTACAAAGTCAAGAATATGGACATCTATCTCCCTCCATCAGTTGATGAACTTAAGATTTTGTGGGAGGAGGGGGTCGCCATGGAAGATATGAGCAAGCGCGATGGTCGATGGTCCGCCAATATACAGAGCCATTCTCATGTGAACCATACATGACTTTTTAGGATTTGATTAAGTAATTAGGCTTCTGTTCTCATTGGTGATATCTAACATAGCTCGTTCAAGTTTATGTTGACTAAATAGGGGTGTTGGGACAGGTCTGGTTACCTCAGGTTATCATGCATGTCCATTGTGTGTGCCACACTTAGACTCCTCAAGGTCATAGACAATGAAGAAGATTGTATATCAAGGACATGATACTTTCTTACGGGAGAGTCATGAACTAAGGGAAGGTTTTCTTAGATGATCTCTAGCACAAATGAATGCCCAAAGATTGTATGAGTTAAATATGGTCCACACAAAGTCACATCCAAACGAAATGCAGCGGTTCTCAATTTTCTACGAGTTGCATATTGTATCCACGTACAAATCAAGCACTTGTTGGGTGGATCCCATGCATATTTTCAAGAATGTAGGCTTATTATGGGACCACATCATAGGAATGAGAGACATTACAGGGGCACGAATGAATTTGAAAGAGGTAGGCAAGATGGAGCCGCTTTGGCCATAATCGAGCACTGATGGTTGCTTACAGTAGCTACCTTGTGCTCCTTGGGTTATGTCCACTAAAGAAGAGTGCATTGTGAAGAAAATTATCAGGACTATCGACACCCTATGGGTATGATGCATTCCCTCAGATCCGGTTTTTCTAAAGATGACCAACTATCAAGGCTAAAATTCCATGATTGGTATAAGATATGCCAAGTTTATATTGGCTTAGATTGTAAATGGCCTATGTATTTTGCTATTTAGTGTCTAGTTGGTGTTCGTAATGCTTCTTCATTTGTGGCAGTTTGTATTACCAATCGTGAATATCGTGGGATGCCTCACTCTAGAAATATGTGAGGCAATGTACACGTTGTTGAATTTAGTGTAATGGATCTCACAAAAGGAGATCAAGCCATCCTCTATTGAATTTGCAAGGCAAGGAGCAATGGAGATGGTCTATCTCTTTGAGAGGTACGTGCCCACTAGCATGCTCACAATATAAATCTACCTCCTGGAGCATCTTGTAGATGAAGTGGAGATTTTGGGACCCATTCATCCATACGCGATGGATGTTCTTCTTAGAGCGTTTCATGAAAACCCTAAAAGGCTTTGTGCAAAAATGAGCTTGGCTAGAAGGTAGCATGGCTAAAGGTTAGCTGGTGTTAGAGGCGTTAGTGCATATTTCAGACTGGCTACCAATGGTGGATTGAGAGAATAGTATGCTATGGTTGCTAAAGGATGATGATAGACTGACCAGAGATGTGGTGGTTGGAAATGGGGTAGAAAAAAGGATGGACGCTACAATGGAGGAGAAAGTGAATCGTTTTTGTATGTTGCATCATGCATCCATGGAGACGTGGCTTGCTAGGTACAAGCATGCCAAGAAAGATCGGAAAGAAGTGTGATCAAAATTTGGACGCAATATGTGCCATCGACCGATTAGATATCTTGAGGGCATGGAGAAGATGCCGCCATTTATGTCTATGCGATGGTTACATGGAGCTTTGATTGCAACTTCTCCTGAAGGGGTGGAAGTCTCTACTAAGGAGTGGCAATTCTTGAGGGGATGTAGTCCGAAGGTGACCGCATGTTTTATAAGCTATCATATCTAAATTTTATATGTGACAACTGATCTAACCATTTCAATGTACATTACAAAATATATAGTGTGGAATGGTTGCATGGGCGATATTTTCACATCAAGTACATTGACAAAATGAGCTCCACAACAGATTGTGGTGTCATGGCAAAGTTTGAGCAAGAGAGTCCACGACAACCCACAGATCCAAACACCGTTATAGATGAGACATAGTATTTTGAAAACTTGCAAAGTGTTACCTTGGTGGATTACCATAGCTTATCCATGATCATATTCAATATACAGTGGTTCAAAGTGGTATTGGAAGGAGCTGCAGCAACCGTTCAGCGAGGTTCATCTAGATATATCGAAAAAAATTCCAAGAAAAGATTGACGGATCTGTGTGATACGTCGTCAATGCATTGTGAATTTGTGCATGAACTATTTTTTTAAAAAAATTAGGACACGCAACAATCACAAATGTTAAATCTCTCTTATATGTGATTTTGAAAAGGTAATTTTCTATCCAAACTCCCAACAACCTCCATGGTGGTATGTTGTGCCTTTAGCTCCTCGGAGTGTGAGAGTATATGATGAGATCAATGTTCCTAGCATACATGAGGAGAGTATGCAGATGGAGGGGTCGATATTGCAAGGGGTGGAGGTCAAAGAGGGCTTGGAGTGTGTAGAGGAGGTAGATTTGGGTAACAATGATGGAAAGAAAAGAGGCCATGAATTCTTTGAGAACAAAGTGGACTCCTCCTTTTGTGCTGACCTATCTATAGACCTTCTAGTGTACAAAAATTTGTGCTAGGAGATTGACATGGGACCATAGGCTACGTCATACTTGCGGCATCCACTTACTCAATTCATTGATGAATTACTTTTAAGGGTACTCTAGAGTATGCATTTTAAGTAACATCATTTTTTTCAAAGTTATATTGCCATGCTTTACCTAAATCTTTATATTGATTATGCTAATATCATTTTCTGTATGTGGAGGTTACCTTTAAAAACGATATTTGGAGAGCAAGGTGAGCCGAGTGATGAGCGATGAGAAGTTGCAGGAGATATTCACATGTATGTCTCTAGATCAGATAAGAGATACGGCAGACCAAGAGCTATCTCAGACACCATCGGGTTGTTCTGCCAGATCTACTTCGGAACGCTCTAATGCTTCGGTTTCTAATAGATGAGATTGATACTCCAGGTCTGGATGGAGGGATTGGTTCTGGGCGGGTATTATGGAGATGTGGATGCTTTGAGCGCGAGTGGTTGGCTCCAGATATGGTTTTTGCTTCTTGCTCTTGTATAGATTCTAGAGAGGGTGGCTTAGATGGGTGTTGTAGAGGCACATGAAGTGTCTCCAACTCATCGTCTTGGTGGAGGTGTGTCACCTGTAGGATTTGTCACACCTATGGGGACATCTACTCTAGTGACTCCAGCTTTTGCTCAACTGTCCGCATAGGTGGCACCCCTATGGGTGCTACTTCGAGAGACACTACTCGTGTGGATACACCAAATGTATAGGGCTCTCGTGAGTATGCCCAAGAGCGTGGTTGTAGGTGGGAGAGAACACACCTTAGACATACCCCAAAGGGGTATGGATACCTCGTAGATGACAGGATAGGAGCTGTGATTATGAATGATGAGGGGAGGAGAGTGATGTCTAGCATGAGAGAGTTGTACCAACAAGTTTTTCGACACAACGGCTTGGACCATTGAAAGAACATATCTGAGGGGAGAAAGGACTATACTGTGACATCCTTGCACAAGGAGTTTCTGATACCTACCTGGCGGCAGAGAGGTTTTTCACTAAGTGGATAATGGAGTATATACGTGCATACATGTGACATAGACGGTCAAATGCACACAAGGCAGTTAAGAGTGGCGCCTCAAAGCCCAAGTGGCTAGACATAGATAATTGGTGGAGATTGAAGGAGGAGGCTAAAGATTCTCCAAGAGTTGGTGACAATAGCAGCAATAGGAGGTAGCGAGGGCACGATTGGAGGCAGGGTCATGCATCATCTGGGGAGTGGTGGCCACAGGACTTATCTAGAGGACTTTGTAAGTTTTTCTTTTATTCTTCTCACTTTCTTATTTACAATATCACTTGTATTGACAATGGTATTTCTAATAGTTGTATTCTATTTTCTTTGTAGCACTCAATCGCAAACTGTGATTCCATCGACCTGGAGATTCGATATGCAAAGAGACATGTTCTTACTACACTGATTATTGATAGACTGTATGCACGTGGCGGCCCAGTAAGTCAATTATCTTTCTTGTCCGTAGTTACTATTTTTTTAAAAATGCATTATGTATGGTGGACTTATGTGTAGTTGTTTATTTTGCAGAGTCCATTCTTGATGCTCCTTTTGTATCGAGACAAGCTTTCAGATGGTGAGGATCTATAGCTTGCGCTTGGATTCGTGGAGTGCACAACCTTTTTTTTTTTGTCTTGTGATTTATGCAAGCATCTTCTGTATATTATGTATTTATCGTCCTTCATATCTTGCCATAATTCCATGATTTTTCATCAACGATCTTGTACTTATTCTATGTATCAATCTTGTGGATTCAAGTACATTTTGTGCTCATCTTGACGACCGTTGCATACCCAACATGTAATTCATTTGTAGAATATAAACACATCACATGGTGCTATATGTCTATCCTGTCATAATTTTTTTTTCTCTTTAACTGTTACTATTAGCATCACAAATTTACTACATGCGTTGTTATTGGCATCACATTATATAATACAAAGTGTCGCTATATTAAAACTGACAAAAATTGCAATGCATATAGTGATGGTTCTGTAGAGACGCTGATACCGATGCATTTAGCAATGATAGGGGAATTTTTTTTTATGAACATTTGTGTCACTTTGCACATCGGTATGAGGCCTATATCTTATAGTGGGGTTTATACACAATGACCTCCTTGAGAGGTGGTGGCCAGGGAGTTAGTTAGCTAATAAGGGAGTCACTTACTGCAATTCAAAGGGAAGGTGCCTGATGGGACCACTTCTTCCTCACCTTGACATAACGATAGTGGGCTCTTCTATTGTCAATAATTTGTTCAAACACAAGTTGAGAGGGAACCGTGTGAGGTGGTCATGGGAATCCAAAGACAACCACTTTTTAGACTCCACAAGGTGATTTCATAATTCTCTGCTACTTCTTACCAGGGAGTTGACAGGTCACTACAAGAAGGCCCATGAAGAGGGCCATCTCTACTATGTAAAGAAGAGGGGTTGTGCTAGATTTTGAAGAGGGAGCACTTGGAGTTCTGAAGAACTCTAAAATATGAAGCTTAACTCTACCTTGAAAGAACATAGGATAGCAAGCAGTTTTCCTTAAGTCTAGATGGAGCAACTATGGGATGGTAAGTCTAGATTGAAAGTCTTTGTAGTATTCAACCTTCCTCAATTCATTCATGATAATTTTTCCTATCAAGGATATTTGGTCCATCTTCATAGTCCTCCATGGTTTGACTTAGTCTATGTGATGATTTCCTTGATGAGATGGCAAATGCTTTACTTCATGCTTGTGGTTTTGAAGAATTGTCTGATGGATGAACTCCAAAAAGAAAATCTTATCTTTCGCAGTGCTTAGTGTTAAAATTTGTTTTGCTAGAAGTATGATTTGAGAAAACCAAGGTGTTATGTTGAGCATGGTGTTGGACATTTGCATAACTCTTCCTTATCTTTCAATCATGTTTGAGAAGACCTAGTGAGTCCTTGATTGTTTGGATGGTTTTGTTGTTGAAATGTTGGGCTCAATGATCTTCATACATTCGCATATGGATTGTTAGTTCTTATTGTGCATTCACAACAAGTTCAAAAGGATTATGAAGTGTGCTCTCTGAGGAAAATAAAATAGAGATTGGTATGGGGTTCTTTCATAGTTGGATGGATTTTCACAATTCACCTGAGAGAGAGAGAGAGAGAGAGAGAGAGAGAGAGAGAGAGAGAGAGAGAGAGAGAGAGAGAGAGAGAGAGAGTTGATTGCTTGAGTTGAGTTGGGGATTATGTTGGTTTAAGAAAAGGACACTTGCTTGCAAGTTTGTGGCATTGGGTCATATGATTGGTTCACCTCATTTCAAATGTTAGTGAGCTATAAAGTATATGTCCTTATGGTTCATTGATTTATGTCATCTACTCAAGGTTATTAAAAAATAATGCTATGCCTTCAAACCCAGTGGAAGATTTGAACATTGAGATGTGGTTGATAGTCACAAAGCTTCCTAGTTTACATGAGGGTAAATGAGCACACTCTTGAGATAAGGAAAGAGAGAAACCACCTTTGAGATATATAGATAACCTAGAAGTAGATATGAAGGTTGCTCCTTGAGCCTTAGATTCATGCTGCTGCTGGTGTTTCCAGGTAAAGTTCAAGTCATACAAAACTTAAGCACTAAGGTTGCTTTAGCCTACCAACACCCCTTAGCATCTCTTGACCGTGCATGCTTTTGTGGGTTTTCCCTAGTAGCCAAGCCACATGTCAATGTTTTAATAATACATTATTAAAATACAATAGTAAGAAGGAATTGTAAGACTTGATAGCATCCACATGGACTAGCCTTGGGTTTGTTGTGATGCTGTAATAACTAGTGAATGATTAGTCATATTGGCTTGTGCACCACCCCATATAAAGTAAATGTAATGAAAGAAAGAGAGATTCCATAACACTATCATGCCTACACTATGTACACTACATTGGTGGAGAGCGTGAGTGAAACAATACAAAAACTAGTAGTCAAACAACTTGCATGGGTTCTCATGGCAATTGCCATGAGCCAATAGTGAAGCAAACATTTTGTAAACCCAAACCCTTTACCTCGCATTGCTTGCTTTCAGGACCACCTAGTGAAGCAAACATTTTGTAAATCCAAAACCCTTTACCCTTTTTCCATATTGAAGACGGCTCATAGTTCCCACAAGAAGGAAAAAGAAAAACCTCTCCTTTGTGGTGAGTGGGCCAAGGGAGGACGAAAGGCCCAAGGCCCATGACCAAAACACATCGTCCTCTTGGTGAGTGGGTTGTGAATGGGTTGTCGCACGCCAAGCCGTTCTCCCTTCTGCACTATTTTTTTTTGTAAACGCTGCGCTCTCCCTTCTGTGTGTGCGTGTGTGGGTGTGCGCGCGCAGATGCGCTGAGCGCTCCGTTGTTTAGCCTTTCTCTTCTCTCATAATAATGACCCGCCCACGCCCACGTTTTCTCGTGATCGCATGCAACGGCGGAACCTTTTGTTTATTACACCTACGCGTTTTGGATCCTTTCGCGTCACCGCCCAACAAATCTGTAATTCCCAGTCAACCTTTCCATCTTTCTCCGAAATCTTGGATAAACGCTCCGCTCCTATTACAAGTTTTTGAAACACGAGTCTAATTGCTTTTGGTAAGCCGTGTCTGTCCGGCAGCTGACGTGTAGCAAATTAGCAATTAGCCAAGGGGCGCGCCTTCTACGGACCGAAGAATGTACCGTTTTCTATATATATATATTAGCCTTTGAAAATCCTCGCATCCTTACACGTCTAAGGTTGTGATCCATGCTATTATAAAATTTGTACCCACCCCACTTCAAATTGCAAAAGCCATATTCAAACATCGTTTTCTTTCTCTAGCATGTGGCACTTTCCAAATTCCACCCCTATTGCATTGGGTCTTGTGTTCTTACCATTGCACTAAGGGTATATCAAAGCATTGAGATTGCACAATTGTAGTATTGGTTATGCTAGGGAGCCCAAAGAATTAGAAGATGAAAAACATCAGAAGCGCATTAGATCGTTCTTTGCCCTTCTTCAACATCGCATTTTGACAAGAGTGAAAAGCATGTATACACATTTGCTAGCACTACTAGACCCATCTTAGGACCTCATTTGTTAAAGGGTCTAATAAGGTCATTGGGGGTTAAGGTTAACCTACTCACAAACACAATCTAGTGCAACTGTGTGAGTAGGGTTAATGTAAACCCACTCCACCAACCCACACTAGGTCTCATCACGACCCTTAGGAAACATGAGTTCTTTAGAAAAAACTTTAATAAGAGATATTGATTAGGTATGTCTTTTGTAGGCTTTTGCTCCTTGGGACCAATTTTTCATATATAACACAACTCATGCTTTTGGAACAATAATTAACCATCCAATTCACGGTTGTTCCCTATGAGAGCCTAATCAAATGTTGAATGAATCAAGAGGTTGAGAGTTAAATCCACTAAGACAATACTAATGCTTGATAGTATATGTAAAATGATTTAGGTAAGATATTGTAACTAATCAAAGCTATGAAGGTAGATGACAAAAAGCACATGAAAATGAATGAAATTAGTCAACACTAGTATTGTAGCAAAAAAACCATGATTGTGGCTAAACTTTCATTTCAGTTCAAACATCCCTTATGATTGACAAAATCCCTTTTAGGGATTTGTACTCAACATGTGATAGAATATGCAAAAAACAATAAGATGATTTTTGCCTAAGGAAGCCTATTTTCCGAGGGGCAGCATCCTTGAGCATGTTTTAGAAAAAGATTGTTCAATTGGAGAATTTCCTTCATAAGTTTGTCAAATGAACTTTTGAACAACAAATTTTTTAGCAAAAACACTTTGGTATGTGTGTAACTCATCCATATAGGCATTACGTCTAGTGAAGAGAGATTGTCAACTTTTAAAGTAATTGAAGTTAGGGATGCATGGAAGGAATAATGTCACTTTTGCGGCTTTCATTTCTAGTACCACTTGTTATAAAAATCAATCAAATGCATGAAAGAAGATGACCAAATTTTTCTATCATGGTGGTTATCCATGTAAAATGGTTCAATCCTATACCTTTTGATAATGCATGTGAAAGCTATCAAGCTTAGTGTTAACTAAAATTTTATTACTCAATTCATGGTTTTTTCACTTCAAGTTCCCAAGAATCAAGGCACTTTATCAAGTGTAGCTAGCATTTTATTATTACATTGTGATGATGCTAAGTTAAGTCACATATAGATAAACATAAATATATTGATGCGCACATGTAATATATAAGGGTGCTTTTCTCAATGTATGAGCTTTTAGCTCTTATTCCAAGAGGAATATGGGAAAGTCATGAGCATCTTATGATTTGCACCATGTACTTTACTTTGTGCATTATTGCTTGTGGGTGATTGGGAGAACATATTAGATTTGTTTTTCCTTAGATAGGGAAGTTTTACACTTGTTGCTAGTTGGGGTGGTGAGAAGCCTACATCCATGGGAAGAAATAATAAAGTATTGTAAAAAGGACATGTAAAATATGGGTTTGAACTTTTGGAAAATGTGATAGGTATATGAGTCATGATTGGCTCATGAGTCTATCAACATTAGGAAAATTTATTTGCAATTATAGTTCGAGGTTTCGAATAGCATGTTAATTCATAATCCATTATGTTCGCCATACTTATTATATATGAGGTTTCCAATGTAAATTTTCAATCCCCACATGCTTTCATGCTACACTAGGCTTTCTCATGACAAAGGAAAAATTGTATCAATAACTATGCTCGTTTGCCTTGACCCATAAGCAAACAAAAATAAAAAAAAGAGAGAGAATCTAGGGCTTGTTTATATATCGGAAGTGATAGAATTGCAAATTAACATGGAGAGAAATAAGATGCAAGTAACTTCCAATATTATACTAAGTAGTGCATTCGAATATGAGTTAGGAAAAAGAAAAACATACTTGCACGTGGGTCATTCTATCCTACAATATATACTTTATGGGCACAATTAAAGTTGCAAGTAGAAAACATTACTATTTATATGTTCTTTTTCGAAAAAATGTGAGAAAGAGAGATGAAACTTCCTTACAAAATTGGCCTTCTTTTCATTGGTTGGAAAAAAGTTCTTCATGAGAAATTGAAAGACACATGCTTAGCAACCACCCTGTTAATTTCAAATCACATTATCTTATGCCATTAGGGATCTTAAGGATATTAAGGATATTTTAACTATATTAAAGAAACATAAAAATGATAAAATAGAATAATTAAATCTATTATTGACGTGAAAGTTGAGAAACCAACTTATTTATCATTTTGATTACAAATAAAAATGTTGAAATAGAGTTGAGCATTGATTAAATCTTGGTTGAAGACAATATCATGTGTATGCAATTAACACTTTTGATATATCATTTAGTTCACTTATATTCTATCGAATGAAGTTATCAAATTCATTTAGTTATATATATTCAAGTATATGAAAGTCTAAAGTACTAACAAAATCTATGGTGAAAATACAATCTATTTTTAAAAATATAGATCTTGCCATTGGAATACATGATAGCAAAAAGCTTTAATATCAATTTTTTGGTATATGCATGGGAATAAGCCTTGAAAGATTCTTCAAAAACATAGTCAATTTATAGTAACTCTAATATGCATGGTCATTTTGACATGTGCAAAAAAATATTATCAACATATATCGATTGACATTGGGATGTGCGTAGAAAATAGTATCAATGGATGTAGATTTTTTAAAACAACTAGGGATCTAGGCCTTACTTATTGTAACAGTTCTAATATTTGTACAAAATAATGATTATAATAACAAGAATCCAATGACAGTTTACTGTGCCCTTATTATATGAGCATGTTAATGTCCTTATTATTTGAAAATGTTAATGTTAATAAGCACAAAAATGGGTAAGGGTTAACCTACTTTTATCCAAATAGATGCTCACGATGGCTCTAGACAAAACCTTACTAATCATGATACATTGCAAGGAAAAGAGTACATGCCTAGTGGATCTACATACTATAAAGAAATACTTGACTTTAGAATACTAATGAAAACATGAGAGTTTAGGGGCTAGTCATCAAGGAGTTTGGGACACATTCAAAAAGATAAAAGAAAGATACTGATGAAAAGTCATTTAGAGAGATGCCTTATATATGTTGAGACTTGTGATACCTATAAAATATAATCTGATGTAGGACATTATAATGGTCTACATATAATGTATCCACTAGCTATGCACTATAAATGGGTGGTTGACTTAGTGATCATGCCTATGGGTCTATGGTGGAAAATGATGTCTATTGCATTTGTAAGAGAAGATCTTAGAAACGAGGTGGAAGGACAAGCTTTAAGAATGAAGACTAAGTGATATCTATAGATTTCTGTTAGACGACATGATATATTGCTATGAATGTGTTGGAAAAGTGATTGCATTTGGAGTAGAATTAAATGGAGATAAGGCAACAGAGTTCTTCTCAAGGATACAGATCAAGATTGCTCTCATTACAACTTATAATCTAGAAGGAAATGGATAAAGTGAGACCTCCTATCATGAAGGCTTTGCCTAAAGCATGCAAGAGGGAAGATTCAGGAGTGGCATAGACTACTTCCCTATGCTTTATGGGCTAATCACACTGTGTATAGTATGACTACTCTTGATATATGCTTGTTGAATTGATGCATGGTTAAAAGTCTATCATGCCTATATGAAGACACTACTATTACTTGTGTTGTACTGCCTTTGGAGGAAGATATGAGTAGGGAAGACCTTCTTGCTCTATGTATATGGAACTAGAAAGAAGGCCTAAAGATATTGAGCTTGTAGTAATGTGCTTGAGAGAAGCTAGATTGAAGAACAAGGATACGTTTGACAAGAAGCATAGACTTTATCCTAAGCTGGTGGAAGAAGGAGATTGGGTGCTAGTTTATGATAATAGTTTGGATAATCAACATAGCACTCTCAAGAAGTTTTCAAAGAGGTGATTTGGCCCATACACTATTAAGCATATACATGACAGTGCCACCTATTCTCTATGTGTACTTGATAGCTTCTATAGTAGGAAAGAGGATCAAGCTCTTCAAAATAAGGGATATTAGTGTATGTGAAGAAGAAGAATAACAAGACCATGAACATGAAAATGATGACTTAGAAGATGAAGAAGAAAGTACAAATGAAGAACTTGAGTATACCAAAGATTAAAACAGATGACACATGCTCAATAATTTGTAGCTTTAGAGAGGGGGTGAAATGTCATATATCTTTGAATGTGACTTGTTTGAATTGACTATATAGGAGATAGAAGGCACTGTCCAACTTACTTGAATGTGTGAAGAGTGGAAAAGATTGAAGGACAATGTATGAATTGATTCGCATGATGGTATTGAGGACTGAGAGTGAAGGAGGGGAAAAGGAGGAGTGCTCTATATATTATCTAGGGAATATTAGGAGAGCTGAAGAGGAGGAGAAGCACATGTAGTTGTGGAATGAGTAGGGTTTCGAGTGAATTTTCACTTGGGGAGATCAGTCATAGATATATATATGTATCGCGTGAGTTCAACATTAGGGATTTTTAGAATACCATTTTTACACATTTTTTACATACAAAAGGGTCTCATATAAAGGAGTTACTTATAGATTGAAAAGAATAAGGTTATGTTTTTTTATTAAGTAAAAATTCACAAATAAGGATATTTATAAATAGGCCTTGAACACACGTGATATAGAGGGTATATATATAGTCAACTACCCTTGAATTTGCATTGGATCTTGCAAGCTCATCTCTCTCTCTCTCTCTCTCTCTCTCTATGTGTGTGTGTGTGTCTCTCTCTCTCCTTTGTATAGGGCTAGGCAACATGCTTTGTGTGTTGAATATTGAAGAGTTTATTTTCCTACTTTTGAGCTTGAATAGGGCTCATTATTGAAGGCTTCAGGGTTGATGACTATGGAAGAAGATAGATTTTTATAAGGCTAAATTAAAACATGACATTGCTTTCCTGCATTCTATTATTGTTATGCTTGCTTTGTTGTTTGAATCAAGGGAAATTATGGGCTACATCTAGAGATATACTTAGAAGATGAACATGATTGCTTTATGGATTGTTATATCTTGAGATGTATTGTTATAAATTGAGGAAAATAGGAACTAGACGTAAGTATATTGTTGTCATGAATCTATTTCTATGTATTCATTGCATGTATGGACTACATACTTCATAATTATGGGATGATCTTTGAAGTTTGTTGTATTCCAAAAATAAGTGCTATAAATTAATGCAAATAGACAATTTGAGATAGCCCACTACTATCATAAATCTCTTCATTGTTTGATGTCCTTGGCTCTCTTGAAAATAAGAGATATAATGAACTATTTTGATGCTTTCTTGAATCAATGTTGTCATGGGTTGAAGACTAATATATAGGGATAAAAGAGAGGTATTTTAGTGATCCAATGAAAGGTTTATTATGTATATATGTGCTGAATACTTCTAGGGTTGTTCTTATGTATGAATAAGACTGTTTTGGACCTATAGTAGCATTTTTTGATGTCTAGACATTTGTATGGTGAAGTACATGCATGAAGGATTGATCATAGCCAAATTTATACTAAAAGACTCACAATTTCATTTTAAAGTAGATATAGATGTTGTACTTGGTTTGGAAGCAAAGTCATATGAGATACAAGATCCTTATGGTCATGTTTTGAGCATATCTGATTCCTTGTCTCTAGATCTACGTACATTCTCTATTTCTTTTCATCTCCTACCATTGAAATCCATGACTCTATGCTACAAGCTCTTCTTTCCTAAGATGTAGTGTCTTTTAGCCATAAATGCAAAGTCTCTTAATAACGATATGTTATGAACTATATTTGTGTAGGAGTGCATGGATGACCATAGTTATTCGTTTGTTTATATAGAAAGACCAAGTTAACAAAAACCACATGTATATGAAATAGAACATGTGAAAACATACTTTAATACTAAAAAATATGGTAGTAAATCCCCTCCTCCCCATCCATCCTAGATGGGATGTGTGGGTTGCTCATAGCTTGACTATGTTGCTTCCTATCACATTTCGAAAACAAAAAACATTAGACTACAAATTTTTTCAACTTAGGCGTTATTTAAACAAAATAAATAAAAATATCAATCAAAGCTTTTGCTAAGGCCATGCCATCTATAAAATTTTCATCTCTCAATGAAAATGGCTCCATGACTCCTCAAGAAATGCTGTTAGTCTTGTTCTCCTTGATTATCACATATTTTCTACTTTAAAAAAAGTAGAAAATATTTAATGATCATGTAGAACAAAAGACCACATTTATATTTATTTGTGATTCGAGTTATCATGAACCATAATCCTACAGAATGAAAATGGAGATTTAGCATAGCATCCATATATACGTACATCATATTCCACTATCAACTCTTCGATGTGAGAATGTACTTAATGCTCAAGGAGATGGTATAAAGAAGCATGAGACTAAAATAGATGACTAAAACAACCATGAGCCTAAAATACTGGGGATGATTCTACAAAATCTCTCAAGGATGAATACTTCATGGAAGATATGGGACCAGTGAGACAAAAATATCTTTCTTGGAATGGGTTACTAAGCCTAATAACAGGTTAGCAGGGGTAGAATTGTTAGGGAATTTAAGGATAGATATGTGCAGTTTTCGAGAATAGAGTACCTAAGTCTCAAGATGGAAAATTTTGAAAAGGCTACAACTTAGAGATGTGTTAATTGTCATGAATTAGAAATATATACGATGAAGATATCTTGAGAAAGGCCAAGGGTTTGGCTCTTAAAGTATGTTTTTTTAAAGGTGGACCATGTGAAAGTCAAAGGACACATGTATTAATGGGATCAAGCCATTGACACTAGTATGAGTACATGATTTGATGAATAGCACAATCATATAGATGATGGATGGTACTTATGACTAGATGATAGGGGCCCTATGCACTTGATGAGGTGGTGGATTGATGAGTATGATGGCATGACTACCTATGTGGCGAGATGATGTTGAGATGAGAATCATGTACTTCTCATACTTCCTTGAGGGGTTCACTATATTTAAACCTTCTATATCACATGCCTTTAAGGCCTATTTAAAAATGACCTTATTTGTGAATTTTTGAGAAATAAAACACACCTTTGTTTTATTCAATCTGTAAATGACCCCTTTATATGGCACCGTTCTATATGTAAAATCTCTTCTTTTGAACACACGTGATATGCTTACATATTTGAGAGTGACCTCCCCCCCTCGAGAAAATTGATAGTGATACCACTAAAAGTAGAGGCGGTTCTTTGGATTGAGATTGTAATCATGGAGGGGAATCGAAATGGCATGTAGGGCATAAATGCAAGAAAAGAAAGGCATTTTGAGAAAGTGATAGAAAGCCCCAAGGTTTCTCAAGGAGCATATAAAGGTGGTGCAATTAGAGAGGGGAATCCAAATGGCATGTAGAGCATAAATGCAAGAAGAGCAAGGCATTTTGAGAAAGTGATAGAAAGCCCCAAAATTTTTGAAGGATCATACAAAGGTGGTGCAGGCACTGAGTTGTGGTGAGGAGAAAGTATTGGTGATGATGATGTTATTGGTGTGTGAGCCATAGGTAGAGAATTTGTTTTTTCTAGATCAGCTCTACCAAGAGTATTTGGGTATGTTATGACCTATCACCTATGTATGCAAGTGACTAAATCTTCAAAATTTTTTGTTATATTTGTGAATATTGTAGTATGGATATGCATAGACATTTTGATATTGCTAGTTTTTGGATATTCGTATTGGGTGAACAATGGTTCTCTCCCTAAAGAAAAATGGAAGAATCTATGAGTGCATAGTGTGTGAATGTTCTAAGCTTGTGCAATAAGCTTGAAAAGAGGTTTTGTATTAGAAAATGCATAAAAAAGAAACAAAAAAAGTCATGGACTAATATTCATAGTATCTTTGAGTAGCATTGAGGAATACTATTGAAGCTACATTTGGCATCGAGTTTGGGCAACATTTGGAGATTATATTGCCAAGATTTGATGAGCTATTGTGCTATGCAAGCTAGTACTTCATGTTTCATGATGTAAGGACGAAACCATCTCGTAGAGACCTTCCTGATAATATTATGCTAATGATCCAAACTACTATCATGCACAAGTACCCAATCTCCTTCTTCTATAGCTCTCCATCAAAGTCTATGCCTCTTATCAAACCTATCTTTATTTCATAGCATAGCTCCCTTCAGCCTTTCTACTATAAGCTTGATATCGTTTGGTCTCCTCTCCAATTGGCAAAACCTTAGAGGTAGCAACTATTCTCTACTCATGCCTTCTTCCCATGGTACCACATTTTATGTAGTAGTCACTTCCTTTGTTTGCATGACGAGTTTCTGCCCATATATGAACCAAAGTTTGCATGCATATATCTTGTCATAGAGCCATGAGTAGTGCAATCAGTCCACCACTATTATATTTTTTTCTTTGCAACTTTTTGCTAAGGCCTTGATGGGTGAAATCTTTCACTAGTTTTGTTCCCTTCATGATTATATGGATGTAAGTGCAAGCTTGATCCCCAACCTACAGAAGAAATGTCTAGTCTCATGAGCATCTAGATCTCATCTATCAGATGTGATCTTGCCCACACATCCATAATGGCATATCACATCTCTCAACAAGAACCTACATATAGAACTAGTACCTTTTGTCCTCAAAGCATGACATTCAACTTGACTTTGTGAGGTCCTCTTGTACAAGCACAAGATATCCCATCAGCTTTTTGCCCGCACATCCATAATGGAATATCACATCTTTCAACAAGAACCTACGTACAAAACTGGTACCTTTTGTCCTCAAAGTATGACATTCAACTTGATTTTGTGAGGTCCTCTCTTACAAGCACAAGATATCCCATCAACCGTAAACTCATGCACATGCTCACTACATCCACAGTCCATTTGTCATGCATAGAGAGAGGGTAAGTAGGATGCAAACCATCATGGTGTCCCATAGAAGAATACATCTGATATGTATTGCAAGTCTTAATAATACATCCATGTACACAACTTTCTACTAGTATCTTTCTTTTGATATTTTAGAATGTAGCCCACACTCCTCTGACCAACACAAAGGCTCTCATGAAACTCTCCTATATTCAACACAACTACGTATGCCTATTACACATTATTTGGAGTGGGATACCTATTCTATACCTTGGATGCTTCCAAATAAAGCTATTATTTAGAAAATAGACATATTAATTTCTTTTGATCCTTCTAAACTCTTCCTTTTTCTATCCTTCCCTTCTTTTCAAGGTAATTTAATATTGCCCAATTTGTAGCCATTCATCTTCATATAACTCCTCTGAAAAAGTTTCTATAGAGGACATCGAACATTCATGATCAAGTGTTGCTCTTGAAATTTTAGCATCTTTATCATCTTCCATCATATCCTCTTCATCTTCATTAGAAGAAATATGGACTCTCTTTTTTGCCCCTTAAGGAGTGAATAAAGAAATATAGGCCTAACCAATGAGAGAGCTAGGATTCTAGATTCATGTAACATGAATCCTCTACCAATATCTTGGCCCAAATCTTCCCTTAACAATAAAATAAGGAAAAATGTGGGGAATACAATGCTGATACTTCCTGGAAGTTTGTGACTCGAATTTTCATTTTCTTATTTTTTTATGTTTGACTTTTCATTTCTCCCCTTTTCAGTTTCCCCCTCTTTCTTAGGCGAAACTCAAATTTATTATATCTCTTTCCCCGCTTCTTCTTTCTTGTTGAAATCTTATAGTCTCATTGTTGCTTGCCCTATCCATAACCCTATGAAATTTCATTTCCTTTACACAAACATAGAGTAAGTTTCACATGTTTTATGAGAGCAGAGCTTGTTCTACCAAAGTCCTAATATTTTCGTCACAAAACTTTAAACACAATATTAGCAAGTTTGGGAATCTCTCAATTTCCATTTTTTGAATACTAAAAATGTGGCACTCGGATAACATGCCCATAAGTTTCTCAAAACCATATGATGTGAGCTATCATTGGAAAGCACTTGAAAAATGGAATCTATTGAGCTATAGAGTGCTTGATTTGGAGTTATAGTGTTCAAGTTATAACAAATCCAAATATTTGTCCATGTGTCCCAAACTTATGGAAAATTTCCATATTCCCCATTATGGTGTTTTTATAGGTATATTGTTCTCTTCCATGGATGTTCTATGGTAAAGTTTTATCTCGTTTGGACAAAATATGTGCAAGTTATGTGCATTCTTTGACATGTAATTTATTTTGTTTTGGTACTCTAGGAGTCTCTTACAGTCAAGAATAATGATCTTTTGAACACTCAACTTCTTCTTCAACATCTTACACTTTCTTTGTAAACAAAGGTACATGTATGTTGTCTTTTTTTTTTGCTACTCCATGGTTCAATTTTATGTCGTTTGGACAAAATGTATGCAAGCTATATGCATACTGATTTTTTCTTTGTTTTTGTACTCCCAAAGTCTTCCAGGGTGGATAATAATGATTTTTTGAAAACTCAATTTCTTCAATATCTTTGGGCTTCTTTGCAAAGAGAGCCACAAGTATATTGTCACAGCTTTTTTCTATTGCTCCATGGTTAAGTTTCAACTCATTTGGATAATGCCTATGTAAGTTATATGTATGCTTTGACTTAATATTTCTTTTGTTTTTGTACTCTAGGAATTTGTTAGTGAAGGAACAATAGTCTTGTTATAAGTCAACTTCTTGTTCAACATATCTGGGCTTCTTTGTGAAAAGAATTATAGGTACAATGTTTTTTTAAAATTGCTCCATTTAAGTTTCATTTCATTTGGAGAGAATATTTGTAAATTATACACATGTTGATAGGTAACTTTTCTATTTGGTTATCATAGATGTCTTCACGGAGGAAAAACATCAATAACATACTTACAGTGGAGGTCTTCAATAGGAAAGATAGTGGCAGTAATTGGATTTGTGATAAGTACTATAAGCTGAATTGGATTTTGATGCACCCAAGTACTCAAGGGAGTTTCAAGGACAAGTGTAGGGATGTTGCAAACCCTAGCAAACATTGAAAAGGTAGAATTTTAGAGTTAAGAAAAGTGTTTAATGGAACAAGTATAGTAACAAAAGTGTTAATCCAACATGATATGCACAAACAAATCTATGTACATGACAAGAACTACATTGCAAATTATAAACAAAACAATAAGTTTCTAGATTTTATCATTGTTTATTCTTTTGCACCAGAGTTATTTTTAAAATATTTGCATTGTTTTAATTCAATCTTGTTTTACTGATAGCTCTATATCCATCAACTTTGCATGAATGGCAGAATGTGGAATATTTAAGCGGCAAGATACATGTCTGGCATGAAGACATAGGTTCTTTGATCTATGATAATAACTTTGCAAGTCAACTTGCAACTCAAAATATAATTTTTTATAATTCATTGTATGTAGTAGAAAACCAGAGATTGCAGCATGTCCCATTGCCACCACTATCTCTAGTGGTGAATGGTTGATTGGTAGCTTGGAGTTGTCGGGAGCATGTAAGTTTCCAAGATAAAATTTGACATCAATAGTGCTATGAAACCCACCACAGGCTCCAAAGATGTGCATCTTAGTTGGTTTATTCCATTCTCATTGTTTGCACATTTGTTTGGTTCATGTGATGTTCTGAAGAAAACAAAGATTACTTATCAATACAAGTGTCCATCCAAGGAATGGATGAGTCAGCTATTGGATGAGTCTTGGTAAGTCAAAAGAACACATTTTGATGAGACGATTGAATGCAGGGTCAGCCAATCTGATCTCACATTCAGGTAAATCTTTTTTACTACTTAGAAATGCCTTGATTTAATTGACATAGGTCTTGCTTAGATGAATTGTTGTGTTATTCTCATTTACTTACCATTATTTTTGTTTTTATTATAGGTATTTCATCGCTAGATAAACTTTTTGCATTCGCGTTCGATATAGAAGATGGCGACTTTTGCGAGGGGAGTGGATCGGCTTGGATTAAGATACCTGAGATGAGATACATACAACTCTCATAGATGTGGTTATCTTGTGAAATTGCTATAATCCTTTTGTGGTCAGCGCAGAGAGCCATTGGCCCATTTCTTTTCTGAGACAAGAAATCCAATTAATGTCCAATGAACCCGTCCACAACTTCTATTTTAAGTTAGATAATAGAAAAGTCAAGATTCATAGTGAGCAATCCATGACATGTAAACAATGTGCTTCTCCACATATCCTTGAGAAAGTGAAATCCTTGTAAATTTCTTTTTATAAAGAACGAATATAAACTTTTTTAAAACTTCGGAGTACTTTCAATTTAGATAATCTTAGTTTACTATGATCCAAGTGTGCAATAATACATACTGTAATTAGTCAATTGCGTTGGCTAAAATCATAATTAAATTGTAGGATGGAGTTCTATAATCTATGCAATATTATCTTTGCATAATGATATATTGTAACTCATCTCGTCTACTTATTTCTTAAAATTAAATATTAAATTGGATCTAAGGGATTTTGAAGGTCTTTTAGATTTTTTTCTTAAAAATTTTCTATATTTTCTATAGTTGGACTTGAATATACTCAGTGATCTAAGTATATTCGAGGATATAATAATGTAGAATGAAGCATTTGTTTGTATGAGTGATTTTAATGGTTACTTTAAAGTATTGAAATAAAGAAACTAAGGTAAGAGTTTTAATTTGAAACTTTAGGATTAAAAAAGAACCTTTATTTAAAAGCCTAGATACATAAAAGCTATAACTCCAAACTCATTTTCACTTTCATTCTCTACTCCCCTATACTTGTGCTCTCCCCCTTTCTCTCTTTGTGTGCCATGGTTACCACTTCCGCCTTCGCCACATAGATGGTGTTAGAAGCGTTTTTGTCGAAAGGTAGAATCCATTGGGGATCAAAGGTAGAAGGAAGTAGAGATAGAAGATGGAAGAGAAGATAAAGAATGCACAAGAGGTAAACACAATAATGACAAAGCACAATGAAGCAAATCAATATGTATTGACGGAACCTAAAATCCTTTCTCTGGCACTACTCAGAAGCACTCTCCACGCATTAGATCTCTTAGAGCTCCCTCATAGAACAAAAACGTGAATAAAAAATAACAGCCGTTTCTCTACGTAGAAGCACTCTTAGAAGCACTCTCCACGCATTAGATCTCTTGGAGCTCCCTCATAGAACAAAAACGTGAAGCATTAGATCTCTTGGAGCTCCCTCATAGAACAAAAACGTGAATACAAAATAACAGTCGTTTCTCTACTGCTCAAAACCCAAATCTGATGGCTTCGTTGGCTCCAGAAGGGGAGTAAAACGTGAGGACATCTGGTCATGGATCTCCTAGATTGCTTCTTCTTCCGCTTCCGGTTCAAACTGCAGTTTTTAGCCTATCAATAGCAATTGTGATGCGTGTAATTTCGTCAATCTATCTTTTTTATAAAAATCCCATAACTGGCTGAAAAAGCAGCTTGCTTTTTGCATGCCATCCTAATCCAGAAGCTTTTTTAACTTTTTTGGATTTTTTACAATAAATAATATTAAAAATATAATAAAATTATCCAAAAATCTAGTATTTTTAGATAACCCATGCCACTCGCACTAGTACTAATGACTTAGATTACATTTACTCTCTTGATCAATAAGAAAGTCGGATGATGATGCATTCTAGAGTTTTTCACAGCGTGTCCGCATAGTGGCACGACATCCACCCCCTCTGAATTTGCACATCCTATGGTATGTGCCAAAATCCTAGTTGTCACGCGATTCTGAGTCCTCCTCATCCTCTTCAACCATATCCTTCGCTTCTTCATCTTCCATATCTTCATGGCTAGCCTCTGTATCATGGCCACTATTTTTTTTCAATTTTGGCAACTCATAGGCAGTAAATTCCCACTTCTTGAATAATTTTATTCTTTTCCCTGCCATCGAAAGTTTTATGGTTGTCCCATTCAGCTCATTTAATGCATACGTAGCATTATCAAATACTTGTCTTACCACATATGGTCCAAACCATCTTTTGGAAACTTTACGCATGGCACTATGGTGGTTGTCTAAACTGCTATCATAAACCAATACCCAATCCCCATCTTGTATGGCTCTTAGTCATAGTCTATGTCTTTTGTGAAACCGTTTCTTATTTTCTATCCTTGTTGCCCTTAACTTTGCAATTTTTTCTTCTATGTCTTCTGACTTTCTTTCCAACTGTCTAATGCGTAAGGCCAATAACCTCTTCTTGATTCAACTCCTTCTCCCAAGGTAGCACACTCCATGTGATTGTCATCTCTTCCATCAAAATGATAAGTTTTTAACCATAAATCAATTCTGCAGGCATATATCCTATAACGGCACTATGAGCTGTTCTGTCAATCCACAAAGTGTAAGGGAGCAATCATGGCCACTCTTTTACCTTCTCTTCACATGCTTTTGCCAATGCCTTCACAATAGGTGGATGACCTTTTTCAAAATTTCCATTTCCTTCAGGGTTATAAGCTGAAGCTAAAGCAAGCTTTATCCCCAACTGTGCAACAAAATCATGAGCTTCATCTGTATCCAGCTCACCTCTATATGCAGTAATTTTTTCCACATAACCATACCTACAAAATATATCTTCTAAGAGAAAAGTACACACATCATTTGTTGTCTTAGTACGCAAAGCTCTCCCTTCCACTTGATTAGTCAAGTCTTCACGAGAAAGCACAAGATACCTTATTTGCCAAATACCTGTAGGCATTGTGACCAAATCCACCACCCACTTAAAATGAAGAGATAATAGATATGTGGGCTGCAATCCATCCCGATGTCTCACAGATGAATACATTTGACATATCGTACATGTTTCCACAAAGTGAGCAACATCCTTATGCATACCCTGCCACCAATATCTTTCTTTGATCTTTGCCAAAGTACCCCAAACACCTCTATGACCAGCCCACAAGATTTCATGAAATTCTTGCAAAACATTCACTTGTGAAGCTATGTCACCCAAAACTCGCAATGGCATACCCTGTTTCTTTTTAGCATGTTTCCATAGGTATCCATCTTTTAAGAAAATCCCATAGGCTTTCCTCTTAATCTTTACAAACTCCTCATCTGACCATTTATCTCTCTTTGTTAATGTACTGAGGTATTGACCAATTCTTAGCCACTCTCCTACATATTTGTCTTCTAGAAACACTTCTACACAAGATGCAAAACATCTAAAGTGTCTTCTCTTTGTTGTCCAAGCTTCTATTAATGCCGTAGCAACACCTTAAAACATTAAACATAATAGAGGAAGAGAGAAAGAGAGGGAGAGGGTGAGGAAGGGAGAAGAAATGAGAGAGGGAGAGAAAGAGAGCAAAAGGAAATGAGAGAGGGAGAGGAGAGAGAAAAAAAATGAGAGAAGGAGAGGAGAGAGAAAAATAGAGAAAAGATGTTAAACATAATAGGAAAAGAGAGAAAGAGAGGGAGAGGGTGAGGGTGAGGGAGGGAGAGGAAATGAGAGAGGGAGAGGAGAGAGAAAAAGAAATGAGAGAGGAAGAGGAGAGAGAAAAAGAGAGAAATAACATTAAACCTAATAGGGAAAGAGAGAAAGAGAGGGTGAGGGTGAGGGAGGGAGAGGAAATGAGAGAGGGAGAGAAAGAGAGAAAAGGAAATGAGAGAGGGAGAGGAGAGAAAAAAAATGAGAGAGGGAGAGGAAAGAGAAAAAGAGAGAAAAAACATTAAACCTAATAGGGAAAGAGAGAAAGAGAGGGTGAGGGTGAGGGAGGGAGAGGAATTGAGAGAGGGAGAGGAGAGAGAAAAAACATTAAGCATAATAGGGAAAGAGAGGGAGAGGGTGAGGAAGAGAGAGGAAATGAGAGAGGGAGAGAAAGAGAGAAAATAATGAGAGGAAGAGAGAGGAAATGAGAGAGGGAGAGAAAGAGAGAAAATAATGAGAGAAAGAGAGAAAAAAAATGAGAGAAAGAGAGAAAAAATTGAGAGAGGGAGAGGAGAGAGAAAAAGAGAGAAAAAACATTAAACCTGATAAGGAAAGAGAGAAAGAGAGGGAGAGGGTGAGGGTGAGGGAGGGAGCATATACGAGAGCAGGAGAGAAAGAGATAGAAGGAAATGAGAGAGGGAGAGGAGAGAGAAAAAATGAGAGAGGGAGAGGAGAGATAAAAAACCCATATACCTAATAGGGAAAGAGAGAAAGAGAGGGAGAGGGTGAGGGAGGGAGAGGAAACAAGAGAGGGAGAGAAAGAGAGAAAAGGAAATGAGAGAGGGGGAGGAGAGAGAAAAAATGAGAGAGAGAGAGAGGAGAGAGAAAAAGAGAGGAAAAACATTAAACCTAATAGGGAAAGAGAGAAAGACACTACAACATATACATACTATAATGACGTTTAGAATGACGTTTTCTTTATATATATAAAATATCCCCGTCGTCGGTATTAGCGTCGGTATTAGCGTCGCTACAAAACCATCGCTATTTGCCTCGCTATTTAGCGGCGCTAATACCGACGAAAATAGGGACAGTTACAGTGGAATTTCCGACGCTAATAACGACGATTGCAGAATTATTTTTTGACGCTGATACCGACGGTTGCAGAGAATAATTTTTTTTTGTGGAAGAGCTGCAGATGTAGCCCTGCCACAGTTAGAGCCACACAGGGCTAAGAGACAATTCCTGTTGTCAAAGAAGTTAGACAATCGATCCCAAATAATGACAAGACTTTGTAAACAAGTACTTTCATGACATTAATTAACACAAATGTGCACTGCATTGATAAAGAAAATAACCAAACTTAAATTGAGAAGTGCTACTGCGACAAAGAAAATATGGAGTCATGCTACAACATAGAAGTCCGAATCATATATACTTTGCTATTACATATGGAGGATAGAGGCCATAAGGCCTTACATAATACAAGATGGGGAGTAATCCTATGTAGCCTAATTTGCTCTCTACGACTCATCTGCATCAGAAAACTCCTCTCGCTGTAGTGGAATATCGAAGGGAGTCTGCAACAGCAAATACATATATAATTGTGAGTACCAAATACAAACTGACATATAATGACAGATTTCTCAAAATAGGAATGATATTTATTTCTACTTACCGGTCCTCTGCAAGCATAGAGCTTCTCGATCAGGGCACTCAAGCCATGCTTCTCCCCGTATGTCACCTCTAGTGCAGTCGGGTCGCGATTCATAAAACCTTGCTATGGTACACAAACATTGAAAAACAACGTACTTGAGATTCATGTTCAAAATACATACATCAACATGGATGTCATTAAATTAGAGTACTCTACCCTATTAATACTTACGAAATTTGCCACGAATGTTGCGTGGCCGTCGCTACCAAGGTGATGCACCGATCCTGTGTCCAAGCGCGCCTTTGTTGCGTCCTTCTGCTGCTTCCACTTGTTTGGAGTGGATGTCACCTCATCTTGGAGATTACTCGAGTCCTTTGTATCCAGCCACTCCGGCTTCGATTTGCCCTACTTGACTGCTTCCCGTGCATCAGACCGCCTATGCGACTGATAGTCACGCATACGCGTCATCATCCACCCTCTCGAAAATCTATCATTGTTAGAGGGCTGAGGGAACTCTCGATACAATGTATCGATTATGTACTCCTTGCTGGCATCTGGGATCTCCTTCCACTTGTCTGTAATGTTATGCCGAAATACTTGTTGGCACAACTCATGCATCCTACAGATGACAGCTTTTCCATCATCATTCATGTATAAATGGCCAGAGGCCTTATCTATGAGATACGAGTAATCTGGAAGATTTTGCAAACGGGTACTTTCATGACATTAAAACAAATGTGTCAAACACAACTTGAATTGATAAGTGCTACTGCGAAAATCTTCATGCGAAAATACATACCTGGAGGAGTGGGTTTCATGTACTTCTTGTCAGCCCTGGGAGTGATCGGTGGGGTGCGTGAAGGAGTGAGAGCAGTAGACGTCTGCCCGCCACCGCCAATGAAAGAGGGTGTCAACTCCCTGGTGGCAGTGCGAGTGGGAGAGACTGCATTCGCATCCCCACAACAGGAGCTACCTCCTCCTCGACCACGTGACTCTAAAGCAAAGCGAGACCTGCGACTGCATCTACTGGAGACCGAAGCATCAGACCATTTAGAGTCTGCCGATCGTGCTGAGGTGGAACGGGAAAGCTATGCATCGGCTCTATCCCTGACCCATGCTAGCTGCTCCAGTGAGAAACGCGCTAGCATCGCGTCAATGTCGTCATCTGTAAAATCCCGACTCATCCTGCCGTCCGTGCCCAAATCCTAAACCTGCACATACAAGGAAAAATAAGTCAATTAGATAATAAATTGCAAGACATAATAAAAATGAGATTTAATTTGCAAGACTTCATTTTAAAATAATAATAAAAAAATAGATAATACAAAACACCATACTCCAAAAATATACAAACTGTCCTAACCGATTTGCAAAAAGTGGCATTGCTGTAGTGGGAGGAACGTTTTGATCGAGTCACTTTTGCTTAGGGTTCCACAATCTCATCTTGAAATAGCTCAGTATAAACCGGGAGATCTATACAAAATTCTCCACAAAATGAGAACTCTGCTTCATTTTCAAAAAACCCATTCTCTATCTCCTCTATCTCCATAGGTGAGATGCCTTGGTCCTCCAGGCAGTCCATCCTAGTTTCTTGTATGCCTTTTGTCATTGCCGCTATTAAAGGCGTCTCTTCTATGATCGGTACAGGGGTTCTGGCAAACATAGGGATACTCCTAGATCTCATAGGAATGACATACCACCATTGAGGTTGTTGCGGATTAGGAAAAAAGACGACCTGATCCATATTACAATTAGTATAAAAGTCCACTTTGAGATTGCTAAAGTGCATCAAGTATTAGGGACTCTTACCTGCTCAAAATGATTTGGCAAAACAAATGTATTACTCAAATCGGTCCACTTCTTCGTTGAGTCAATCTCAACAAAGCCACTTGGCCCTCGCCGAACAGTTGCACTTGCTCCTTCGAGAGTAACCTTGAACCATTGCACATCAAATATGGTCACGGAGAAAATTCGATAGTCCACTGCAAGGATACTCTATAAACATCCGAAATACTCCATCTCTGCAACTACACGGTTTGGATTTGTGGCACGTCGTTAGCTTTCCTGCTCAAACATTGCCATCACTCCTCTCTCTTTTACTTGTTTAGGGTTTAATTTGTGTATATTGAGAGAGGCAGAGGAAATGAGAGAGAAAGAGAGGGAGAGGAGGGGAGGAAATGAGAGAGGGAGAGGGAGGGGCAGGAAATGGGAGAGGGAGAGGGAGGGAGTGTGTTTTCTCTCTCTCTTTTACTTTTTTAAATATAATTTGTGTATATTGAGAGAGGGAGAGGAAATAAGAGAGAAAGAGAGGAAGAGGGACAGGGAGAGGGAGGGGGAGGGGGAGGAAATGAGAGAGGGAGAGGGAGGGAGAGAGAGAGAAAGAGAAAGAGAGGGAGAGGGAGAGGGAGGAAATGAGAGAGGGAGAGGGAGAGGGAGGAAATGGAAGAGGGAGGGGGATGAAATGAGAGAACGAGAGGGAGGGAGAGTGCATTCTCTCTCTCTTTTACTTTTTTTTGTATAATTTGTGTATGTTGAGAGAGGGAAAGGAAATGAGAGAGAAGGAGAGGGAGAGGAAGAGAGAGAGGGAGGAAATGAGAGAGGGAGAGGGAGGGAGAGAGAGAAAGAGAGGGAAAGAGAGGGAGAGGGAGATGGGGGAAATGGGAGAGGGAGGGGGAGGAAATGAGAGAGGGAGAGGGAGGGAGAGAGAGAGAAAGAGAGGGAGAGGGGGAGGAAATGGGAAAGGAAGAGGGAGGGAGAGAGAAAGAGAGGGGGAGGGAGAGGAAGGGAGAGGAAATGAGAGAGGGAGAGGGAGAGGGAGAGGGAGGAAATGAGAGAAGGAGAGGGAGAGGGAGGGAGAGGGAGAGAGAGAGAAAGAGAGGGAGAGGGAGAGGGGGAGGAAATGGGAAAGGACGAGGGAGAGAGAGGGAGAGGGAGAGGGAGGGAGAGAGAAAGAGAGGGGGAGAGGGGGACATTAAACATAATAGGGAAATGAGAGAGGGAGAGGGAGAGAGAGAGGGAGGGAGACATTAAACATAATAGGAAAATGAGAGAGGGAGAGGAAATGGGAGAGGGAGAGGGAGGGAGACGAAAACATAATAGGGAAATGAGAGAGGGAGAGGGAGGGAGAAGAAATGAGAGAAGGAGAGGAAGAGAGCAAAAGGAAATGAGAGAGGGAGAGGAGAGAGAAAAAAAGAGAGAAATGATGTTAAACATAATAGGAAAAGAGAGAAAGAGAGGGTGTGGGTGAGGGTGAGGGTGAGGGAGAGAGAGGAAATGAGAGAGGGAGAGGAAGAGAGAAAAGGAAATGAGAGAGAGAGAGGAGAGAGAAAAAGAGATAAAAATCATTAAACCTAATAGGGAAAGAGAGAAAGATAGGGTCAAGGTGAGGGAGGGAGAGGAAATGAGAGAGGGAGAGAAAGAGAGAAAAGGAAATTAGAGAGGGAGAGGAGAGAGAGAAAAATGAGAGAATGAGAGGAGAGAGAAAAAGAGAGAAAAGATGTTAAACATAATAGGAAAAGAGAGAAAGAGAGGGTGTGGGTAAGGGTGAGGGTGAGGGAGGGAGAGGAAGAGAGAAAAGGAAATGAGAGAGAGAGAGAGGAGAGAGAAAAAGAGAGAAAAATCATTAAACCTAATAGGCAAAGAGAGAAAGAGAGGGTCAGGGTGAGGGAGGGAGAGGAAATGAGAGAGGGAGAGAAAGAGAGAAAAGGAAATGAGAGAGGGAGAGGAGAGAAAAAAATGAGAGAGGGAGAGGAGAGAGAAAAAGAGAAAAAAATCATTAAACCTGATAGAGAAAGAGAGAAAGAGAGGGTGAGGGTGAGAGAGGGAGAGGAAATGAGAGAGGGAGAGAAAGAAAGAAAGAGAGAAAAGGAAATGAGAGAGGGAGAGGAGAGAGAAAAAAATGAGAGAGAGAGAGAGGAGAGAGAAAAATCATTAAGCCTAATAGTTAAAGAGAGAAAGAGAGGGTGAGGGTGAGGGAGGGAGAGGAAATGAGAAAGGGAGAGAAAGAGAGAAAAGTAAATAGGACCTTACAATAAGCTCATCCTAGGCTCATAGGGGTTAGGCCGATCCTCAACAAACCTACCGGATATATGGCTACAGAGCCCTAGCATACTTGTTCCTCCTAGCATAATGTTCTTCCTACAAAGAGACCTCTCATACATGGGGCTTGTCCTAGCCTCCACCACGCAAGTATACAATAAAGGAAATCAGCCTATTAGTATGAAAAACATTCATTTTTTATAACGTAAATCCAAAAATGACTTTGGATATTCCATAAAAATCAATCTCTTCTTAAAAAGACAAATACAAAAAACTAAAACAGTATCATTCATATGCTTCGCAAAACTAAAACAACATCCCCACAAGATCTCGTAGAAAACTCATCTTAAACTATCAATTTTAATTTATAAATATAATATAAAATCACTTGCAAGGAATGACACTCTTTTATCATTAACCCTCTTTCTTCCTTAGAATAGTCTTAGGAACAAATTTTTGCTCTAACAAGCATATATTTGAGCATAATAACTATTTTAAGATTTATTCCACAAGTAATAGTAGTATATATGCAACCATGAAGCTAGAAATCATTCTTTGGTATTTGTGGAGATCCTAATCTCATGCTCTCATAGAGATTGTAGTGTGCAATAGTGTGGAGAGAACATGGGTGAGTTGTAAATGGTAAAAGAGAATTCTATTGATGTTGGAGAGAAGATGAGTTGAATCGCCAATCCTATTCTTAGTGAGTGCAACCTACCCATAGTCCTGGTCGTCGTGGTCGTGGTAGTGGTCATGGTCCTAGTCGTGGTCGTGGTTGTGATCGTTGTAGTCGTAGTTGTAGTCATGGTGGTGATCGTGGTCGTGGTCATAGTTGTAGTCGTAGTCGTGGTTATGGTGGTCATGGTCGTGGTCATAGTCGTAGTCGTAGTCATGGTCGTGGTCGTCGTAGTCATGGTCGTGGTCGTGGGTTGTGGTTGTGGTCGTCGTAGTTGTAGTTGTGGTCGTCATAGTCGTAGTCGTGGTCATGGTCGTAGTCGTGGTCATAGTTGTAGTCATAGTCGTAGTCGTAGTCATAGTCGTAGTCATAGTCGTGGTCGTGGTTGTGGTCGTGGTCGTAGTCATAGTCGTAGTCGTGGTTGTGGTGGTGGTGATCGTGGTTGTGGTCGTGGTCATGGTCATAGTCATAGCCGTGGTCATGGTCGTAGTCGTCGTGGTCGTGGTTGTGGTCGTAGTCATAGTCATCGTCGTGGTTGTGGTGGTGGTGGTCATGGTTGTGGTCATGGTCGTAGTCGTGGTTGTGATTGTAGTCATAACGTAGAAAAAGAGAGAGAGATGGAAGGAGAGGATAACAATTTAAGAAAGAAAAAAAAAGAGAGAGATGGAAGGAGAGGATAACAATTTAAGAAAAGCAAAGAATGATAACAAAAACAAAATGTTTGTCGTAATGTAGACAAAATGGAAAACGATGAAGGTCCTGTTGTTCAAGATCGCGAGGCGTATCTTAATCAGCGTGTCCCATGTCCTTGCTCTCAATGCAAGCTGGCAATTAGACAAAAACGTTGATTGTCTATAGAATACGTACGATGATTTGGCGAGTTTCAATCTGAGATCATTGATCAGGCGATTGCAGATTTTCAGCAAACGGTAAGAAAAGTTAATATCAATCATGCATTGTACTCTCAAGCTAATTGAATACCATATACAATAAGATTGGGTCTGGCTGGCAAATTTTCTATCTAGGGAGGTGATGTCTTGTCCCAAGGAGGAGTGCACCCTTTGCGACCAATTATAAGAGTTCGTGGGCGTGCGATGGATGGAGTGCATGAGCCAATCCACCACTTGCAAGGCCAATCTATACCATCAATGCCAGAGGAGACAAGCAGCCTTCCAAACCTACCTACAATCTTGGAGCCTGAGATGGAGGCAATGATCGATGCATTGATTCCCATGGATATCGAGACTTCTGATCCGCTTAAAGAGGAAGCATCCATACCATTATATGATGGGTACCGAGTATCTCGCCTAAAGACACTTCTTGCACTCTTAAGTGTGCAAGCAAAATACGGGTGGAGCGATGCGAGTGTGACCGAGTTGTTCAGGTACCTTGTACATACGCTTTGTTGATTTTTTTTCCAGCACTATTATTAAAAAAATTGTGCTTTTTCAAGGTGTTTATGATTTTTTTAAGGTTATTAAAATATCATATATTACCTCCTGCAAATACCATGCCTGAGTCTCATGATGATACACGACATGTTTTACGAAAGCTTGGCATGGACTACAACAACATCCATGCATGTATCAATGATTGCATACTATTTCGAGAAGAATAGGAGACTATGGAGAATACGAGAATACTGTTTTGAGGAGAATATGAGACTATGGAGACATGTCAAAAGTGTGGTGCTCATAGGTATCGACAAGACTTGCAAGGGCAAACCATCCCTCAAAAAGTTCTCTGACACTTTTCGCTTATCCCCCACATAAACTGCATGTTTCATATGTCTGGCATGGCGAGCTTGACAACGTGACATGCACAGAATAGGTCCACGGATGGAGTTCAACGAATATCAATGGATTCACGCGCATGGAGCCCCATTGACTCTACCTTCCCAGGCTTTTCCCGAGAGCCAAGGAATCTTCGGCTCGGTCTTGCAATGGATAGTGTGCACCTATTTGGTCTGTGCTCAACTTCTTATAGTGTGTGGCCTATAGTCCTTGTCAACTAGAATATCCCTCCATGGCTTTCTACGAAGAAAGGACATCTCATCCTTAGCTTACGCGTCCCCGGCCGCTACAAAGTCAAAAATATGGATGTGTATCTTCGTCCATTAGTCGATAAGCTTAAGATTTTGTGGGAGGAGGGGGTCACCGTGCAAGATCTGAGCAAGCGCAATGGTCGGCAGTTTGCCAATATTCGAGTCATTCTCATGTGGACGATGCATGACTTTCCAGGATTCGGAGAGTGCTTAGGTGAATAGGCCTTCGTTCTCGTTGGTAATATCTATATTTTATCTCGTTCAAGCTTGTATTCACTGGGATCGTGGTGTTGGAACATGTATGGTTACCTCAGGTTATCATGTATGTCCATTGTGTGGGCCATAGTTAGACTCCCAAAGGTCACGAACCATGAAGAAGATGGTATATCAAGGGCACACCGCTTTCTTGCCAAAGGATCATGAACTCAGGGAAGGTTTTCTTGGACGACCTCCAATACGTATGAACCCCGCAAGCCGGTACGAGCTGAAAATGGTCCACACGGAGTCACATCCAAACGGAATGCGGCGGTTCTAGGTTTTCTACGAGATGCCATATTGGAACCACTTCTACTTGTTGGATCCCATGCATATTTTTAAGAATGTGGGCAGCTTGCTATGGGACCACATCACAGGAAAGAGAGATACTATAGGGGCACGAATGGATTTGAGGGAGGTAGGTAAGATGGAGGCACTTTGGCCACAGTTGAGTGCTGATGGTTGTGTACAACTACCTCACACTCCTTGGGTTTTGTCCACTAAAGAAGAGTGCATTGTGAAGCAAGTAGTCAAGTCTCTTCACACTCCGACGGGTATGATGCGTTCTCTCAGGTTTGCATTTTCTAAAGATGACCAATTATCATGGCTAAAATCCCATGACTGGCATAAGATATGTCAAGTTTGTACTACGAATGGATTGTAATTAGCGTGTGCATTTTGCTATTTGGAGTATAGTCATTATTCATAATGCTTTCTCATTTGTGGCAGTTTGTACTATCGATCGCGATCGCAAGATGTCTTACTCCAGAAATATGCAGAGCCATTTATAGGTTGTTGACTTTGGTGCAATGGATCTCACACAAGGAGATTAAGACGACCTCTATTGAATTCGTGAGGTGAGGAGCAGTGGAGACGGTCTATCTCTTTGAGAAATACCTGCCCACCAGCATGCTCATGATACAAATCCAACTTCTTGTGCATCTTGTAGGTGAAGTGGAGATTGCTGGACCTGTCCATATGCGATGGATGTTCTTCTTGGAGCGCTTCATGAAAACCCTGAAAGGCTTTTTGCGACAACAAGCTCGGCCAGAAGGTAGCATGGCTGAAGGTTGGTTGGTGTCTAAGGCACTAGTGCATATTTCACAATGGCTACAAACGGTGGATCCAGACAACAAAATGCTATGGTCGCTGAAGGACGATGATAGACTGATTGGAGATGTGTTAGTTGAAAATGGGGTAGAAAAAAGAATGGATGCTACAATGGAGGAGAAGGTGAATCGCTTTTGTATGTTGCACCATGCCTCTATGGAGACGTGGCTCGCCAAGTACTAGATCGCTATGCAAGATCGAGAGAAAGCACGATCTGAATTTCTACATAGTATGCGTCATAAACCGATTTGATATCCCAAGGGCATGGAGGAGATGCCACGGTTCATGTCAACGCGATGGTTGCATGGAGCTTTGACCGCAGCATCTTGCGAAAGGGCAGAGATCTAATGGAAGGAGTGGAAATTCTCGAGGGGATGTAGTCTAAAGGTGATGAGGTGTTTAGGATTTGTCGTATCTATAATTTATATGCGACATCTAATTTGAGTGTTTCAATATACAGTACAAAATATATAGTGCAGCATGGTCGTGCGGACGGTATTTTTACGTGGAGCGTATTGACAAAATGCGCTCCACAATGGACTGTGGTATCATAGCAAGGTTCGAACAAGAGAGCCAACGATGAGCAACAGATCCAAACACGGTTATAAATGAGATGAAGTATTTTGGGAACTTGCAAAGTATTATTACGGTGGATTATCGTAGCTTCTCCATGATACTACTCGATGTGCAGTGGTTTAAAGTGGTACTTGGAGGAGCTGGAGCAATAGTTCGATGAAGTCCATTTGGATTTCTCGAAATAGATTCTGAAAAAAAATGGACGGATTTGCGCTCGCGACACCTTTGTGTTGCCGGCCTATTGTGAACAGGTGCATGGACTCATTTGTTTATTAATTGTATTACGACATGGTACATGTCACAATAGTTTAAACTCTCTTGTACGCGTTTGTGAACAGATAATCTTCTATCCAAACCCCCAACAATCTCGATGGTGGTATGTTATACCCTTAGCTCCCCGAAGTGCGAGAGTTTATGATTAAAGTGATGTTTCGAGCATAGATGAAGACAATATGCAAATAGAGGGGTCGATATTACAAGGGGTGGAGGCTACCGAAAGCTTGGAGCTAGTATAGGCTAACAATGATAGAAATACATGAGTCCAACAATTCTTTAAGAACGAGGTGGACTCATCCTTTTGTGGTGACATGTCTATTGACCTTCTAGTGTATGCGGAGTTGTGTCAGGAGATTGACATGGGACCATAGGATACTTCATACTTGGAGCATTCACTTACTCAATTCGTTGACCAATCGCTTATAAGGGTACATAAGATATACATTTTAAGTGAGATCTTTTTTTTAGGATTTATATTACTATGCTTTGTATGATTTAAATTGATTATTCTAACATCTTTTTTTATCTGTGTAGGTGACATTTTCAGGATGAGTCGAGGGATGAGCGATGAGGAGTTGCAGGATATCTTCAGGCACATGTCTCTAGACCAGATCATGAGATTTAGAGACATGGAAGACCAAGAGCTGTCTCGATCCTCGTTAGGCCGCTCTGCTAGATCTACTTTAGCACAATTGGATGCTTCAGCTTCGAGCAGACGAGGTTGATGCTCCAGACTTGGGCCAGAGGGAGGGAGTGCTTCAGGGTCAGGGGGATGTAGCAAAGATACGGAGGCAGTGAGCCCACGGTCAGCACATGATACAGGTGCGACTCCTCGCTCTCGTGGCGGTTCCAAGGAGCGTGGCTCAGGCTCAGGTGGATGTTGTGGAGGCACGTACGCGGTGTCTCCATCTCGTCATTCAGCTAGAGCTGCGTCACCTCCAGGATTTGTCATACTTATGGGGATGTCTACTCCAGTTACTCTAGCTTTTGCTCAGCCGTCTGCAGGTGGCACCCCTATGGGTGCTACTCTGATAGATATTACCCCGGTCGGTACACCGGATGCACAGGGGTCTCCTGGATATGCCCAGGAGCATGGATGCAGATGGGAGATGACCCATCTTAGGCATATCCTAGGGGGATATGCATATCGAGTTGATGATAGGTCAGGTGCAATCATCATGAATGATGAGGGGAGGAGGGTGATGGCTCACATGAGAGAGTTGTGGCAACAAGTTTTTTGGCATACCCTAGGGGGATATGCATATCGAGTCGATGATAGGTCAGGAGCTATCATCATGAATGATTAGGGGAGGAGGGTGATGGCTTGCATGAGAGAGTTGTGCCAACAAGTTTTTTGGCACAACGTCTTAGATCATTGGAAGAATATACCAGAGGGGAGCAAGGACTACATAGTAGCATCCTTGCATGAGGTGTTTCCGATTCCAGCCTCAGTAGATAGATTTTCTACAGGCTGGATGAGGGATTGCATACGTGCATATATGTCACACAAACGATCGGACGCACGCAAGGCACTCAAGAGTGGGGCTGCAAAGCCTGAGTGGTTAGACGCGGACGACTGGTGCCGATTGAGGGAGGAGGCTACAGATTCTCCAGGACGTTGGAGTCAGCAACGCGAGGCGGCGAGGGCACGACTCGAGGCCGGAGTGGTCCATCATCTTGGGAGTGGCGGCCACAGGACATATTTAGAGGACTTTGTAAGTTTTTCTTTTGTTTTATTTGTTTATTTTTTGGCAATATCCTTTGTACTGACAATCATGTTTCTAATAGTTAGTATTTTGTTTTCTTTACAGCACTCCATTACAAATCGTGATCTGACTGGCCTTGAGACTCGATATGCAGAGAGGCACGGTCTCACTTCATTGATCGACCGATTGTATAGATGCGGTGGCCCTGTAAGTCCCTCATCTTTCTTATCCGTAGTTACCATGTTTAATTAGAATGCATTATTGTATGGTGGACTGATGTGTTGTTGTTTCTTTTTTTGCAGAGTTTGTTCAATGCTCCTTTGCGGCGGGACGAGCTTTCGAATGGCGAGGATATGTAGCTCGCCCTTGGATCCCTGGATCTCACACACCTTTCTTTTTTTGTTGCCTGATTTGTGTAGACATTTTCTATGTATTAGTGATATCTTGTCATGATTGTAGCAATCGCTTTCATTATGTGATCATGTATTTATTTCATGTATAAGTATTATGATTTCAGTATACTTTGTTTTTGTTTGCAAGAGCATTATACACAGTGCAGAAACTATTTTGTATGGCTCAAATAAAGCACACAGTGCTATGCTGCCCTACCACAATTTTTTTTTCATATTACCGTCGCTATTAGCATCGCAAATTTTACTCTTCGTGTCATTATTGGTGTCGTTATTATCGTCGCAAACCGTCGATATCAGCATCATTATTGGCATCGGTATCAGCGTTGCATTTACCAATTGTTCTATGGCATCGCCAATAACGACGCTTTTTGCAACGACGGGGGTAAATTTTGTTATTTACATTTTCATCGCTTTTAACGTCGGTATAATGCCTATATCTTGTAGTGTCATGCGTCTGCAGGGTGGCACCCCTATGGGTGCTACACTAATAGATGCTACCCCAGTCGGTACACCGGATGTACAGGGGTCTCCTGGATATGCCCAGGAGCATGAATGCAGGTGGGAGAGGACCCATCTTAGGCATACCCCAGAGGTATATGCCTATCTTGTCAATGATAGGTCAGTAGCTATCATCATGAATGATGAGGGGAGGAGGGTGATGTCTCGCATGAGAGAGTTGTGCCAACAAGTTTTTCGGCACAACATCTTAGATCCTTGAAAAAATATATCGGAGGGGAGCAAGGACTACATAGTAGCATCCTTGCATGAGGAGTTTTCGGTTCCAGCCACAACAGATAGATTTTCTACGGGCTAGATGTTGGACTGCATGTATGCATATATATCACACAAACAATCGGACGCATGCAAGGCACTCAAGAGTGGGGCTACAAAGCCCGAGTAGCTAGACACAGATGACTGGCACCGAGTGAGGGAGGAGGCTATAGATTCTCCAGGACATTGGAGTCAGTAGCGCGAGGTGGCGAGGGCACGACTAGAGGCGGGAGTGGTCCATCATCTTGGGAGTGGCGGCCACATGACATATCTGGAGGACTTTGTAAGTTTTTTTTTAAAATTACTTTTTTTTGGCAATATCCTTTGTACTAACAATCATGTTTCTAACAGTTAGTATTTTGTTTTCTTTGCAGCACTCCATTACAAATTGCGATCCGATCGGCCTTGAGACTCGATATGCAGAGAGGCACGATCTCACTGACATGGAGGCCCTGTAAGTCACTCATCTTTCTTGTCCGTAGTTACCATGTTTAATTAGAATGCATTATTGTATGGTGGACTGACGTGTAGTTGTTTCTTTTTTTGCAGAGTCTATTTGATGCTCCTTTGCGATGGAACGAGCTTTCGGATAGCGAGGATATATAGCTCGCCCTTGGATCCCTGGAGCTCACACAGCCTTCTTTTTTGGTCACATGATCTGTGTAGACATTTTCTATGTAGTACTGATATCTTGTCATGATTGTACCAATCACTTTCATTATGTGATCATGTATTTATTTCATGTATCAATGTTATAATTTAAGTATACTTTGTTTTTTGTTTACACGGGCATTGTACACAGTGCAGAAACTATTTTGTATGGCCCAAATAGCCACAAATTTTTTTCTCCATGTTACCGTCGCTATTAGCATTGCAAATTTACCTGCACGTGTTGTTATTTGCGTCCCAGAGCATCATTATTTGCGTCAGTATTTGCGACGCTATTTACTGACATAAATAGCAACGTTGATACCGATGCAAATAACGACGCTGATAATGACACTGATACCGACTGTTCTATGGCATCGGCAATAACAACGCTTTTTCAACGACGGGGATAAATTTTGTTATTTACATTTTTGTTGCTTTTAACGTCGGTATAAGGCCTATATCTTGTAGTGTGAGCTATGGAGATGCATTCCTGCCATTGAATAACTTCACCTCATGCTCAACTGCTTGTAAAACATTCATCACAACTCTTTCTATTTGAGCAAAAGCTTGCATCACCTGTTGTTGTTGTTGTACCTGCATAAGCTGTGGGAGCTAGTGAAAGTCATCACATCCAATATTTAGCTCCTTGAGAAACTTTGCAACAAATTGATTCCTAATCTTCTTTGGGTCTCTCAAGTTTGATTCACAATAAGACAATTTAATAATCCTCTCACTGTTTGAGAAAATGGTAGTGTAATTATTGGTTTTACCTTCTTATGTACAAACTTATACTTTATATCAACCTTTACTGAATTCCTATCATCTAAGCATATTCATTCTTGCTTCACAAACTCTACTATCACATATCCAAGGAATATGCTTGTAGCATATTACTTTGAAAATTTAGCCCAAATTTCAACATACCTCAAATTCTAGCTATTGTATTAGTATAATTAGTCATCCTATATACATTCCCAATATGAATTCTTTAGCTTCCAATAATCCATACCCATTCATATTTTATGTACCTTGAGAACATACTATTTTTCGTCCCTATTTATAGTTTCAAGCCTTTGAAAATATACAAAAATTTTGACTAAAATTGTAATAAACATTGTAGAAAAAGCACCCTCAAGCTCCCCAACTTTCACTATCATCTTAGTAGTCACTCTAGCTCAATGATCTCATGAATGATGGCTTCTAGGTATAAAACCTATAGTCTCTTCATCACTGTAATGCATTTGACGCACTCCCTTTGATGTATGGTTGCAAACCAGTGGGTTTTTAATGTTAGAAATTAATTTTAACCATTAGCAATCACATTTTCAACATTAGTAACTTTAGTTTCAGCACCTTTATCATCTTCACACACTGCTTGAATACCCTACAATCCTAGATTTTCTTCTCCTTGAACCATAGCATGTGTTGGATCCCTAGCAAATTTCCATTTTCTCTTTATAATATAAGTTATCTCTTTATGAAATTCTTTGTTGGCAATGCTAAGAATCTATCCCATAGCAAATTGCAATTTACTATTGAGGATCTATTCTTCTAGAACATTTTTCATGTTAGTTGCTATCTCTATGTTTGATTTTGCAATTTATAGCATGGTTTTTTTCCCTTTGTTTTTTCATGTTCCTACCTTTCATTTGACACATCATCCATAGTATACTTAGATAGGAGGTGAAGGTTGATAAGAGTCGGATCTTCCACTCCCCTTATAACTGCCTTCTTCAACATAATTAGATTTTCATCATCCCTCTTTCTCTTTTCTTCCATAATAGCTTCCATATTATGAGACTTGGCAAGATATAGATTGACAAAAAAGGAATCCATTGGAGCATCCCAACCTAGTTTTTCTCAAATTCTCTTTCTTATCTCATTCAATTCCACTATAGGAATCTTTTTTCTTCTATTATATGTAAATCATGTATCAAATTTTTTTTCTTCTTGCTAAGCATAGATACACAAACGAGATCCTTTTTAATTTGTAAACCAAAGGTAGCAATTTTAACTAAAAGATACACATTTTTCAAAGCCATGTTGTTAATCAACTTCCACATGTGACCCTTTCCAAAATTTGAATTGATGTGGTAGTTTTTTTTAACTTAGATGAATCATCCCATCCTTCAAGAAAGTTGGAATGCATCTTTATTGATCTCACAGCCCTTGTGCCCATGCTCTTTGCTATCATACAAGTATTTCTTCATACAAAGACTTCTTGAATTGGAGCCCTTGGTCTAGAAGACCATCCCTTTTCCTCCATGTTGAAAACTTCAATTGCAAGTTAGGCATACCTTTTACTAGTTCATCCATCACATTATCTTTAACTATAGGTGATGTAGAAATGGGTTACTTACTTTTGCAAGCTCAATTAGCTTGCTTGAAGCTGATGATATAGGCCCAATATGCAACCTAGCTCTTCTTCTTTATCTTTTGACAAGAATAGATACAACATCTTTGACATTCTATCAATATTTTTTGAGTCCTTATTCACCACTTTCATCTTTTAAGAGCTCTTCAAGTCTCAATTGCAATACAAGACCTGCTAGCTAAAGAAATAATTCAATCTTTTTTTATTCTAAAGATTACTACTCTATAATATTATCCCATTTATTATATTTGCACTCAAACTCATGAGAAATCTCTATTTACCACCCCACCCTTCGTTGGGTTTCACAACTTACTCTACAAAAGTTCTTCAAATGATCAATCCTACAACTACTGTGAAGCATCTCCGTTTAGTACTTTCTTAAAATCTTCCCATGTAGCTTCTTTTTCATAGATTTTTATTTATGCAAGGTTTCAAATCATGAATTGAAAATTGCACAAAATATTGACTCATTGTGTGTGTAAGTATTGCAAAAGAAATCTAGCTTCTCTATGTACACATTCAAGTAATTTGCTACCTTCCATCCATCAAATAATTTTACATGGCTTTCAATAGTTTGCGTAGAAAATGAGAGTGTTAGGTAGAAAATGAGAGTGTTAGTTTCATTTGATTGGTTTGAGAGTGTTAGGTTAAGTTGAGTATGTTTGAAAAGATCATTGAGGTCTTTGGTTTTAAGAATTGAGATAAGTTTTGTTGAGTGAGTGTTTGGTTGAGATATGCTTTATTATGTTTGTAGAGCTCTGTTTTGGTTCTGTTGAGAGATTCTAATTATGAATAAGTCACTTGAGGTATGATTGAAGGTATAAAGGATAGTTTTTGATATGATGGAATGGGTTTGATTTGAATTACATGGTTTTGCTGCTTTTTGTTTAGGTTCTGATACCTTTTGTTGAGATTCCATTTCTTCAGTAAAAGTCTCTGGATGCTTGTATATGTATTCCATAACGTTCTTAGCTTTGATAGTGCTTTTTACTAAGTTGGAAGGAGGAGAATACAAGATTATATTGGCTTGCTTGAATGAAGAAAGCAGCAATTAAAGACTAAAACTAAATAGTGCTAATGTTAGTTGTGTGCTGCGGAGGGTTAGAATAGTGGCTCTAGTGCCTCTTTTGATTGGATATACCTCTTGGAGGGTGCCTCTATGACCAAATGAGGATTATGAATTATTACTATATTGTATTCTATTGTATCATTGAAAGAGAGAGTGTGTGAGAGAGAGATATTGAGTGAGTTAGCAAAATTTTAATAGGAAACATTGTATATGAGAGACAAATATTGTGAGATCACTATGAGAAAAGAAGGATATGGATTCTTTGTGAAATCTTTGATATTAATAATATGTGATAGATTCCATTCATAAAGTGGTGCATTTGGGTTCTTCTTCTTTGTGGCTCTTACTATGAAAAATATGATGTATCTCATTAAGTTTGGTACCGTAAGAGATAGAGTCTATGATGCTATGTGAAGATTTGTTTCTTGGTGTTTATTTTTCTAGTGTGGTTTCATAAAGATGAAAGATATGCTTGCTGGTGAGACAAGGTACACTTGGAGTTTTTTTCTTGTATCTTGGTATTCTCTTTGAAAAAGATATGGTGATGGTGGTGTGCAAGGTAGTTTTATTTATTTTAAAATTGATTTTTTGATTATTATTATTATTCTTAACTATGATACATTACTTGTTGAGATGGTGGGTTCCTTAGTTTTCTTGAATTTTTATTCTTGTTTTCATTTGTCTTTTTTTTGCAAGTTTATTTTTCATTATTTCTTTTAAAACAACTAATGAATTTGTTGTTGTTTTTTTTAAATACTGTCTTTTTTCTTTTTCTTTTCTTCATTGTGTTGGGTTTGCGATTTTTTCTTTTGTTTTTTCAAAAAAAATTGTGGGTCTTTTTAAAAAGAAAATGAGTTTTTTGTTTTCAAATTTGAGTGTTGTCTTTTTTTCCACTTTTTTTATTTTTTTTAAAAAAATACAAGTTAACTTTCAAACTAAACATGCAGTTATCAGAAGACGTATGAGTTTATTGCAAAAAGAGGTGTCTAGTAGGTATGCAATGCATGAATGTTGGTGTCCTCGGATGGCCAAGCCCTCATCCTATGCACAAAGAATAGCGACATGAAGCCATAGTGACGAGTAGAATAACTAATCAACACGTGAATGATGACAGGAACAATGCCCTGAGAGTAGCGAGATGAACTAGCATATACAAATACTAGTCCACTAGGGGAACCCAAACCACGTAGAGAATGATGGAGGAATAAGTGAAAATACAAAAGAAAAGAAAAATAATAATGCACCCCTTCTGCCGTGAGAAAGAGTGCTAAAGAGGTGGGTACATGGAACTTGATGGAATTCTCAATCATACATTGTACTTTCATTGGTGGGGGGGAAGGTGGGGAGGGAAGGGTGAAAAATGTGGGTAGAGGGAGATGGAAAGGGGGCTAAGAGGGGGAAGGGGATTAGGGAGAGGAAGTTTATGTATCTATGTGGTGTTGGTGTGGGGGTGAAAGGGGACCTATGTAAGGGTTGGTGGAAATGGGGGTTTGGGGAGGGGGAATAGGGGAAGGAGAACGAGGTGGAGGTGGTGGGAGAGAAGGAGAAGTAGGAGGAGGGATAGTATGGAGGGGGAGGTGGAAGAAGAGAGCCATAGGAGAGGAAGCACCATCACTAGGTGATAGTGGTGTTATAGTGTGCACAAGTGGCACTGTAAGTTGGTGTGTGGGTAGCATGTTGTGGGGGGTGTGGTACAAGGAGACATGTGCTATGGATGGGCATGAGAGAGGAGGAACCAACACAAGAGGGGAGTGTAGGAGAGGAGAGAGTGTTTTTTTTATTTTTTTAAATTGAATAAAATTTAAATGATTAATATTTTTGTTTTGTTCTTTTGTTATGGCAGCAACAAAGTTAGCTACCCATAGTTGTTGCTGATGAAGATAAAAGTGAGGGTGGATATGAACTGTGTGAGTAGGAAGTCAACTTTAAAAAACTGAAAAGATAAGCATTTGCATGGAAAAGACACAATTAAAAAAGCCAAAAATTACACGAGATCATAAACAAAAATTAATGGAATGAACAAGGTTGCATGACATTAGAAATGGTTGTCATTTTGCAATAAAGCAGTTTGAGATGTAGGATACATCGCACTAAGGGATGTGGATTTGGAACTCCAATTATGTATAGTTGTTGGAGATCGTTGCACCTATGAGATGGACAATCAATTAGTGATTCAGAGCTAATTCAGAGGGTTTGGAATGCAACATGTCATGACCTTTTTCTTAGCTAGCTTCCCACCCCAAGGGTGTTGCCAGATTCTCTTAGAGCGGGCCTATTATGATAGGCAATTTCTTCCTTTTCTCCCATAAAGTTTTTGTTTCCTTTTTTTTTCTTTGTCCCTGCTTATAAAGGTGTTTCCACCTTTTCCTAAAGAGCAAGTTGGCATGGTAGGGACTGAAGTCCTTTTGTCTTATAGCCAATTTTTGTTTTTTTATTATTTCTAATATTTTTCATGCCATTAGCACCATTTATTAGAGCCATCTGCACCATGTCTGTAAGAATGAATGGAAAGACAATGAAGTAGACTTGGTAAGTGTTAGAGATAAGGGGATAGACAAACTCTACATCTTGCCAAAATAAGAGTAATAGCTATCATCAACAATATTGGATACATTAGAGAGTGGTGCATAAATGAAAAAGGGACTTGCTCCTTTGATTATCAAGATCTCCAAGAAGGGAAATATTTCTTTAGGTGAGAGCCATTGCTGAGGAAAGAATCATCAAATATATTGACTTTAGCCATTAGAATTTATCGCGAGTACCTTGTAGGGGCACATCCATTGTTGTTGGAGTTTGCTAAGAAACTTGCCGCAGTGTGAATCATACACTAAAAATAGATCTCCTTCCTTAAATTGTTTATGCTTAATAAAGCTATCATGGTCAGTTTCCATCTAGGCTTGCATGAGTTCCATACACCATAAGGCCATCTGTTGTATCTCATCCAAAGCTTTCCAAGTGTAGGAGGTGACACTACAAGGACTCTTCCTCTCCTAGATGCTCCTTAATGGCCACTCGTAAGAGAGGGTAGTTCTAGCTCGATAGGAAAGACAACCTTTGTATCTCATCTAAATCATTCGAAGTGTAGGAGATGACACTAAAATGACTCTTCCTCTCCTAGATGCTCCTTAGTGGCCACTCATAGAGGGGCCAATTCCAACTCAATAGGAAAGACAACCTCTGTATGATATATCAATTGAAAGTGGGTCTATCATATAGTGACCTTGCAGGAGGTTTTATATGCCTAGAGGGCCTCTATAAGTCCATCATTCCAATTAGGATGATGTGCTTCAATCTGTTGAGAGAGGGAGAGAGTATGAGAGAGATACACAAGACATGCTCCCAAAGAATGATTCATATTGATGTAGAGTTAGTATATATAGGTGAGACCCAAGTCAAGTGAGAGATGATATATATAGTTATAACATCCCCACTCAAACAAAGGTCTCTGGCTGCGAGCGAAAAAACCCTTGGGGAGAACAAGGGAAAAACCCAAGCCGCTACACATACCTACGATACAAAAATGATTTACTATAAGGTTTTCTTGAATACAATGATACATGCCTCAATCAGTGAGACAAGAAATTGGAACAATACCAAGTGCATGTCTTAATGAACTAAAGTGAGCTTCACTAAGAGCTTTTGTGAAGATGTCTGCAACCATTTGATCACTGGGACAATGCTCCACCATAATGGAACCGTTCTTGACTTCATGTCGAACATAATGATAATGAATAGCAATATGCTTTGATTTACTATGTTGTATATAGTCTTTGGTAAGACTAATAGCACTTTGGTTATCACATCGAAGAGGTGTACTAGATGATGATGGATGTCCCAAATCTGCAAGTAGTTGTCGAAGCCAAACTAGCTCGCGAACTACTAATGATGTAGCAACATATTCGGCCTCAGTTGTAGAAATCGCAACACATCGTTGTTTCTTGCTGGACTAGGAAACCAAACATCCATTTACAAAGAAAAAATTCCCACTTGTAGATCGCATGGATAAGTGTGAACTTGCCCATCAGCATCTGTATATCCAATAAGGTCAAGGGAAGTTGAAGAAGATAAAGAAGAATGCTCTTGACGACGATAAATAAGACCAAATTCCTTAGTACCCTTGAGGTACTTAAGAATACGTTTTGCAACACTCCAATGAATAGTAGAAGGGGAAGAAAGATATTGTCCCAAAAAGTTAGCTGCAAATAAAATATCTGGTCTTGTGTTTAAACCAATAAATTGAAGACAACCAACAAGATTAGCAAAAGGTTGATGAATGGCTGATTCTTCATTGCGTGTTGTAGATGTACCCTTGGTAGAGCTCGAAAGAATGGGAGTGTTGGCAGAGTGCGCATTTGTCAACCCAAACTTCTTAACAATATCATTAATAAACTTTGTCTGGCGAAGAAGAAGAATGCCTTGTTGTTGGTGTCGTTGAACTTGAATACCCAAACAAGAATGTATCTCACCAAGATCCACCATTTCAAATGCAGTCGATAAAAGCTTCTTCATAGCATCCAAGAAAGCAATATTATTTGACACATGATTAGTATCATCAACATATAGAGCAAGAATAATAAAACATTTGTCCTCCCTTTTGATGTAAAGATTTGGGTCAGCAAAACATGCAACAAAAGCTTTAGATGTGAGGAACTGATCAATCTTAATATACCAAGCACGAGAGGCTTGCTTCAATCCATATAAAGCACGATGAAGTTGGCATACAAGATGCTCCTTTCCTGCAATCATAAAACCTTCAGGTTACTCCATATAGATTTCTTCTTCAAGATCTCCATTGAGAAAAGCCGTTTTAACATCCATTTGGTGAATTTCTAGATCAAATAGTGTTGCAAAAGCCAAAATCATACGAACAGTTGTGGAGCGCACAACGGGAGAAAATGTTTCTTGATAATCTACTCCTGCAATCTGCGAGTAACCTTTTGCAACAAGTCGTGCTTTGAACTTATCAAACGAGCCATCAGCTTTGGTCTTGGTTTTATAAACCCATTTACATTTGATAGGAACACGATTTGGGGGAAGTTCAGTAAGAATCCATGTACCTTTGGAGATTAAAGAATCGTACTCAGCTTGCATAGCTTCTTGCCATTGATCCCTTTGAGACGAATTGATAGCTTCCATATATGATATTGGATCCTCTGGGACAGACATAGCATCATCAAAGACATCATATTGAATAGAATAGAATCCATGCTCTATCTCAATAGGAAGATCGACATAGATCTCCAAATTTTCATCAATCTTCTTTGGAGGTGAAGGAGGTTTATGATCATCAGAATTAGTAGACTCACAAAGCAAGTAAGGAAATGCACTAAGCAAAGACTATGTATCATCTGAAACATCTGACGACCATGTGCCACCCATAGTCTTCTCATCAAATATAGCATCACGACTAATGATAGCCTTTTGAGTAGAAGGATCATAAAATTTGTAACCTTTGGAATGATCTGAATAACCAAGAAAAATAACCTTCAAACCTGGAGGATCCAACTTATGTCGAGTATCCTTGGGCACATGAATATAAGCAATGCAGCCAAATGTGCAAAAGTGAGAGACTGAAGGTGTCTTCCCTGTCCAGATTGTTATGGGAATTTTACTAGCAGGTGCAGTTGTTGGAAGATGATTTTGAATAAAAATGGCTGTTAGAAGTGCTTCAGTCCAAAACTTTCGAGACAAACTAGAGTGTATAAGCATGCAACGTATAGCATTAAGAATAGTGCGATTTTTGCGCTCAGCAACACCATTTTGCTGAGGAGAATAAGGAACTGTAAACTCATGATGAATACCTTGATTCTTACAGAAGTCATCAAATAGATTGGATACATATTCACCACCATTGTCACTGCGAAGCGTCTTTATAGAGAATCTAGTTTGAAGCTCCACACTTATCTTATATTGTTTAAATATAGATAAAGCCTTAGACTTATGTCGAAGAAGATAGACATGTGTGTACCGTGAGAAATCATCAATGAAAGTTATAAAATATCGATATTGAGATTTTGAGGCAGGAAAAGGACCACAAATATCGGTATGAACCAAATCCAAGAGAGCACAGGAATGTGATGAAGTAGAAGTGTGGAAAGGCGAATGATGGTGTTTTCCAAGTGCACAATACTCACATATTCCCATACATGGATGAGATTTAAGATCCATACCTTGCATAAGACCATGACGATGAAGATCAAGAATTTTGGCAAAATCGGAGTGTGCAAATCATTGATGCCATAATTTGCAATCTGCATCTCCAGGGGCAGTAACAACAATTGCAACTGTATCGTTCAATGATAGCTCAAATAGATTACCATGTCGAGGAGCCACTGCTATAGTATGTCCGTCTTTCTCTATACAACATTGATTATGATCAAAGCCAACAAACAAACCAAGATCAACTAGACACGCAACAGAAGGAAGATTTCTTTGCAAATCTGGAACATGAAGAGCTCCTCTTAATATTCTAGTGGATGAAACAGTCCCCAGATATAAATCACCCACTCCTTTGACTTGACAAGCCGTATCATCCACAAGGTAAACAAACTTCTTGATAGGAAGAGAATGATAATTGTGAAGCCACTGTGATTGGTATGTCATGTTTCCAGTGGTACCTGAATCAACGATGAATAGAGAACCATCATGAACATGAAGTACCTTTTCTGGAGAGATATCATGATGGACGAAATTGAGCTCCTGATGAGTATGATCATCATCAGTTTTAGTTTGTTGAACAATATAAGCTCGAGAACGTTCTTCATCATATCTGCGTTTATAACAACGACGAGATGGATGATCCGTATGTGCTTAATAATCACGAGGAGGAAAACTTTTGGATGAGCGAGGTTGTTTTGTAGTAACTCCATGCTCCTCACCATATTGACGTGCCCAGCAAATCAGAAGCCACATGGCCTTTCTTATCACAATAAGAACAATGTTTGTTAGGATAAGCAAGACGAGAAGATTTACTACCTTGATTAGGGCGTCCACCCTGCTGAAAACGTGAAGTGGGACGCTTGCGAGCAACAAAAGCAGCATCAAAATCCCTTTGTTCGCGAGTGACCAAAACAGCATCAGATTTTTCCAAATGATGCTCATGACGTTGAGAATATTCAATAAGAGATATACATGCTTTGTCAAAGTGGATATCATCCTTGTTAGACAAAATAGTGATGATATTGTCATATAAAGAATCTTTGATGGAATGAAGAAGTTGAGTAACAATCTGATTTTTAGCAACAGGAGCACCGGCAGCACCAAGCTGATTAATAATGTCTTTAAAAGCCTCGATATAAGAGTGCATAGAAGTACCAACATTATATTGAAGATTCTTCAAACAAGTTTGGAGATATAAAATTTCAGTGACCGATTTCTTCTCAAACGTTGAGATAAGATACTCCCAAACAGCATGAGAGGTTTCCAGATGAAAGACATCCAACATAAGTGAGCCAGGAAGTGCCGACAATATATAACAATGAGCCACTTTGTCACGACGAATCCAATCAGTATGATCAATTTTCCATTGTTTAAATAACGAGCCATCACTAATCACATAATTGTTATTCATCACATCAATAGGTTGAACTGGGCAAGACAAGTCGCCCAAAACAATATCGAATAATTCGTCACCTTCAAGAATTAGCATCATCTTTGCTTTCCATCCAGGAAAGCCTTGTCCTTGAAAGAAGGGAACCGAACATTGGCCAGACGGATATCCGTTAACAATTACGCAATTGGCCATGCCTGTATGTCCAGAGAAAACAAATAAGATGAGATCACAGAATCTGCAAACCATGATCAAGATGAGCGTAGTTGAGACGCATGACAATCAAAATAGGGAGATGCACATAAGACTGACGAAAAGTATTGAGTGATTAAAAAGAAAGCCCGAAATAGAGAGACGTAACATGCAAGACGAGATGACGCGTTGTCGAAGGGTTTATGAAAGCAGAGTCGTGTCTACAGAAGACCTTGATAAATATCAAGATGGAAGATCAAACAAGTGACTGAGAAAAATGATATCAAATAGTATTCATATTTCTGCCTTGAAGTTTGCAAAATACAGGGTGAATTCAAATCTGTTCAGTTCACTGATTTTAGGCTTTGAGATCCTTGACCTCAAGTCTTATGTTCAGAAATTCAGATTTCAACATACAACATTATTGCGAACTTCTTGGATTCTGATATCAATAATGTGCAGGAAACTGCCATCAGTGAGTTTACAAACAAGAGGCATGAACTGTAATAGAATCTTTACTATCCACCAAGATTATCAATATCTTCTGAATTCGTAGTCATTGTTCATATTTGGAGCCATGGAAGATAAAGATGTGTCATGAAAAACTTCAATCAGAGATGGAGAAACGAATTCATCGTGCTGCAACCACCTTACACGTACATAAAAAAGCTACTCTCCTCATGTGATCAACTACAGTCCTTGTCAAACAAACATTTTGCCAGCCGCTTAAGTCGTTGCTTTCTTCCTCACGTATAGAAGCATCCGGACATATATGAAGTAGAACAGGAGAGATATGAGGAGAAGTGACCGAAACTGAGATTTGCAATGTTACTGGCTTACAGTCATGGTAGAGCTTTGATTCCATGTGCAAGGGCACCCAACCATTCTAAGATTCTTTGACCACTCTGGGTATATGAAGCCGTCGCCTCGGAGTTCCAGCCTCATCGTCACGATTCGTCCTGCGTATGCTCTCGTCCGAGGAGAAAATTGCCGTTTCATCACACCACCTATTCTTCACACATTATAACGTGGCCTTATAATGCTCTGGTCACCTTGCATTAAACACATAAATCTGCGTAACCAGATCGAACTCCTGGGTCATCAGCTCTGGCCAACAATACGTCTCTTTCTCTCTCTGTCATGATTATGATTGAGTGGAATGCCATAGAGTTTCTACTGGATAAAGGAATGGTGAAGCGCCTTCTCGACGAAGCGATAGGAAGGAGGCCTCTGACAGGGCCGTCTCTCACTGACAAAGCTTGCCTCTTAGCACACAGCGAGATCGAAGGACAGGCTGCCAAGGATCATCTTTTTTAATAAAGAACAGAAATATAATGGAGTGTAAATTTAACAAAGTTCGTAATCCATGGGCAAATTCGGTCAACGCCATAGTCGTGCACAACATATTTTGTGCTGCTGTTCAGGAAATTGGAGCGCAAAGAAAAGAGAGCGCTCTGAGCAATGGATACGGCCAGCCATGCCCTTGTGCAGAGAAAAGGAAAGCATTCGACATGTATATATGATTTCGCAAGCTCAAGAGGGTATTTAGCCTGCTTCCAACTTCTTTCTGCTCGTAAGCCAGAAGCCACTTACAAAAACCTAAAACATCATCTAAATAGTGTGCGCCTCTGTTCTCCAGGATCTTCTTTTACCTCTGAATGTGTCAGGACTGAGTCAACGCCTCTTCTTCTACATCATCGTTCCTCCGTTTCCGTTTGATCTGCGTCTTCTTCTTCCGTGTCCCTCCAAAAACTGGCGAGCTCCGATGTCATCTCCTTGCTCCAAAATAGGCTCCTCTTCTTCCCTCATCTATTTCCGCTCTCTCCCTCCCCTGTTTCTGCCTCCTCCTTTTTCTATTTTCCCTCTCTCTCCCGATTCAAAAAGCTCCTCTTTCAAAAATAGATCAAAATCTTTTCTTTTTCCAGCCTGATCCACATCTTCTTTAACCATTCAAAATCCCCTCTTTAGCCTTTGTAACTCCCATATTATTATTCTTGGTTCAATTTTAAACCATCTATTCTAGAGCTTGTAGGAGTTTTAGCTTCTTCCTTCTCCTCCGATGCGTGTGTAGTCACATATGCATGCACCTGTGTGTGCTCATGACCATGGCCACCGTGCTCCTATGTAACATTAGAGCTTTGCAAAATAGTAGCTGCCCAAGTCCACTGTGATACAATGACACTCATAATCAAGCCTGTCTTGATGCTCCTACTAGTTATATTGCACCATTCTGAGGTGTGCTAAACATCAAGCAAGCTCTCACATTTGGCAATCATATCCACCAATGTACTTCGACTTGCATCTCTTGGAATTAGTTTAGTACTTCCTCACAAAGTCCATATTCGGCATATCTTGAAATAAGTGTAGCCCATGAGATTGCATCTCGAGTTTCCAATCTATCAAAAACCTTATTCTTCTCCATCTTCGGCATAGAATGAAAGAGCAAACATAACAACTAAGTATGTACAAAGTAACAAATCTCATGCACAACTTTTGGGTGGTTTACATACCTCGGATGCGCAGCAATACGACATCCACCCCCTCTAATCCTGCGCATCCTCCGGATGGGCCAACTTACCCATGATCATTATCATCAAGATCCACAAACAAATCAATTTCTTCGTTATGCATTTCCGGTAGATCAACAAGATTATCAGCCATATCATCTGTCTCTTCCATTAGAGTTTATTGTCGTTGCTCTTCTCTTGAAAATTCTTCCAATGCATAATCCTCATCATCTCTTTTCTTGAAAATCTTGATTCTTTTTCCAGCAATAGGCACTCTAAGCATTGTCCCATCCAATTCAGTCAGCTCATATGTTGCATTATCAAAGACATGTCTGACTATGTATGGCCCAAACCATCTTTTCACCATCTTCCGAAGTGCAGTATGCTGATTTTCAAGGCTGCTATCAAAGACCAATACCCAATCTCCCTCTTCTATTGCTCTAGGCCGCAAGCGATGCCGGCTATCAAACCTGTCCTTGTTCCTTAGTCTAGCAACTTTCAACCTGTCAATAGCTAGCTGAATATCCTCAGGTCTCCTCTCCAACTGTCGAATCCGAAGAGCTAAGAGCTCCTCTCTCGTCAAATCCTCCTGCCAAGGTAAAACTGACCAAGTCAAAGCACAAGTCTCAATCGGCATAACAGGTTTCTGACCATACATCAACTCTGCAGGCATATATCCTGTAGTAACACTATGAGTCGTACGATCAGCCCATAAAGCAAATGGTAGAAGTCTCGGCCATTCTCCAATCCGTCCTCTGCATGCTTTGGCTAATGCTTTCACTATTGGCGGATGCCCTCTTTCACTCTTCCCATTTCCCTCTGGATTGTATACTGTGGTTAGAGCCAATTTGATTCCTAGCTGAGAGAAAAACTCCCTAGCTTCATCTGCATCATCTTGACCCACAGCCCAACCTATGCCAATTGGACTAGTGTCAACTGTCAATACAATAGGCCTATCACAATTATAATCCGCTTTCCTGAGAGTAGGAGCATTCTGCAATAACTTCTTCAATTTCCGCATGGCTCTAGTGTGGCTCTCATCCCAATAAAATTTCTGCCCCTTTCGAAGCAGCTGATACAAACAATCTGCAATGTGTGCAAAATGAGGTATCCAAATCATATAAAACACACAAGCACCAATGAATCTCCGTACCTCTGAAGTAGTAGAACAATACTCAGCAATCTTGCCTATAGCATTCACCTTATCAGGTGAAGGTTTCCTGCCATAATATCCACACATATGCCCAACAATGACAACCTCATTCACTCCAAAAACAGATTTTTGCCCTGAAAGTGTCAAGTTTACTTCTTCTAACCTGGCCAAAATCTTCTCACATGCTGAAATATGATCAGCCACAAAGTATCTGCATCCCTGCTCATTTAGGCTCTCATTCTTCTCTTCTTCTGCACACCCCTTAATGGGCACATCATCCAAGAAAGGCATAGTAAGCTGAGGTATGTAATCACGAAGGACCTTATGCATGGCATTCATCATATGTGCAACAGAATTAGTGGCACCTTGAGGCAAGGTACACATCCTGACAAGCCCAATAGGAGTTCTCATGGTGGTTATGTCCCTGCTTTCCAAAGCCAGCTGAAACTGATCATAACCTGAATACAAATCACCCAAAGAATAGATGGCACGTCCAGCAAATGCCTCTGCAAACTCGTCCACAACTGGACCAATACCAACATTCCTGATAGTAACCCTGTTCACTGGCTGCATGACCTGAATAAATCGAAGAGTACCATTCTTCTTTGGAACTGTAAACCACCTGTTTGAGTATGGTGCAGACGAAGGCTCAAGGATTCCCATCCTGATTTTCTCATTCAATAAATCAATTAGCTTTGGCAAGTGTGCTTTAGGCACTGGAATAGGTCGGAGATTCCATGGAATATGAGGAATAGTAAAAATAACCATAGGAGCAACAATATCAAGATTCACACATCCAATCTCATGTGGGACAAAAGCAAATCCCCTTCCATGACGCTCAAGCATCTCCTGAAAGCATTGCTTCTCCATGGGTAACAAGAAATCACCATTTCCAATTTTCAATTCAGCAAGTGTCTCTGTTGAAAATTTATGACCAATATGCTCCGGATTCCTCAAAATTTGCTGTTTAGCAGCCCTCTCTATTTGCTGATCACTGTCGGGTGGAAGCGGTACAGCAACCAGCTTCACCTTCTTATCCACAGTTTTGTATTTCGTGTCAACCCTGGCTTCATTATGCTCTTCTGCATTACATAAACCTTGCTGTAAATCAGCAATTCTGCACTCCAATGGCTGAATATTCTCAGCCCTCTGCTCTATGGACTGCATAGGAACAGCCCCAAACTCTGAATGCTGAAATATTTCAGCAGTAAACTCTGTTGGCTGAAATTTTTCAGCCCTCTGTCTCTCTGAAAGCTGATCATAACCAGCTGGAAACTCTGTTTGCTGAATTTCTTCAGCACTCAACACTCTTTGCTGAGTTTCCTCAGCCTCTGACTCAATCTGTGACATAAATTCTGCAATTTCATGAAACATGTCCAGGGACTGCACTAATACATTACCATGACAATTCAGCATATCAGTTTTCAGCATATCTCCCATCTCCGTCATCGTATCTGCACAAATCACACTGTCATACATACCATCTATGTGCTCATCATCCTCCAAAATTCCTGCATTTTTCAAATTTTTCTCCTTCCTGCATATATACTGCCTGGCAGCTCTAGACAATCTAGAAGTTTTCTGATAGCTCATCGAACTGTTTGCTGAAATCCCAACATAACCGGAGGAGAAAACACTGCTGCTGCCAGGAGGCGAGAGCTCCAATCTCCTCTCCTCTGTACCACCGTCGTCTCGCGAAACGGCGGTACCTAATGAAAATCCGAATCCCTCACAGTGGGCAAGGGTGCATCTCTGAGAGTATCCCTGTTTCTAACATGGTTCACACATACAGTCATAAACTGAACTGCTCTCATACCATCTTTACTGCGAATCCGTGCATAAGCAGATCCATCATCCATGACCTTTGTCTCCATGCGCATCTCTGTAATGAATGGCTGTCCAAGAATTATGGGATATGAGCATGAATCCTGCACAAAGAAATGAAAATCCTCCTCTACATCACCAATAGAAACCCTGACACTAGGGCAAGCAGCATATAAATCACCTGCAGTATTATTGGCGGCTCTCATACGCCACCCATGCTCTACATCCATAGGCCATCTGTTACTCTCATAAACTCCACGAACAATGAGATTAATCTCTGAACCATGATCAACCAATGCAACATAAGGCACCTATTTTTCTCCAACCTTTACCATCGTCTCTGTAGTTGCCCTAGCCCAATGGCTCCGCGAAAAGTGACTACGCGGTATCAAAACAGGCTCATCAATTTCAGCATAATGCATAGGCTGAACCCTCTTCTCTACCTGCGGCAAAACAGAAGCATTATCAACCATAACCTCATCATCATCCTCATCCAACTCTCCAATCAAAACTCCCTGTGTATCAGTGGTAGCCAATGCATATCTTTTCCTCTTCAGGACCTCCTGAAACTGATCTTGAAACTCTCTTTTTGAGATGCCCAAAATCTCGGAAATAGTGAAAGTCACCTCACTGCCAAGTATCTTATCATTAAAGATTTTCTTCATATCTGTAGATGTCTCAATATCGGACATCAATCTAAATCCTGGCTGCTTTCTCTCTCTAGGCTCTTGCCTCTTTTCCCTCTTTTGAGCATCCTCCATCTGTCGATCTGGCCCTGGTCGTGAAGACGGTCCTGCAATAGGTGGAGTAACAAACTCACCCCCTCTAGTCTTCTTAGCTGCACTTGGATTATCTTCATCCCTCTTACGCTTCTCCTCAACAAATACATCTGCACCATGAGATTTAGCCAAATAAGCATAAATAGAATACCTGTCAACAGGCGAGTCCCATCCTGTCTCTGATCTGATGCTAGAGCCTGCGCTAGTCAAAACAGTTTGCTGAATTTTTCCCTTGTTTGCAGTCTCCATAGCATAAGCCCATAGTGCGGACTGAGTCTCCGATCCCTTCTCAATCTGTACTCCATATGCAGAAGCATCACCTCTAGCCGTCACATAAGAAGTACGCGCAGCCATGTTCTCCACTAACTTCTTCATTCCACCTTTACCAAAGTTGGTAGCAAGTGGAGCTCCTGTCTCAGTCAACCAAATCTTACCATCTTGCCCCCAATATACCAAATTCTGTCTCCTTGCATCCTGGAAAGAGTCACAATCCCTGCAATGCTGCTGCTCCGTACTATCACACCAAATACATCTCCGATCTCTCCTAGGTGCACTAGGAGCACTCCTAGGTGCAATAGGAGCACTAGAAGAAGTAGCAGGCGCAGTCGAAGCAAACTGCTCCTTCAACTTACCCACCAACTCCGCTTTGACTGACTCAAGTGTCAAATCTGTGATACCTTTGATTATGTCATCAAGAGAAGTAGGCACCGATGGAGCAGATGGTTTTGGAGCAGAAGGTGTAGACATCGGTCGTGGAACAGGAGGAATAGGTGGAGTAGAAACAGTAGGCACTGGCATAGGCCAAGAAACTGGCTGACGAGGAGAAGAAATAACAGGGATAGAAGTAGGCATAGGAGCAAATGATGGTGTAGGTGTCATGGAACCATTCTGTAGGCGAGTCTTCCATATCCTCCTCTTGGTCAATGTCGAGACTTCATCCTGAGCATCCTGCCAATCAGTTTTAAGACCCATAGGCTTTGTGCGATCTTCAAGAAGCTCACCCAATTCTTCTTGAAGAACAGGATCTGCAGCTTGCAAGAAAAGTTCAACTTTTTCAACATCCAATGCTCTTTGTTCAATAGCATCAAGCTGACTATACCTCTCTTCGAATTCTCGAATCAACTCCGAAGCAGCAAGACCCTTGTTTGGCATGTAGACCCACTCTCGGAATGACCGTCGAGTAGCCATACCAAAGTCCTCAAGGAAATATTCTTCTTTAAGAGCCTTCTTAAAATCTTGCCAATGTGTATTTTGAATAAATAAATCAGTCACCTTTGTCCTCAAAGCAGGTGTGACAAGTCGAAGGAAGTACTTACTCATAAGTCCAGCAGGAACTCCAAAGAACCCCATCTTGATCTCATATGTCTTCAAATATGCTGAAACATTACGCCCGTCAAATAGCTTCTTCTCACTCTCAACTGCTTCAATAGCCTTAGTCGTGCTGTTTGCATTCTCCTGCTCCGAATAGAGTTGCCTTTGCTGAGACAACTGCTGTTGATGCAATTGTTGTTGCTGCTGCATATACATTTGTGTTTGCTGATTTTGGAGCTGCATATACATGGATATATTCTGCAAAATTTGTTTTAGATCCTCCGTTGAAGTACTTGACGCAGCAGCCATAGATGGAGCTGAAGTAGACGTAGCAGGAGTTGAAGAAGAAGCTGAAATAGAGGCTGAAGTGTCTCCCATCCTGAAATTTCTGCGACGCTTTCACGTCGGGTTCACCAAAGATGTCGAAGGGTTTATGAAAGCAGAGTCGTGTCTACAGAAGACCTTGATAAATATCAAGATGGAAGATCAAACAAGTGACTGAGAAAAATGATATCAAATAGTATTCATATTTCTGCCTTGAAGTTTGCAAAATACAGGGTGAATTCAAATCTGTTCAGTTCACTGATTTTAGGCTTTGAGATCCTTGACCTCAAGTCTTATGTTCAGAAATTCAGATTTCAACATACAACATTATTGCGAACTTCTTGGATTCTGATATCAATAATGTGCAGGAAACTGCCATCAGTGAGTTTACAAACAAGAGGCATGAACTGTAATAGAATCTTTACTATCCACCAAGATTATCAATATCTTCTGAATTCGTAGTCATTGTTCATATTTGGAGCCATGGAAGATAAAGATGTGTCATGAAAAACTTCAATCAGAGATGGAGAAACGAATTCATCGTGCTGCAACCACCTTACACGTACATAAAAAAGCTACTCTCCTCATGTGATCAACTACAGTCCTTGTCAAACAAACATTTTGCCAGCCGCTTAAGTCGTTGCTTTCTTCCTCACGTATAGAAGCATCCGGACATATATGAAGTAGAACAGGAGAGATATGAGGAGAAGTGACCGAAACTGAGATTTGCAATGTTACTGGCTTACAGTCATGGTAGAGCTTTGATTCCATGTGCAAGGGCACCCAACCATTCTAAGATTCTTTGACCACTCTGGGTATATGAAGCCGTCGCCTCGGAGTTCCAGCCTCATCGTCACGATTCGTCCTGCGTATGCTCTCGTCCGAGGAGAAAATTGCCGTTTCATCACACCACCTATTCTTCACACATTATAACGTGGCCTTATAATGCTCTGGTCACCTTGCATTAAACACATAAATCTGCGTAACCAGATCGAACTCCTGGGTCATCAGCTCTGGCCAACAATACGTCTCTTTCTCTCTCTGTCATGATTATGATTGAGTGGAATGCCATAGAGTTTCTACTGGATAAAGGAATGGTGAAGCGCCTTCTCGACGAAGCGATAGGAAGGAGGCCTCTGACAGGGCCGTCTCTCACTGACAAAGCTTGCCTCTTAGCACACAGCGAGATCGAAGGACAGGCTGCCAAGGATCATCTTTTTTAATAAAGAACAGAAATATAATGGAGTGTAAATTTAACAAAGTTCGTAATCCATGGGCAAATTCGGTCAACGCCATAGTCGTGCACAACATATTTTGTGCTGCTGTTCAGGAAATTGGAGCGCAAAGAAAAGAGAGCGCTCTGAGCAATGGATACGGCCAGCCATGCCCTTGTGCAGAGAAAAGGAAAGCATTCGACATGTATATATGATTTCGCAAGCTCAAGAGGGTATTTAGCCTGCTTCCAACTTCTTTCTGCTCGTAAGCCAGAAGCCACTTACAAAAACCTAAAACATCATCTAAATAGTGTGCGCCTCTGTTCTCCAGGATCTTCTTTTACCTCTGAATGTGTCAGGACTGAGTCAACGCCTCTTCTTCTACATCATCGTTCCTCCGTTTCCGTTTGATCTGCGTCTTCTTCTTCTGTGTCCCTCCAAAAACTGGCGAGCTCCGATGTCATCTCCTTGCTCCAAAATAGGCTCCTCTTCTTCCCTCATCTATTTCCGCTCTCTCCCTCCCCTGTTTCTGCCTCCTCCTTTTTCTATTTTCCCTCTCTCTCCCGATTCAAAAAGCTCCTCTTTCAAAAATAGATCAAAATCTTTTCTTTTTCCAGCCTGATCCACATCTTCTTTAACCATTCAAAATCCCCTCTTTAGCCTTTGTAACTCCCATATTATTATTCTTGGTTCAATTTTAAACCATCTATTCTAGAGCTTGTAGGAGTTTTAGCTTCTTCCTTCTCCTCCGATGCGTGTGTAGTCACATATGCATGCACCTGTGTGTGCTCATGACCATGGCCACCGTGCTCCTATGTAACATTAGAGCTTTGCAAAATAGTAGCTGCCCAAGTCCACTGTGATACAATGACACTCATAATCAAGCCTGTCTTGATGCTCCTACTAGTTATATTGCACCATTCTGAGGTGTGCTAAACATCAAGCAAGCTCTCACATTTGGCAATCATATCCACCAATGTACTTCGACTTGCATCTCTTGGAATTAGTTTAGTACTTCCTCACAAAGTCCATATTCGGCATATCTTGAAATAAGTGTAGCCCATGAGATTGCATCTCGAGTTTCCAATCTATCAAAAACCTTATTCTTCTCCATCTTCGGCATAGAATGAAAGAGCAAACATAACAACTAAGTATGTACAAAGTAACAAATCTCATGCACAACTTTTGGGTGGTTTACATACCTCGGATGCGCAGCAATACGACAGCGTATAAGAAAAGTGCTATTTCAGTCGAGCAAAGAACGTGAACGATAATAAAACATCGCTAAAAATAGCAAGATGTTTGCTTGTTGTAATCAATGTCATTAACGAAGACGAGCGATTAACGAACTGTAATTGGGGATTAACGAAGACGAGCGATTAACGAACTGTAATTGGGGATTAACAAACTGTAATTAGAATTACAGTTTTAAATAAAGAATCGCAGATTCGAGTAGAATTGTTGTCTTGAATCCTTAACTGTCATAACTTTTAATCCAGAACTCCGATTGACAAGTGGTTTTGACAGGATTCGAGAGCACGATGAGAGCTACGCACCCAGACGTGGTTTTGTTTTTAAAGACAAAGTTAACTAATACTTCTTATTTGAACAAGTTCATGTATCAAATCATCACTTGTGCAAATAATTCAATCAAGTATAAACAATGAAACAACTTATCTTCCTTGTTGTTGCTACGCATCCATAGCTCTAATACCATGTTGAGAGAGAGAGAGAGTACGAGAGAGATACACAAGACATGCTCCCAAAGAATGATTCATATTGATATAGAGTTAGTATATATAGGTGAGACCCAAGTCAAGTGAGAGATGATATATATAGTTGTAACACAATCATCCTTGTAGGATCGAATCAATTGGTGATGTCGACTTGGCAGTTGGCTCTAGTGTACTACCAAAGCGAGTGATAATGTTCTCATATAGGAATAGGGCCACACTATTTCCATCATCTCTCTTGATAGCTTTGACCTCACACCACTTTGTCACATAGTTAGTATATACCAGAATGTATTAGTTCTCTCAAGGGAAGGGGAGGGGGGGGGGGGGGGGGGCGGTTAGTACGTATAAATCCTACATATCACGTGCGTTCATGGCATGTTTTATATATCCCTATGTAACATTTTTTGCAACATTTTTTTGACCCTTATATGACTTTTTACTGTAATTTATAAATCCCTTATTGCAAGTTTATGTTTTTAATAAGATAATTTAATATATCCATATGTGATACATACAAATACTAGTTTTATCACGTAACGGATCATAAACTAACACTTAAGGGTTGATAGAATACATTTATTACCATTAGTCATTTTGAAAATTTATAAATATCTTAAAGCTGTATGACTTCCAATGGTACAATTTAGAATTTTATGAATAAAACTACAATGCATGACCTATGATGCATATTTGCTAGTAAGTTAGTTGCTCAAGCTTATCTTAGAGAGTAAGCCTTTGGGTCCTTAAACATGAAAATTGAAATAGAAATGCAAGAATACATATTTTGACCATCATACCACTATCTTATGGCTCTCTTACTTTGCAATATTCATCTTAGTATTCTACCATTTGATGAGAGTGAACTATATCATTGCACCTTTTATATCTAATCCATGTTAAATTATTTTCTCCACCATTCCTATAAAATGTATCGAGTGTATATGTAATACACACATACACACATATACATACAAATTCTAGAGATAACAAGAGACAAAGACTCAAAATTTACCAATTGGTTTCCCTTCCATCCTTCCATAGGCCTATATAAGCTAGGCATAGGTATAGGTTAGTATGCTATTTGTAGAGTAGGTTAAATCTAAGCATTGGCTTGGCTATACAAGCATATATATGGATGCAAGATAGGCTAGGCTTGTTGGTTTATGCATATGCTAGGCAAGTGTAAGCATGGGAATAGGCTAGGCTAAGCTAAGGTCTAAGCTGGGTTAAAAGGCATATACATAGACTAGCCTAAAGTTTGGGTCATGCATGTTGTAGGCATAAACTTGGATATGCAAAGTGAAGGCTAGGATTAGGCAAGCTAAGCAAGGATAAGGGCTAGGGGCATATGCATAGGTGTAGTATAGGCTACGCGTAGGTGTAGGCTAGTGTTATTGCAAAAAATAAGCAACATGCAAAAAGCAATAGGAATAGATTATGTTTTTACATTAACAGTTGACATTGGTACTGTGCAACAAGCAGTTACCATACTATATTCTAAATCAAGAAGATCTCGTACAAAATCATAAAGCAATTGTATTCTCATGCGGTCTCCTTCCTGGAAAGCAGTTAGGCAAATGGAGCAGTCCTCTATGTTTAGGAGCAGACGCCCGGAGGCTCTACTTGAGACAACTAAGCCTGGCTCATGCACAGCGAAGAATATCGTTGATGGCAAGGCGGCTTCCATAGCGGCTGGGTCCAATACCAAGGCCCTATCATTGATCCAACCGAGTGAATTTGCGAGCTGTTCAACGTCCAAGTCCATCAGATGCATCTGCATGTACTCTTGTAGTTCTTCGAAGCAGACCTTCCGTAGCCCGCGTAGACTCCAAAACAGCAGCAAAACGCTTATGAGAAGTAAAACGCATTCACCAACGAAGTCCCATTGAGCAAATGAAAACACCATCTTGCTTTCTCTCTTCTCTGTGGTCTCTGCCTCTCTGATCTGCCTTTCTGAATCCGTCTTTCACAGGTGATCTGTCTTTCTGTATGTCTTTCACGTACAGCTGATGCCTTTTTATAGTGCTTCGGCAATTGGCTCGCCAATTGGCCGACTTAGCCGACAACACTGGACCAGTGAAACACTATGTAAAAGTAACCTACTGAAGTAACAACCTTGTATTTCCCACATCCTGCCCATAGCATTAAACATGTTTGGAGTTAGGAGAACGGTCAATTTTTGGAGAGGGGTAGTGGACATACATATCGTTGCAAGAAGTCATCGTTGTGGGAAACATGTTGCTAATAGTGGTGGGCTTGCCTAGCCCATGCCAACACCTACTTAGCCCACACCTATCCTATGCTTTCCTAGCATAACATAGCATCGCACAGAATATGCCTAAGCCTATGCTTTCCCTGCCAAGCCTAGGATAAGGATGCTTGCCTAGCACAACATAGCATAGCACAAAATATGCCTAAGCCAATGCTTTCCTTGCCTAGCCTATGATTTCTTATCCTAGTCTAGCATAGCATACCGTAGTCTATGCGTATACCTAAGCCATAAACCCTAAATTTTAAACCCTTAGCCAAAACTCTTAAAAGGAGTATACATAAATTAGTGAATCACAAAGGGAGTCACAATACTCCTTTTTTGTCATATACCTACACACACATATAATAGCTCTCCTACATTGTAGCATCAACCCACTTCCATGTCGTTTCTCTCTACACGTAATCAAACTACAAAACTTCCTTTTAGTCCTTCAAAGCCCATAGAAGAAAGCCCACGTCTAACCTACACCTTTGCAAATCTCACTACACTCGGTCATGATTAAGACAATTGCTCTGGAAAAAATCTCTTTTAGTTTGAATAATGCAATGATATAAATCATGAATGTGCTTAGAATGTATATTTGTGCACAACCAACTCATTTCCCTCTACATGAAGAAAAATGGGATTCAAAACAAGTTAAGGTAATCTTGGATGCCATAAAGGGAAGTTACTAGAGTACATCTCTAATAACATTATCCAAGAATAGCAAGCCAATTCATTTAATGCAAGATATAGTGCCACACCCACACATTCTACCACATGCTCATTGCAAGGAGGCCAAGCACCAACAAGTCGAGATAGAGTCCTTTCATACTAGATAGGTAAGTGAGGTAGAGATAATGCACCTCCACCATTAGTGCTTGAGGTAATCAAGAAGGATGTATTAGTACAACATTTCATGACCTATTTTTCTACGAGTAGAATCGTAGGGATGAAGATTGCTCAATACTTTATGCATCTCTTGGGTTTTTGAATCTACAAACAACCTATGCACAAAGCAATTCAAGTTTAAATTGTTTACTCAAGTAAGATTTCTTTTTAGTATAATTTCATACTTATCTATCTTGTTGAAAAATGTATTTGTTTAGTTATAGACCTTGTGTCTAAACTTTTATTAAAGATATTGTAATGTGCCTAAATGATGGCAGACCAGAGAGAGAAAGAGATGCGCTGCCAAGAGATGTGTCCGTTTCTCCTTGCCTGTTATATCTTATGCAATTGTTGGAGTAACTGTTAACCCAACTTGGGATAATGTTAACTCGGGTTCCCACACTCCCCCCCCCCCCCCCCCCCACATGGAACTTGTTGCACAGTAAATGAAGTGTTACATGGTAAACACGTGGACGTGTTTTGAAACTGGCAGGATGTTGCATGACCTCAATTATAGGATTTCTTATCTATTGCACGTTTGTGGTTTTCATTTTCTGTCTCACAGTCAGTTGATGTACTCTGATTGTTTGGCGAAACGTTTGTTCTCATTTCACCTATTTGTTTGCATGTTGCCTTCCAGTTGTTTTGGATGAATCTATCAATGAACTGTAGGTATCATTTCTTGCTGCAGGCCGTGTGTTCATCATGCTCTGTTATGTTGTCTTTAATGACAGTCGTTATGAATAGATTCTGATTAAAATTCTTGTTGTATTTCTGCTTCATCCTCCTCATGCTCTAAATTAGTCTGTTGTTGTTCTTGTTCCTGCAGAGTTTTATCATTTGCCATGCAGGGAGTTGTTGTCGTTGTGAGCTGCTCTGGTTGAAACATTGTCGGGTTCTCTGTGTAGTATGGTTTGATTCGACATACATGAGCAATGGTTTTTGTGCCCTTTTTTTAATTTTGCAGCAAGTATGTGGTCTTTCTGAGGTGTCGGAGTACTTGATAAGGACCTACCGATCTATCATCAATGATTCTAACAAGCCTTTTTTCCTCACAGGATAATACACACTAACTTCATCTCCTTTTTTGTATATTGGTTGCACCTGACCTTCATCAAATTTTCTTTTCTGACGTTGTTGAGCTATCTCCAAGTTTTTCTGAATGCTTGAGATCATGAGTGGTTGACTTTTTTGCAAATGGATGTACCAGTCCATGGCACCTTTGTTTTGTGGCTGAAGTTGCAGTGTATTGATATCAGTTGGTAACCATGGATCCCTGCCATATAATGCTCTAAAAGGGCTAATCCTGGTTGAGGCTTGAACCGTTGTCCTATAAGCATGCAAAATATATGGCAAATATCTTTCCTAGTCCACTTGTGATGGATCTACATACATAGCAATCATGCTTTTTATTGTTTTGTTCAATCTTTTAGTTAAGCCAATTGTCTAGGGATGATACGATGATGTAAAGATCTGCTAGATTTCCATTGCCTTGCTGATGATTTGCATGATGTTGGAGCTAAACTATTTTCCATTGTCTGACAATATTTTTTCTGGGCAAGTGTGTCTTGTGATGATTTCTTCTATCAGAAACTTGGCTATTTGGTTTGCCGTTACTTCTGGAATGGCTTTCGCCTCGGCCCATCTTGTCAAATATTCTGTAAGCACAACTATGTATTTGTTTCCATTGATGCTTTCAGGAAAAGGTCCCATCAAATCCCATGTAGCTAGTTGAAATGGATGCTCCACTTTGATGGAATGTAGCAATCCATCTGGTTTATGTGTAGGCATTTTGAATCCCTGGCATTGTGGACATGACTGAAGGTATTTTGTGATTGTATGTCTCATTTTGGGCCAGTAAAACCTGGCTTGGAACATGTGTAGAACCTTTTTTTCTCCCGATGTCATACTGCTGTGCATCCAAGGTGTGGAATCCACCAAAAAGTTGTGTGTGTGACATTTGCTATTTTGTACATACTTAGTCGTTGTGTTTCCATTTTTGTTCTGCGTGGGCAGTATAGTGGAGAGGGGTTTGGAGCAAGAGGAACTTATCTGTAATGCTATGGTTGACATGTATGCAAAATCTCGCATGCTTGGAAAAGCCCAAGAAGTATTTGACAATATTTCAACTCGAGATGTCATATCATGGAGTGCGTTGATTACAGGTTATGTTCAACATGGATATGATGAGTAAGTAGTGATGTGTTTTGTACAGATGCAGCTTGAAGCTGTATGCGTTCCTTCAAAGTTATGAATGCCAAGACATCAGTAACATCTTGATAGATATTTCCAGGAGAAGATGAAAATAAAGAGAGCATAGTGCAGAATTATAGGGGTAGAAAGGAGTTTGGAGATGCCACAATCTGAAAGCAATTGTGCCGTTTGAAAATGCAAAAAATCAACATAAAAATTAAACTGAATGAATTGCTTCCTTGTTCTGATAATGAGTAGTTGGATATGCATAGCTTGAAGAGATGTTTTATTACACTAGCATACATATTCATTGTCAAATTCTATAATTGATTTACAAGGTCATTTAAGCAGCAATTGGAACAATGGATATTCAGTATTGTGTTTGATGTAGTGGTGGTGAAGACGATCAAGAGGTCAGTGTTTAGGATGGAAAAAGAGCAAGCTAAAGAAAAGAGGGTGGCAATAGCAAATGAAGATGGCATCAGTCAAAGCTTTTTGGACATCTTTTCCTTCACTTCTCTTGTGTTAAAACCACATGCAGGCTACCCACATTGTTTCATAAAAGAAATGCACAAACAAGGTGATTTGCAAAATGAGCGATTTCAAGATCTCAGTTCTATTCTGTGTAGCTCACTCTTGCTCATTATGCCCATCTCCATGATTTGTTACAAGATTGCTAGCTGTGCAAGACCATTTTTATTCTCTTTTCCCTGTCATTCACTTTAACATGTGTTCCTCCAGCAGAGGGAACATCCTGTTCTGCCAAACATCGTCATCAGGACAAGCAAACATCGCTCTCTTGGAGTGAGACCATACCTCTATTATGGGAACTTCACTCTGAGTGCCTGGCACAGTGGAAAAGGGGTCACTTATTCAGACCTGCTGGCTGCAGATCTAGAACCAGTGTATTGACTTGGGCAATCTATATCATTTTGCAAAAGATGGATGTGGTACCTTATAGTTTCTTTTTGAGAAGAAAAGCGGCCCGCTTTTCTGGCCAAAAAGGGGGGTTATTGTAGGCCAGGTGGGGGAAGAAAAAGTAGGGAATGGAAACAAGGGGGGGGCAGAGATATTCTGGAAGGAACAGGCGATTGGGAAAAAAAGCATCGGGGAGAGGCTTTGATGAGATCGAGAAGCTTTTGAGATTACGGTGGAAGGAAGATCGAATGGGGAAGAAAAGAACAACGATGGAGGAAAGACATTACTTGCTATAGGCAGGCTGAAACGAATTAAGGATTGAAGCTGGAAGAGAGGACATGCGGGCAAGTAGATAGACAGTTGGCAGGGCTTGGAAGGGTCCTAGATAAGCAGAAAGGTGCAGGGTCCTTTTTTATGAAGGTCTTTCGAGCAAATGCGGTAATGAGGTGATCCGTCCCTTCTCGATCTTTCTGCTGACAACGACAGTGACCTGCAGTGATGTGCTTATCAGGGATGCAGATAGGATTCAGCATTACAAACATAGATTCTCTACAATTCTCCATTCTGAGAGAGAGAAAAAGAGCAGTCCCCTGCTTCAGCGCGCCTTCCATTAAGGATTGATTTCACTGTACAAACACGTTCGCCTTGATCCCAATTGATCTACTATAGAAGGAAGTCTTTTGGATGAGAATTTTCTCCCTCACTGGCTGTATCAGTTGTGCCGCAGGTGGTTTACATGAAACTATTATTACACTTGTGCATTCAGCCTATTAAGGTTTTGATATGCTTTCCTTTTAACGTAGAAAAGACATTTATGTTCACATTTTAATGGGCCCAATAAAGCAAGTTCACTGAGACCAAGGTTGGATTTTTTGCAAGGACATAGGCATGGTGTCTCCTCATCTTTCAAAAGTGTTTCAGCCGGGTGGGCTTTTGTCCACTCGCAAAAGGAGGGCCTGGTGTGTACTACACTGATGACAAACTATTACAGACCAGGATATTCTCATATGCAGATACTAAACAACACAGAATTGTAAACTGTTTGGAGGAGTTGTATCATTTCTGATAAGATTCAGAGACTCTTGCTTTGACAAGATCAGTTATTTGCCTTTCCTTGTGGGTTTATTGTTAAGTCTATGGGTCCACGGATCCATCCTTTGGTTGATGCTGCTGAAAGGACAACTCTGAACTTTCTGTCTGTAGTTGATAACCAGATTTATACTGTAGGTGCCTATGTTGAAGGATGGATTCTATGCTCAGCTGAAAGCTTGCTTTCTGTCCTCTTGTCGCTGCATAGATGAGGTCTCGTTGGGAGCTTGGCAGATCTATTGCTGCCCACAAATCCTCTCATCTTGCTTATTCGTATGATTGATCTTCTATCTTGAAATTAGTCTAGGTCCTCTGTGGTCACGACTTTGCTTTCGAAAACCCTTCGACATCTTTGGTGAACTTGACGTGAAAGCATCGCATTTAAATTTCAGGATGGGAGATACTTCAGCATCAATTTCAGCCTCTTCTACGATTCCTGCTTTGTCCTCTACTTCAGCTTCATCATCGACTTCTGCTTCAAGTACTTCTACGGATGATTTAAAGCAAATTTTGCAGAATATGTCTATGTATATGCAGCTTCAAAATCATCAGACACAATTGTATATGCAGCAGCAGCAGAGCAGTTGCATCAACAACAGTTGTCTCAGCAAAGGCAACTATATTCGGAGCAAGACAATGCAATAAGCGCGACTAAGGCGATCGAAGCAGTTGAGAATGAAAAGAAGCTATTTGATGGCCGTAATGTATCGGCTTATTTGAAGACATATGAGATCAAGATGGGATTTTTTGAAGTACCAACAGGACTTATGAGTAAATATTTTCTTCGCTTAGTCACACCCGTCTTGAGGGAAAAAGTGACTGATCTTTTCCTTCAAAATTCACATTGGCAAAATTTTAAGAAGGCCCTAAAAGACAAGTATTTTCTTGAGGACTTTGGGATGGCTACACGGCAATCATTCCGAGAGTGGGTCTACATGCCAAACAAAGGTCTACCTGCTTCAGAATTGATACGAGAATTTAAAGAGAGGTATAGTCAGCTTGATGCCATTGAACAAAGAGCATTGGATGTTGAGAAAGTTGAGATTTTCTTGCAAGCTGCAGATCTTGCTCTTCAGGAAGAATTAGGAGAGCTTCTTAAGGATCGCACGAAGCCTATGGGTCTTAAAATGGATTGGCAAGATGCCTAGGATGCAGTCTTGACTTTGACCAAGAGGAGGATATGGAAGACCCGCTTACAGAATAGTTCCATGACACCGACAATGTCTTCTACTCCTATGTCTGCTTCTACCCTTGTCATTTCTTCTCTTCCTCAGCCAATTTCTTGGCCTATGCCAGTGCCTACTATTTCTAATCCTCCTGTTCCTCCTGTTCCAAGACCGATGCCAGCTCCTTTTGTTCCAAAATTATCCGCTCCGTCAGTTCCTTCCTCTCTTGATGACATAATCAAAGGCATAACGGATTTAACACTGGAGTCAGTTAAAGCAGAATTGGTGGGAAAATTGAAAGAGCAGTTTGCTTTGACTACGCCTACTATTTCTTCTAGTGCTCCTACTGCATCTAGGAGTGCTCCTACTGCACCTAGGAGAGATCAAAGATGTATTTGATGTGATAGTATGGACCATCAGCATTGCAGGGATTGTGAATCTTTTCAAGATGCAAGGAGGAAGAATTTGGTATTTTGGGGACAAGATGGCAAGATGTGGTTTACTGAAACAGGAGCTCCGCTTGCTACCAATTTTGGGAAAGGCAGAATGAAGAAATTAGTAGATGATATGGCTGTGCATACTTCTTATGTGGCAGCTAGAGGGATGCTTCTGTATATGGAGTCTAGATTGAGAAAGGTTCAGAGAGTGAGTCAGCATTATGGACCTATGCTTTGGAGACGACAAACAAGGGGAAAATTCAACAGACTATTTTGACTAATGCAGGTTCTAGCATCAGATCTAAGACAAGTTGGGATTCGCCTATTGACAGGTACACTATTTATGCCTACTTAGCTAAGTCTAAGGGAGCAGATGTACTTATTGAGGAGAAGCATAAGAGAGATGAAGAGAATCCAAATGCATCTAAAAAGACTAGAGGGGGTGAGTTTGTTACTCCACCTATTGCAGGGCCGTCTTTGAGACCAGGGCCAGAACGATAGATGGAAGATGCTCAGAAGAAAGAAAAGAGGCAAGAGCCTAGAGAGAGAAAGCAACCAAGGTTTAGATTGATGTCCGATCTTGACACATCTACGGACATGAAGAAAATCTTTAATGACAAGATACTTGGCAGTGAGGTGACTTTTACTATTTCTAAGGTTTTGGACATCTCGAAAAGAGAGTTTCAAGATCAGTTCCAAGAAGTCCTTAGAGAAAAAGACATGCATTGTCTACTACTGATACACATGGAGTTTTGATTGGGGAGTTGGATGAGGATGAGGATGCGGTTATGGTTGAAAATGCTTTTCTTTTTCCGCAGACAGAGAAGAGGGTTCAGCCTATGCATTATGCTGAAACTGATAAGCCTATCTTGGTACCGCGTAGTCATTTTTCGCGGAGTCATTGGGCTAGGGCAACTACAAAAACAATGGTAAAAATTAGAGAGAAAGAGGTGCCTTATGTTGCTTTGGTGGATCATGGTTCAGAGATTAATCTCATAGTTCATGGAGTTTATGAAAGTAATAGATGGCCTATGGATGCAAAGCATGGGTGGCATATGAGAGCCGCCAACAACACTGCAGGTGATTTGTATGCTGCCTGTCCCAATGTCAGGATTTCTATTGGAGATGTAGAGGAGGATTTCCATTTCTTTGTGCAGGATTCATGCTCTTACCCCATAATCCTTGGACAGCCATTCATCACAGAGATGCACATGGAGACGAAAGTAATGGATGATGGATCTGCTTATGCACGGATTCGCAGTAAAGATGGTATGAGAGCAGTCCAGTTTATGACAGTGTGTGTAAACCATGCTAGAAAAAGGGATACTCTTCGAGATGCATCTTTGCCCATTGTGAGGGATTCAGGTTTTCATTAGGTACCGCTGTCCGGCGAGATGACGGTGGTACAGAGCAGAGGAGATTGGAGTTCTCGCCTCCTGGCAGCAGTATTTTCTCCTCCAATTTTGTTGGAATTTCAGCACAAACAGTTCGATGAGTTATCAGAAGATTTCTAAGTTGCCTAGAGCTACCAGGCAGTACATATGCAGGAAGGAGAAAAAATTGAAAAATGTAGATATTTTAGAGGATGATGAGCATATAGATGGGATATATGATAGTATGGTTTGTGGAGATACGATGATAGAGATGGAAAATATGCTAAAAAATGATATGCAGAGTTATCACAGTAATGTATCAGTGCAGTCCCTGGACATGTTTCATGAAATTTCAGATTTTGTGTCACAAATAGAGTCAGAGGCTGAGGTGACTCAGCAAAAAGTGTTGAGTGCTGAAGAAATTCAGCAAACAGAGTTTTCGGTTGATTATGATCAGCCTACAAAGACACAGAGGGTTGAAAACTTTCAACCAATAGAGTTTACTGCTGAAATATTTCAGCATCTAGAGTTTAGGGTTGTTCCTATGCAATCCATAGGGCAGAGGGCTGAGGATATTCAGCCCACTAGAGTGTAGAATTGCTGATTTACAGCATGATTTGAGTAATACAGAGGATCATAATGAAGCCAAGGTTGACACGAAATACAAGACTGTGGATAAGAAGGTGAATCCGGTAGCTGGATCGCTTCCACTTGACAGTGATCAGTAAATAGAGAGGGTTGCCAAGCAGCCAATTTTGAGGAATCCAGAGCATATAGGCCATAAATTTTCAGTAGAGACTCTTGCTGAATTAAAAATTGGAAATGGTGATTTCTTGCTACCCTCAGAGAAGAAATGCTTTCAGGATATGCTTGAGTGACATGGAAGGGGGTTTGCTTTCTTCTCGCATGAGATTGGATGTGTGAATCCGGATATTGTTGCCCCTATGGTGATCTTTACTATTCCTCATATTCCATGGAACCTCCGACCTATTCCAGTGCCTAGGGCACACTTGCCAAAGCTAGTTGACTTGTTGAATGAGAAAATCAGGATGGGAATCTTAGAGCCTTCATCTGCACCATACTCAAATAGGTGGTTTATGGTTCCAAAGAAGAATGGTACTCTCCGATTTATACAGGACATGCAGCCACTAAACAGAGTTACTATCAGGAATGTTGGTATAGGTCCAGTTGTGGATGAGTTTGCAGAAGCATTTGTTGGACGTGCCATCTATTCTTTAGGTGATTTGTATTCGGGATATGATCAGTTTCAGCTGGCTTTGGAAAGCAGGGACATAACCACTATGAGAACTCCTATTGGGCTTGTCAGGATGTGTACCTTGCCTCAAGGTGCCACTAATTCTATTGCGCATATGATGAATGCCATGCATAAGGTCCTTCGTGAGTACATACCTCAGCTTACCATGCCTTTCTTGGATGATGTGCCCATCAAGGGGTGTGTAGAAGAAGAGAAGAATGAGAGTCTAAATGAGCAAGGATGTAGATACTTTGTGACTGATCATATTTCAGCTTGTGAAAAGATTTTGGCCAGGTTAGAAGAAGTGAACTTGACACTATCAGGGAAAAAATCTGTTTTTGGAGTAAATGAGGTTGTCATTGTTGGACATATGTGTGGGTATTATGGCAGGAAACCTTCTCCTGAGAAGGTGGATGCTATAAGCAAGATTACGGAGTATTGTTCTACCACTTTAGAGGTACGGAGATTCATTGGAGCCTGTGTGTTTTACATGATTTGGATACCCCATTTTGCACACATAGCAGATTGTTTATATCAGCTGCTTTGAAAAGGGCAGAAATTTTATTCGGATGAGAGTCACACTAGAGCCATGCGGAAATTGAAGAAGTTATTGCAGATTGCTCCTACTCTTAGGAAAGCGGATTATAATTGTAGAAGGCCTATTGTATTGACAATTGACACTAGTCCAATTGCATAGGTTGGGCTGTGGGTCAAGATGATGCAGATAGAAACAAGTATGCTATTCGGTTTGGGGCGGAAGTCCTAAACGAGAGACAGAGGAGGTATCTGTAAATCAAGAGGGAATTACTGGGAATTGTTATGGTTCTCAAATGTGACAAGGAGTACTTTATTGGAGCCCCAGTTGTGGAAGAGACAGATTGCTTGCCATTGATAGGTATGATTACGAGTTGCTCTACTCCAGATATAGCTATGCTCAGATGGATTGCATACATCAAGTCATTAAATCCAGAATTTAAACACATAGCAGGGAAGGATAATCCAGTGGCGGATATGCTGTCTAGAGCCAGATATGATGATGAGGAGACACTACTTGCAGAAGAGGATGATGCATAAATTTCAACTGCTATGGTTGATCATGTTTGCCATGTCTATGATATTGTGGCTTTCATAGAAGAACTCTATGTTATTGGAGATTGGTTTTGCAGATTGGCAAGTACCTTAGTACACTAAGCAAAAGAGATGAATGGACAAATGAAGAGTTCAAGAAGATCAGAAGAAAAGCCTATGGTTATTTTCTCAAGGACGGATTTCTTTGGAAGCACCAAAGAAAAGAGATGGATTACCCTTGCGGGTTGTCTGCGATAAAGAGACCCAGTTATAGGTGATGAGGGAGTTTCATGAGATTCCTTGGGCTGGTCATGGAGGAGTGTGGGATACTTATGAGAGAATCAAGGAAAAATATTGGTGGAAAGGCATGTACAGAGATGTTTCTCACTTTGTAGAGACTTGCAGAGATTGTCAGATGTATTCCGTAGTGCGTCATCGAGATGAGCTTCATCCGAACTATCCACTATGCATTCATTATAAGTGGGTAGTGACTTGGTTACTACTTCTTTTGAGCATCTTCCATTTATCATTCTAGCCTTGGTCTCGAAGACGGCCCTGTAGTAGGTGGAGTAACAAAATCACCCCCTCTAGTCTTTTTAGCTGCATTTGGATTCTCTTTATATCTAGCTCTAGGAAGTATAATGTCACTTGAATAAAGTCCAAGCATAAATCCTAGAACTCAAAGCTCAAGCCTTCCTCAAATCTTTTGAAGAGTATTGCTTTTCTAGATATACCTATTTTTGATACAATGCAAAGTGACCTATCCAATAAAACACACTTTGAGGATATATCTAGTGCTCAATTACATGTGAATTTTGGAGAAGTCCAAAATTGAACTCCATGCTGTGCAATTACGCAATCGATTCTACACATGAGAAAAAATGAATGCATTGATGAAAGATTGTGCCTAGCTGGTCTGCAAGTGCTAGTGCATCATGCAAAATGCAAACACAATTCCTTGATTAATTTAGTTTCTTAAACTCACCCCTCATCGCTTAGTAAAGAAAAACTTGTTGCACTCCTCTCCACCCACCCACATCTCACTAACTCTCAGAAGAATAATGGTCCTCAAGATGTCGATTAAGATAGAAATCCCATCTCACAACTAGAGGAGTCGTTCATGACCCTCAAATTCACCCAACCACCTTTTCCTTCTTGCATGAAGTTCCTAATTTAGTGATGAATTTTCCAATTCTCATGCCTACACAATAAAAAGCACTCTCCCAAGTGCACATGCACCTAAAATTTATTACACATAGCAAGAATCATGCTATACTAGTGTTTGATGATGGTGCAACACATGCATTAACCCAACCCATGGCATGTAAGTAATTGAATAAAATCAAGAGAGGACCCCCAAGTTTAGTGCATTTGAAAAGTGCAAGTTGAAGTGCTTATGAACCCTTAATCCCAATGATGTGGAAAGATATTGGCAAGAAACTATACTTAATTCAAGATGTCCAGTAGCTATCGACAAAAATGTAGCTTTAATATGTCCAAAAAAACACCAATCTCAACCAAGACAATCAAGTTATCAAGCACAAAAGATCTTAAATAATAACAAAAACAATTGTTTGTTTAAGAAAACACAAAGAATTTAGCCAGAAAGCAATAAGATAAATAGCCACGCAAACAACTAAGTACTAAAATATCCGACCTACGAAATGTTTTCCTATGGGTTTTTAGTTTTCATGAAAATGTGTGACAATAGTACTCACAAAGGCTAGAATAAGCAAAAGAGAATGACACATATCAATATTGCCCAAAATGTGGAATTTCACATATGTATTCTGATTATCCATAACATAAGGCCAACATTGGCAAGGTCATTATGCTCTCTGTCCTCCTAAACTTATTTGCTATGGAGATGATAAAGGACAAATACTTTATCCCCATTCATGTCCATGCCATCACTCATGCTCAAAGAGAATAAAGAGGAATTAATCTTGAGTGGCCAAGTGAGGATACTTATGTAGTGACTAGTGATGCTTTGAGCTACCATACTGATGATGTGTCTACAAATACTATTGATGTTTTGAGTCGCCATTTAGATGATGTTTCTACAAATACTATTGATGCTTGGAGTCTCCATAGTAGAAATGGTGTTGATTGAGATACTATTGATGCTTTGAGTATCCATAGAGATGATGTCTTCAATGAATCAAAAGCAAATGAGATGGATAAAGCATATATAGCTTTTTTGAGTACTCGTGAGAAAGCCTACAAAGCTCGTGTATTATTGGATGCAACAGAGACTACTGATGTGTTGAGTAGTCATACCATGAATGCCTTGGAAGAGCACGTCATGGAGAAGTTAGCCATTACATTTGTAGATTTTTTCAATGCATATGAAGAGTCTCATGAAGGTCATGTCCTACTTGATGTAAGGACTTAGAGGGAGATTAGTAATTTGCAATATGCATATGATTTATAGGATATAGTTGAAGTTTCTAAGACAGTTCATGATCTTCAGGATATGCCTATAGAGCATGCTTCATATGATGCTCCATAGTTGGAGAATGTTTCAAACGTTTTGTTTGATCCCTTGATAGGAAAGTTAGAGATACTTCACAATTTGTCATGTTTTGATATTTTCAGTGATACTTAGAATATGTCGGATGCAAGTGAGACTCATTTTATGTTTGATGTGGAGCACAAGTGTCATCATGAGCAGCTTTCCATATGTAGGATTCCGAAAGAGTAGGTGTGTTGATATGTCCTTCATTGATCATAGATGTATTTCGAGCATGTATATGGTGGTTCCATAGCCTCTAGTGTATAATGCATCGTCAAGGCCTTATGACCTAGGAGGGGGTGCTTGGTGTGGTGTCAAAGTTGTGCAGATCATTATGATTTTGATTTATGATCTAAGTGGATGAATAATTTTGTGCATGCTTAGCAAGAAGTTGGTTATTTGGATATTTGACTTGGTGGATGTATCATTGGCACATCCAAACGATGTGCATATTTCGGAGGGGGTGGATATCAGGAAATAAGAATATCCATAATGTGAAACTTTCGAGTATCATGTGTTAGGTCAATTTTTAGTTAAGGAGAATAAGGTGACAATGACAGTAGAAGTAGGGGTTGAAATAAAATATTGAGCTACATCGATGGCACCATGGTAGCAAAGTGGACTATAGGGTGAACATGTGGTATGTTTGGAAGGTCTTGAGACCATATGAATCTCTAAATATTACAAGAGTTGGACTACTACCAAGATGATCTCGCATAAGACAAGAGTGACATTCATTAGAGGTTATGTGTTGATGCCATTAAGCATATTCCATGGTGGATTCCATGTCAAGATTGTGGGAGAGAAGGAAGGAGTCTCACTTGTAGCTTTCTTGCTTGCACAATGGGGGAATACACACACAGGTGGAGGTTGAAAACAGTTTTTCTCTTCTTAGTTGTGTAAGCCAAAAAGAACTCAAGTACATAGAAATAGAAGAACCCTATATATGGGTCTCAAACCAAACTCAACTAACTAAGGTGGCATACTAACTGAGCCACGAACTAGAGTAGATAAGGATAACTATCATCTAGCTATTTTTCATAGGCAGTGTACCAACTGCATCTACAGCTAACAAGTCGGTGACATAAATGCACAACGGTCACCCTGGCATATCACGAGTGGAGCTCGATATCTCAACACTCCCCCTCGAGCTCAATCCCAATTCTTGCACACCAAGCAGGTCTCTGAACTTGTGTAGCTTCTCTACGCCCAATGCCTTCGTGAATATGTCAGCTACGTGATCCTCTATGCTGACATAAACTAGATTAATAAGACCTAGTAAAACCCTCTCCCACACATAGTGATAATGCAACTCAATGTGCTTTGTTCTAGCATGATAGACTGGGTTATTTGCCAAGTGTATACTGCTCATGTTGTCACAATAAATGACAATTGGCCCATCTGTAGGCTGATGCATATCATAAAGTAGCTTATGCAACCAAGCTACCTCACATGCAGCCATTGCTATACCCCTGTACTCAGCCTCTGTGCTCGACAAGGCAACTGTAGGATGTTTCTTGCTGCTCCAAGTGACTACAGCACTCCCAAAAGAGAACACATATCCACTGGTAGATCGTCTATCAGAAATACTACCAGCCCAATCAGCATCAGTGTATCCAGGCAACTGTATCTGAACCCCAGTCTCATAAAATAGTCCATTCTGCAATGTGGACTTCACATACCTGAATATGCATCTAGCCGCATCCAAATGCGGTTTCCTTGGAGCCTGCATAAACTGACTTACCAATCCAACAGCATAGCTCAAATTTTCCCTGGTAATAATCATATAAATTAAACTTCCTACTATGCATCTGTACATAGTAGGGTCTTCCAGAAGCTCACCTGCATCTGCACTCAGCTTCACATTCTACTCCAAAGGAACTGAAATAGGCTTACAACCTGTCATCCCATATTTGGACACCATGTCCAATCCATACTGCCTCTGCAAGAGCCATATCCCACTTGGTGATCTAATCACCTCAATGCCCAAGAAATAACGTAGCTCTCCCAAATCCTTCATCTCAAACCTCTGCTTCAATAGCATTTTCACATGAAGGATATCTTCATCACTGTCACCTGTCATAATCAAATCATCAACATAAATGACAAGTAGCATAATACCTTTCTCTGTTTTTCTCACATAAAGTGAGAAATCTGCCTTGAAAATCTGAAAGCCAATAGTGACAAGATACTGTCCTATCTTGTCAGACCATGCTCTAGGTGCTTGCTTCAAGCCATACAAGGCTTTCTTCAACCTGCAAACAAACTCAGGATGAATAGCATGCACATAACCTGGTGGCTGCTCCATATATACCTCTTCTTGCAAATCACCATGCAAGAAGGCATTCTTTACATCCATCTGATGTAAAGACCATTCCTTTGTTGCAGCCATAGCAATGACTGCTCTTACGGTTTCCATCCTTGCAACCGAACTGAATGTTTCTTCATAATCAATGCTATATGTTTGTTCATACCCCTTGACTACTAATCCTGCCTTGTATCTGTTCACAGAACCATCTGCATTGTGCTTCACCTTATAAACCCACTTACAACCAATTGCATTCTTACCTTTAGGCAAAGGTACCAATTCCCATGTAGCATTTGCTTCCAAGGCATCCATTTCTTCATCCATGGCTTTCTCCCATTTTTCTTTTCCCATGGCTTGCTCAAAAGAAGTGGGTTTTGGTTCCTGTATCACTTTAACTATATAGGCATAGTGAATGGCTGTAAATCCATCATATTTCAGCCTGTCATAGGATACGTAGCTCTGGTAGACCTGCGCAAAGTAGGTTCACTCCCAGGTGCTCTCAAAACATCCCTGGTCTTCCTTACTCCAGGTGTAACAATAGAAGGAATACCCAACTCATCATCAATGCTTTGTTCTGAGCCACTAGATTCACCATCCACATAAGAGTGACCTGCATCCACATCAAACATGGGCTGATCTACCTTCTCTTTTCCTTTTCGTGAAACCTCTATACCACTATCTGCATTGTTTTGAGGAGATTCTCTTGATCTCAATCTGCTTGTCCATGGTGAAGAATGTGAACCACTACTAGAGGACACTCTAGGTCCACTAATATTTTGTGACTACTGTTGTGAATTCTGTACAACATTACCATTTTGTGCATCTACATCATCAATCACATTTATTGGTTTATACCAGCTACTCATCTCATTATTAAAAACATCTCTGCTCAATGTAAACTTACGAGTAGAAGGGTTATAGCATCTATACCCTTTCTGCCTGCAGAGAGTAACCAATAAAGATGCACTTCTCAGCTTTTGGATCCCCAACTTGGATCTCAACTCATCTGGCACATGAACATAGGCAATGCAACCAAAAATCTTCAAATGAGAAATATTTGGTTTCCTACCAGTATACCTCTCCTCTAGAGTCATCCCATGTATTGCTGCAATGGGAGTCCTGTTCATTATGTAGACTGCTATAGCAATTGCTTCAGCCCAGTAAAAATCTGGCAAGTCTTTTTCGTTGAGTATGGCATGAGATACTTCTCCAATATGCCTATTTTTTCTTTATGCAATTCCATTTTGTTGTGGGATATGACTGCATGAATATTGCTGCTTTATGCCATGCTCCTGCAGGAACCTTGCAAACTCATTTGAGAGGTACTCTCCCCCTCCATTTGACCTTAGGCATTTTATTTGCAGGCCTGTTTCTTTTTCAACCATAGCTTTAAGAGTTTTGAAATGTCCAAAAACTTCACTTTTCTTTTTCATAAAATACACCCAAACTTTTCTGCTATAGTCGTCAATAAAAGTGACAAAATAATGACAGCCTCCAAGAGATGCAGCTTTAGCAATCCACACATCAGAGTGGATTAATTCCAATGGCTTCTTACTCTCTTGAACATGTCTAGGAAATGGTTTCCTTGCCTGTTTTCCAAATTGACAGGCTTCACATACCTTATGCATTTCTGCAACCTTGAATTTAGGCAATCCTACAACAATATTTTGGGCTTGCATTGATTTAAGTCGCTGTACATTAACATGACCAATGCGTTTATGCCAAATATCAATATCTGCAACTACACCGGTCCATGTGCAAACATTGCTGCACTCAATTCAGGCATGTCTGCATCCAACGTAAACATTCTGCCCTTCTTCTTTCCTTTTGCTATCAAGTGACCTTTATTTTTCATATCCTCAACAAAGCATCCATGAGAATTAAATCTGACCTGCAAGCCTTGCTCAACCATTTGACCAACAGAAACCAGGTTCTTGGTGATATTCAGGACATGAAATACACCCGACAGGTATTTATTTTTCCCATCCTGCATGGACAAAGGAATTTTTCCAATCTGCACAATAGGATGTGTAGTATCATCACCAATCTCCACAAATCCTGGTTTTTCCATTTTCCTTGCATCCTGCATCCATTCTGCATGACCTGTCATGTGGTTTGATGCACCTGAGTCAACATACCACACATCGTTGCTTTCTTCTGTACTTGTCACAGAATTGGTCATGTGCTGCATCATAAACAAATGTTCATTTCTGTCATCACCCTATCTACTAGAAGATGCATAATTCCCTTGTTGCAATTTTCCATTCATGATGTCATTTTGCTTTTTATAGCAGTCTTTAGCCATATGACCCATTTTACCACAGTAGTAGCATTCAACATTGCTGTTTGCATTTTGGCCTCTTTGCCATCCATCACGATCTCTTTGGATCCCCCTACCTCTAGAGTTACCACATCCTCCTCCATAGGACTGGTTTTCTTGAGTTTGCTGCATATTCTGATTTCTACCACGGCCTCCAGATCGGCCTTCTCTACCTCTGCCTCTACCTCTTCTAGCATTTAAGTAGAAGACAGCTTCTTTTGAAGTTCCTCCTGAAGAAGATGCACCACCATTTCTCTGCTCCTCAGAAATTAGAAGAGCAATTAACTCTTCAAAATCAGGAAATCTTTCACACGGACGGAAATGCATGTTCGGAACTATGCATAATCCTTTCCTAGACCATTCAAGGTCACAGAAACTAAATCATCATCTTCCACTGGCGACCCAATGGAAGCAAGTGCATCTGCAATCTTCTTCACCTTCATGTGGTATTCATTGATGCTCATACTTTCTCTTTGCACATTGTGCAACTCTTGCTTGAGCTTCATTTTCCTGGCTTGCGTATTTGTGCTATACATTTTTTACAAAGTATCCCATGCCTCCTTTGGCATACTTGCATCCTGAATATGCACAATCATAGAGTCTGAAATACTGATAGACAGCTAGTATATAACTTTTCTGGCTCTCTCATGCCATCCTTTAAATGCTTGCATTTGTTGTTGATTGGGAAGATCAGGAAGAACTTGTTCTTCTTCATTTCCTGCAACAAATTCCCAATATCCTTTTCCCATAAGAAAATTCGTCATTCTAAACTTCCATGCTTGGAAGTTTTTCTTGTCAAGCTTTTCAGTGACAATTTGTGAAAGAGAATCAGACGCCATTATAGAACAATGCAAGAAATTCATTCACTGCAAAAAACACAGCTTTAGCCTCACAAGGGCAAATTTGCAAAACTGACGAAAGTGGTATTTGACCACACAGTCACTTCCTAGTGACGATTTTGCATCAACAGGCAACAAGGATGATTCTGTAACTCCCAATGTCTCTGCGCACAGACATACAATGCAATTTCTACAGTAACTTATCACCGACCTCTAGAACAGTGGTCGCACAGCAAAAAACAGGGCCTTTTCCTGAGTGCGTGTGGAAAACTTCCGCCTCCAAAATAGGCCCCGAAATGGCCTCAAATAAAAAAAACAGCGCAGCTGAGGGCTAAAGGCCTAATCCGCAGCATATACTGCCCTCTTGCTCCACAAGGAAGGGCGTCTCAATCTGAGACAATGCACTCTTGCACTTTTCGGCTGTGCTACGTGCAGAGACTTGCTCCCAAACTCGAAAAATGAAAGCAACACTGGTCCTCTTACCAGAACGCTGCGAAGTTGGTTTGCTTCCTTGAGCTCCTTACCACGAACTAGGCTCTGATACCATGTCAAGATTGTGGGAGGAAGGAAGGAGTCTCACTTGTAGCTTTCTTGCTTGCACAATGGGGAAATACACACACAGGTGGAGGCTGAAAACAGTTTTTCTCTTCTTAGTTGTGTAAGCCAAAACGAACTCAAGTACATAGAAATAGAAGAACCCTATATATGGGTCTCAAACCAAACTCAACTAACTAAGGTGGCATACTAACTGAGCCACGAACTAGAGTAGATAAGGATAGCTGTCATCTAGATATTATTCATGGGCAGTGTACCAACCGCATCTACAGCTAACAAGTCGGTGACATAAATGCACAACGGTCACCCTGGCATATCATGAGTGGAGCTCATATCTCAACATTCCATGGAGGCATATTTTACGATGGATTTCGTGAGGTTTTTCGGTGGATTTCGTAAAACTATTTATTTGTTGGGGCTCGTATAGTAGGTGGATTCCTTGTATGAGAAGTTGACGGGGACGCCTATCCTTCTCAGGCGTCTGATTAATTTAATGTGCATATCGGTGATTCCATAGCGGGTCATTCCATAAAATACATATTAAATTAATGGAGGTTTATGAGTTTAGAGTGCACGCTCGATTCAAATTAAGGTTAGGATAGAGTTCCAACCTATTTAATTATTTTGTAGTTGAAGGCTCTTAGGTATTCACTTTTGTTGGGTTTTATTTAATTATTTTATAACAATTGTGAATGCTTCAGTTGATGTGTAGAGCAGGCAGTGGTGGCGTTGGGTAGCACTGGGTGATAGTGTGAATCCAAATGCCTAGAAGAATTACTATTTTTGATGGGTGCACGCCTTATCACTAAAGGCGTGACACACCAATATTTATTTAAGTGCACTTATTCATTAAAGTATTTTTGACAAAACATTTATTATCTTGAATGCGCATAGATGCTCAGTTAAATATTTCATTATTTGATATTTATATTTGGGCACAACTTGACTTTTGGATGTCTAAACACTTTACTTTATATTTGGCAAATAAAAACACCAAAATCAAAAGCATGCTATTTTTAAAGTGGGCTATTTTTTAGCTTGAAGATAAATAAATCTATAAATACATGCCTTAAGAAGTGCTCACACAAGGCATGGGGGGAGATTGTACCCAATTTGTCTCTTTTGTCTCATGTCATGCAAATTTGGTTTTGCTTTGTACTTGAAATTATGAAGGTTTATAGAGTTCTTTATTCTTGGGGACCTTCTGACATTCACTACGCATGCATCTAGCATCCAATCTGTGCACTCATGGTATTAGAGTAGTAGATCTTAGATCAAGAGCTTCCAATCGCTTGCCATATCATGTGAAGGAGAAGCTCCTGGAATGAACGGGCTCTATAGACTGTCTTGCAACGAACTCACAACACAGACGTGTTCGTGGCGTTGAAAAACCCCCTAATAAACCCTCTAATTGCGAAGGTCCTCTCACAGCAGGCAGAGGATCACTCAGAAAGTCTCTTCTACAAGTTTTTTTTTTCAGAGAGGAGATGGAGAAAGCAATGGCAATGCTAAGCTTTATGTGTAAGCTTAAAGAGCTTAAGCTCAAAACTTCTCACACTAGGACTTTGGCATGTACTCGCTAACATCGACTCCAAAAAATGCATGTCGCCATCCTGCACTCATTCAATGAATTACTTAAGCTTTTTTAAAAAATCTTTAACCTATTAAGCCTAACTTAAGCTTAAATCTTAACTACCAATTATTTGACATTGCAGGTGTTCATATTGTGGTACTCTCGAACCGCTTTTGAAGTTTTAGTAAGCCTCTCATTCCACCTGCAACTTGGCAGAACGAATTTACAGCATGTATGCTATCACACATAGTTTATGTGAAAGACTATTTTACTTGAAAGAAGACTGTTTTCAATTTCCATACTTGAGAAAAGCAAGATTGTAAAAGCACCAAAGAAAGCATATTAATAAGCAAAGCAAGCTCATGGTGATCTTATTCACATGTGACTAGAGGACGAGCGATGGACCTTCAATCTAATCCAGGATGTTTGATCATAACATGGACAATTTTATGGGCGAAGGCTATTTGCCAGAGCCTACTATGGAACAGAATTTGAATCTAATCATGATGTAGCTTCAAGAAAAGAAAAGGGAACGTTAAAACTTGCAAGCACAATTGGCTGCACTTTAACAATTTGTTGTGGAGCAAGATGGAGTGCAACCTGAAAATGTCATTCTACATACTATTGATGCGATGCTCGATGCACAGGCTCTTAGGAAAGAGGCCAAGATAAGTAAAATAAATTTTAAATTCCACACTTTTAATGGGCAATGTGATGATAGAATTATTCTTGCTTTCATTAGTCATTTTGATGACTATTTTCATGAAGAGAAATATGCTCAAAAATATAAACTTAAATGTGTCACTAACCATCTAGTAGACAGAGCATCATTGTGGTGGACTGTTGTTCGCAAGAGTGTTTATTGTCCCTCTACTTGGGAAGTCTTTCAAAAGAAAATTTTGCAGAATTTCCTTCTGCCTCAATTGGACGAGAGAGCCATCAAACACTGGGATCTCCTACAACAAAGAGATTGTGAATCCATCCTACAATACACTGTGTGTTTCTGGAGTGCCTTACTTCAACTTTGAATGCTTGAAGATGTTCCTGAGGTGATCCACAAGCACAAATACATGTCCGGTTTGCTTGGTCACTTTTATGCGGAAGTGAATATGTTCAAGCTAAAGACTTTGGAGGATGCAATTTATTTAGCGCATGACGCGGAGGATAAAATTCATGGACGAGAAAAGCGACAGCAACAATTTTCGGTTAATGCTTTAGTACAAAGTAATTCAACTCTAATTTTTGAAAATTCAATCAAAATCGCTTTGCTCCTTCTTTCCCCATAAACCCTAGACTTGACCTCCTGCTTTACCATCAACTGCTTGTTCAAACCCTAAGCCTTCTCTCCAGCCAAGTACCAATATATCTAAACTTCCAACCCTTACAAACAATGTCTCCAAAGCAAAGCTTATGGTTTGCTACAAGTATCATTAGCCTGGACACTTAGCAGTGACCTGTCAGTCCAAGAAGCAAACTATTCAAATCAATCACTTGGGAGCAATTGATAACAAGGACCATGAAGATATGCCAGACTTCACTGAAGATGATGATGATATCAGCGATGTTTCAGATACTTTACCAGGTATACCAAATCCTCATTCATTATTAACAATGAAATGCTTTATACATGGTCAAGAAAATATTATTTTTCATGATGATGGAAGCACATATGATTTTATTTTCACAAAGTTGGTAAAAGAGTTGAATTTATCTATTGTTTCAACTCATTATCGCATAAAGGCTGCATTCTTAGGCACTAGATACAATGGTACACAAGAAGTGCATGATTTAGAGATTAAAACCAGTGATCATGTTGAGCGTAGAAAATTCTTGGTTGTGCCTTTGAAAGCTAGTGATATTATTTTAGGAATGCCTTGGCGTCACAAATATAAGCCTGACATAGATTATTCCACACATTACATGACAATTCATTTTAACGAAAACGAAATCACATTACAAGGATTATACACATTTGATCATTTCTCACTGCTTAGTCACACACAAGCTAAACCTGCATTGAGAAAATGTATTTCTTCATATTTAGTATGGGTGAATGAAATTGAAGCTAAGGAAAATAAGATGCATCCTAGGCATGCACAATTTCTTTCACAATTTAAACATTGTTTTATTACTGATTTAGCACCTGGTTTACCACCTACACGTCATAAAGACTGTAAAATAGATTTAATCCGAGGTTCTCAACCCCCATGTAAACCATCTTATAGACACAATCTAATTGAACAAAAATAAATCCAAATACAAGTTGAGGAATTGTGGAACCGATGACTTATTAGGCCTAGTAGCTCTCATTTTGGTGCACCTGTCCTATTAGTTAAGAAAAAAAATAAAACCTATAGGATGTGCATTGACTATCATGCCCTAAACAAAATCACTATTAAGAATAGATCTCTGATCCCTAGGGTAGACGACCTCATGGATAAACTACAAGGGGCCATTGTTTTTAGCAAGATAGATCTCAAGTTTGGATATCATCAAGTCCACATGGATACGCCTGACATTTTTAAGCATACATTTAGAACTTAGTTTGGTCATTATGAATTTCTTGTTATGCCTTTCAGTTTGACCAATGCACCACCTACATTGAGTTGTATGATGAATCATATATTTTTGAAGTATGAGAATTATGTGATTGTTTTCTTTGATGAGATTTTGGTTTTCAGTAAGGATGAGAATGAGCATCGTGACCATCTATCTTTAGTTTTCAAATTGTTGAAAGATAATCAATTGTATGCTAACCTTGACAAGAGTGAATTTTTTTCAAACTCAAATTGAATACTTAGGTCACATTTTTTCTTCTTATGGTATTCGCAATGATCCTAAAAACATAGAGGTAATTTTGAATTGGTCAATCCCTAAAAATTTGCATGAGTTATATTCTTTCTTAGATCTTGCTAGCTTTTATAGAAAATTTGTGAGAAAAATTTCATTGCTTACATTACCTTTGACAAAATTGTTAAAGAAAGGTGTTGTGTATCATTAGTCTGATAACCAGCAAAAGTCTTTTGATTTGTTAAAACATGCTTTAACATATGCACTTGTCTTGCAATTACCTCATTTTAGTCAATCATTCTTCCTAGTAGTCTCACTAATGCTAGTGGATTAGGAATAGGACCTATTCTCATGCAAGATTCACATCCCATAGCCTATTCTAGTTGCAAACCTAAACCTTTTGAGTTGAAGTACTCCTCCTATGATAAAGAATTTTTAGCTATTATTCAAGCCTTACGTCAACGGAAGAAAAATTATCTAATGGGATTCGATTTTATGATTAAAAGTGACTAGCAAAGTATCAAACATCTCCTTAGTTACTCACAAATATCTAACTGTCATATTAAATGGGTTGCTTTCATTCAAAGTTTTTATCCACTTATCAAATATCAGCTAGGAAGATAAAATATTGTTGCTGATGCATTGAGTAGAAGACCGAGTATCCATAATATTTCCGTTCTATCCTTTGATTTCCTTACTCCTATGAAGAATACCTATGACCATGACCCTAGTTTTCAAGTTGATTGGAACAAATTACTTGCTAATAACTGGATTCCAATTGATTCTTTGTCTTATTCTGATGGATTTATGTTTTATGAGAAAAGATTGTGTGTTACTGTTCAATTTAGATCATTTGTGTTGCATGAAATTCATTGTCCTCCATATCAACCTCATAGAGGTATTATTTTCACTTTAAGAACATTGGTTGAAGATTTTTACTGGCCGCAAATGGAATCTAATGTTTCTAACTTTGTTTTTGAGTTTTTAATTTGCTAAAGAGTCAAGCAATACCATGGTAAGCAATATGGTTTGTTAATGTCTTTACCAATTCTTGACCATCCATGGAAACATATTCCAATGGATTTTATAACGGGTTTACCTAATACACAAGCTAATCATGATATGATTTGGACTATAGTAGATCCTCTTAGTAAACAAGCATATTTTGTACCATGAAAGAAAACATTAACTGCATCTCAAGCTACACAATTGTTTTTGAAGACTCTTTTCACTAATCATGGTTTGCCAAAAGTTATTATTTATTATCGTGATTCTAGATTTTGTAATAACTTTTGGACTACTTTGTTTGCTAATGTTGATACTCAGATTGATTTCTCATATGTATTCCCTCCTGAAAACAATACGCAAATAGAAGCTACTAATAGTACAATTCTAGATCTTTTGTGTGCATACACAATTTCAAAACCACGAACATGGGACACACATTTGCATCTACTTCAATCTGCATACAATAATATACGACACACAACTACTCATAAAGCACCTTTTGAAATAATTTATCAACATAGATTGCCTACACCTGTCACAAATAAAGTTAAAGCTACTGATGATATTGCCAATATTCATGCTACTATTTTTGCTCAAGTTAAAGATATGATTGTGAAAGCCAAGAAATGATACACTAAACAAGCTAATAAGAAAAGACAGGCCATGAGTTTCAATATTGGTGATTATGTTTGGTTACACATTGAAAAGAGAAGATTGAAAAGTGTTGAGAAACACCCTATTGTTAAATTAGTACCTAGGTTTTATGGACCTTTCAAAATAATTCACAAGATCAATGACAATGCACTTAAATTAGAACTACCCAAACATTGGAAGATCCATAATACTTTTCACATCAGTTTTCTACGACCTTTTAGAGGCCAATTACCCATACACCTTGTCTATAAAAACCCTCCTTTTTTAGAAGAAGAAACAGAAATCCTTGAATCTAAGACTATTCTAGACACTGACTTTATGACCACTAGAACTACTAGCCATAGATATTCTAGATATTTGGTTAAGTTTAAAAATCATTCTGTCGAAGAGGCCCAATGGATGCATGCCCGTGACTTAACAGCTTACTTCTCACTATTGGCTCCACATTGAGCTAATAGCAATTGAAGACAATTGCTATCCCACCTCAAGGGTATGATGCCCAGAGACATATTTCACGGTGGATTCTATAAGGTCTTTCAGTGAATTCCATAAAACTATCTCATACACACGGTGAATTCCTTGTGCGAGAAGTTGACATGGATGCCTATCCTTTTTGGATGTCATATTAATTTAATGTGCACGTGGGTGATTCCATAGCAGGTGATTCTATAAAATACATATTAAATTAATGGAGGTTTACGAGTTTAGAGTGCACACTTGATTTAAATTAAGGTTAGGACAGAGTTCCAACCCATTTAATTATTTTGTAGCTGAAGACTACTAGGTATTCACTTTTTTTGGGTTTTATTTAATTATTTTCTAACAATTATGAATGCTTCATTTAATGTGTAGAACATGCAAGTGTGGCGTTGGGTAGTAGTGGGCGTTAGCATAAATTGAAATGCCTAAAAAAATTAGCATATTTGTTGGGTACGTGTCTTATCACTAAAGGCGTGGCGCCAATATTTATTTAAGCGTGCTTATTTATTAAAGCACTTGACAAAACATTTATTATCTTGAATGCGCATAGGTGCTCAGTTAATATTTCATTAATTGATATTTGTATCTGGGCATAACCCAACTTTTGGATGCCCAAATGCTTTACTTTATATTTGGGCAAATGTAAACGCCAAAAGCAAAAGCATGCTATTTGTGAAGTGTACTATTTTTTAGCTTGAAGATAAATAAATATATAAATACATACCTTGTGAAGCGCTCACACAAGGCATGGGGGGAGATCGCACCCAATTTGTCTCAGGTCGTCGTGCCAATTTTCTTTTGCTTTGTACTTGAAATTATGAAGGTTTGTAGTGTTCTTTATTCTTGGGGACCTTTCGGCATTCACTATGCACACATCTAGCATCCAATCTATGCAGCTTGTGTTGTTTTGTGGGATTGAAATAAACCTTGTGTATTCTATTATCATGGGGATAAAGCGTAAGGAGGATGGCTAGTGTTTTGGTTAAGGCTAGCAGACCAACTTTATGGGTGTGAGTGTTTTATGGAGGTGAAGGATGAGAAGACATGTAAAATCAAACACAAGAGGCTATAATTAGCCTTTTGTCGAGCACTTTATGGTGCTTTAGTATGTAGGCACTCACGGAGGAGATCTAGAGGTGTGAAATAGCATGCAGGTCATGGCACAATGGGTACCATATCAAATTCATCACGTTGAGTGGTAGCATTATATCAAAAGGATTGGAGCATAAGATTTGAAAGGAAAATGTTCTGATGTTGGCTAGAAAGACCTACTAGAGACATGAGGTAGATGGAGTAAATCTAACAAAGGGGGCACATGAAGAGCATACCTACCACTAGCTCACATGCTCATATGATCGTGATGATAGCGTAACTAGCAACTTCTTTTTCCATACTATTCATGTTGGAAACGAGCAAGGTGAAAGACTGAGCATGGACCACCATGAACACATGCGATGAAATTCAACGACCTTGATTTGGCAGATGAGAATGAGAGGAGGAGAAATATGAAATTCCATATAGTGGGAAATGCAAAAAGCCACTACTAGAAGACACATCCATAGCAAAGACATTGTTGTAAGAGAGGGAAGAAAGCACAATTTATTCCTTATGAGAGTCAGGGTTGTACATTTTCCTATAGGCTCCATGTTAAGCCAGTGATGACAGTTATTTTTGGCACCAATGGAGTCAAGGAGGCTTGACAAGAGTATGTGTGGTGTATTCTGGCTTAATAGTTACATACCTAGGGAATCAATTTGATTGCATAAAGAATATCAGACCTGTAATCTTCTGGCGTAGGGTTCAAGCATAAGGAGAGAAAGCATGAACTACTAAGATGGCCTCTACCAAGGGAGGAAGTTGATGATGAAGACAAGACCAAGCTTCAAAACTATAGAAGGAAAGCACAGAAGGGATGGTAGTATATTAACTTGTGGTAGTGGTCTTATTGATGTAATGGACAAGCAAGGTGATATGAAGGAGTTGTTTTAGTGAGCTTGCTCCCTTTTAGCACAATACACTGTGAATACAACACCTGACTGCACATTGTGCTAGAATTGCATGTTTCCATAGAAGGCGACCTCAGAGAATCACGATGAGAAGCACCAATTGCAGGATGTAAAAGTGATTAGCAGGATCTCCATTTCTAGCCTAATAAATGCAATCTATCTTACCATGTACCATGACTACCAACTTTGTATGCAATCTTGTCTGCTCAACATCATATTATCCTCCTCTTGAATCATCACCACATACTTATTCACTTGAACTATAACTCCATCTCTCTTGACTGATTCCAAAGATTTGATGTGATGTATTGCTTAGTTGTTTTCTTTCAATTCCACACTTTTAAAGGAAAATGTAGATGCATATAATTGGATACATTGTGAGACAAATATTGAGTTATGATTAAAAATGATTCAAGTTAAGGTTCATCTACCTTGGGATAATAATTTATGTATGCCTAGTCTTGAATCTACGGTCTTGAGTTAAACCAGATTTTGGAAAGATGAAAGCTTATGAATACATTCCATTGTATGGCCATGCCAAGTTCTTTGCTAGCCGAGTTATATGAATTACCAAGAGTCATTGTTGTCTTAAGAGGGATTGTTGAAGAGGAGTCAAATTACATGCCAGTTGCGAGTATGTTTGATGTGTTGAGTTGCTTACAAGATTTTACAAGGCGTTTTCTTCGGTGTTTTCCTTGTTTTCATTCTTATATTTCACAGGTAGTAGCTCCTACCTTGCCATGCATACTTCATAAGACCCCACATCTTTCAGCCATCAAGCATGTAGCTCCTCGACGACAGGAGTTGACAAACCAACTCCCTAAGTTTTACATTAACTAGGAGAGCTCAATTCTTCAAGGTTGAGCTCATGCCCCATTGGGTTGATGACATGGTACACATTCTTGAACATGGCCTTCCAGAACACCCAACTGAAAAGGCACGCCTCACCTACCTTTTAATCAAAACTCAACCGTACCAATTGATCGCTAGTCAAATATACTACTTAGGATACGAGGGTCTCCTTAGAAGATGTGTTTGTGAGCATGAAATAGAAGCCACATTGGAAGAGGCACATGGTGGTATTGTTGGAGCACACTTTGATGCAATTACCATGGCCAAGAAGCTGCAACAAACTTAATTCTAGTTGCATATGCTATTCAAGGATACTAACCACTTTGTCAAATACTGCGATAAGTGCTAACGCATCAAACTGTCCACTCACAAGGACAAAATGGAGCTCACACCTGTAATTGTATATTGCAACTTTTTGAAAAGAGGGGCATAGATTTCATAGGACCAATCAACTCAACTATTGAGTACTTGCATGCTTGTTACATCATCATAGCAACCAACTATATGACTAAATGTGTAGAAACATGGCCAACTCATAAAAATGATGCATAAACAACTGCTAGGTTTCTTTGGAAATATGTCATGTCACGATTTGGATGCCCCATACAGATAGTAAGTATTCAAGGGGCACACTTCTTGAATGAGGTAATCCATAACCTCCTATCCACATTTTTAGTCATCCGTTGGAAATCTAGCCCATACTATTCTCAAGAAAATGGCTATGAAAAACAAAGTTCCCATCAATATTTTGACCCACAAAATTTTTGCTTTACACTCTGACTAGGATCACAAGATTATAGTGCATATCATACAACTTATAGGAATGCCACTAGCCAAACCCCATTTCATTTGGCATATGGCACTGACCCCCTCATGCCTATAGAAATCTTGATCCCTAATCTACACATCACCATTCAAGAATGTTGGGAAGGCACTAAAGCATGGCGACGTTGCTTGTTTGAGCTGTAATGATTGATTGAAACCCCATTGCTTGCCACTCATGCCTTACTTGAAAGAAGGCTAGGTGAAAAGCCTGGTTTGACAAGCACATCAAGCAACACTCTTTTTACAAGGGGGATCTTATCCTAATTTATTTAATTAAAGGTCGCAGAAAGAAACTCAAATTGTGAGGCCTTGGACCTTTCCATGTTTGCATGATGAGTAGAATGGGAATGTTTTTGTGAAACTCTAGAAAGTCATCCCATATTTAGCCACTTCAATGGCAACAAAATTTGAAAGTATGACCTGCCTAGACACCTTGCACATGAACCACTAATGGTAAGTATGGAGAGTCATGTGCTACACCTAGAACAAATAGTATATGAATAGTATGAGAAAAGTCAACACATGACCTCTCTTATGTCTACTCAGCCAATATTTGTGAATATAAGAGCTATGACCATTAGCAGCATTGAGTCAAATGATGAATCTCTCATCCCCCATGTATATCTTTGAATCAGCCTCATTGCTACCTGGTCAATGATAGTTGATGCTCCTTGCCATACTACTATTGGAAGAACCTAGGGCAACCTCCATTGTAGCCTACCAATACAAGACTTAACCCCTATTAAGGACAACCATACTCCTTGTTCAGTTGATGTAAGCTTACAATCACAATTGAGATAGAAACCATTCCACTCCTCTTCTATGTTCTTCCCAAGACTGAAGGATTATGTGCCAAGATTCTCTTGGGATGAACCTTCAAATATCTAACCAATCGTCACGTCAACTGCATTGACAAACGCATTCATCTTCTGTTGATCAATACCCATGTAATCACCACTTTTGTCTCCGAACATGGATAGCCTAAGTCCAATTCACATAATTATCATCCTCATCTGCCTAGCCACCCCACCAAGACCATGACCTTGTCGGCTTGACTTCTAGATCATCATGCAAGGAACAAAATTCCTATTAGCACCATAACATAGTGGCAATGGAAGCTAAAAACCTCACGTGCTTCTCAACTTCTTGAGCATTGTAAGCACTAGTCCCACTACCATGTTGGATATGATCAATGCCCCACCCTCATTAGGTGCTACCAATGATCCATGGTGCTCAAAGTTGTAAGGCCCCCATTATGACGAGAAGTCAAATGTGAGCCCGGACATTGGTTGAGTCTTGACTTGTATATCAGATGTGGTCTATGTGACCGGATGGCAAAAAGGTGACCATTGTGGGTCTAATCTTTGGGTTAGACGGAGTGGTTAAGCTAGTAGCAACTCGGGGCGCATTGCATCGAGTTGCGGTGTAAGGGAGTTAAAAGGGGCTGCTATTGTGGGGTCTTGGGGCAGCGCCCCCGGCCCGATGGTAAAGGGAATATTCCCTAGCCGACTAGTGGAGGCTCATATGGTAGGTCGGTTAGCAAGCCGACCTAACGACCTTCGCAGGCTATAAAAGCTAAACCCCTTCGCAGCCATCTCTCACTCATCTTTCACCCAGTCAGAGTTGTTGTTCTAGCTAGCCTTAAGCTCTTCACCTATCTTCTGTCTAGATCGCCATCTAAGCTTCACACAGTGGAAGCGCATGGGTGGACAAAGCCATCTTTGTATCAGTTGTTTGGAGTTAAAGAATTTACTGATTCTCCTCTTATCTATTGTGTACTCTCTATCTCTTTCTTAGATTCTGTTCGCTGCACCGTGTAATATTTTACATGGTATCAGAGCCTAGGGGGCTCTAGAGATCGGAGAGTGTGCAAGAGGCAAAGGCTTCAACAGCAAAGAGAGACTATGTCGACTTCTGGAAGCGGTTCTGGCACATCAGGAAGCGGTGTAGGAGGTGGTGTTGCTGTACTGGCTATTCAAACATTGAGGATTCATCCACCAACCTTCAGCAAAGGCAAGTTAGATGGTACAAACTACACCTTGTGGAAGTTCAAAATTACAACTATCCTTGATTCTTATGAGCTTTTGGAGACTGTGCTGGGGACTGACGCAGAACCACAACCTACCCCCGACCCATCAAATCCTAGTGTGATGATTCCTCCGAATGCAAATCTTCTACGAGCTTGGAAATGAAGGAATGCAGATGCATTGTGTGCCTTAGTTACAAGCTGTTCTGACATTGTTTTGACTTTGATTCAGCATACAACCAAAGCGTCAGAGGCTTGGAATGTACTAAGGAGTCAATATGAAACACGAAACCAAACAAGGATTCAAAACTTGGAGAATCAACTAGCAGCGGAGAAGTTTGCTGAAGGAGAGATGGTTGAAGCATTCATCACTCGGATTAAGAATCTGCGTGACCAGATGGATGGCGCTGGGATGCAAAAGACTAGCGAAGAGCTAGCTCGGAGGTGTCTTCGGATTTGTCCACAAAAGTTTGATGGACTAGTAACTGCCCCTAATACTCAGGTGAGACCTCAAGCTTTGACTTTTGAGGAGTTTTGTGCATTATTAATGGAGGAGGAGTTGAGGTTGAAAGCCCGAGAAGGAAGCAACAATGGAGATTCTGCATTCTCTGCCAACGCAAAAGGCAAAGGTGTTTCCTCCACCAAAAATGATGGTGACAAAAAGAAGAAGGGCGGCAAGAAGAAGTTTCAAGCAGAGTGCTTCTACTGCAAGAAGAAAGGACATGCAATTGAAGATTGTCGTGTCAAGAAGGCAAATGAAAAGAATGGTACCCTTAAAAGTAAAGGGAAAGAGACAACCAATACGACTGAAGCAGAGTTGGAATTATTCATGGCGACCATTGAGGAAGTGTGCTCCTCGGCGCAAGAAGAATCTACCACTGACTCATGGGTATTGGATAGTGGGGCCTCCCGTCACATGACCAACAAGAAAGGTCTATACAGTTCTATGCAGCCTCTACAAGAATCCATCACTGTGACGGTTGGAAATGATGCTAAATGCCCTGCTGCAGGCACAGGTACTATTTCTTTTGTTGTTGCAAATGGTGAAGTCAAAAAGCTTTCAAATGTGTTGTATGTTCCCGAAATCATGAGAAATCTCTTATCAGTTTGCTGCCATAACTGATCTTGGTCATGAAGTGAGGTTCAAGAAGACAGGTGCAGAAATTCTTGATAGTGCTGGTACAATTGTTGGCAAAGGAGAAAGAAGGAACAACCTGTATGAGCTAAGTGCTCTTACAGCCACCGCTGGAGTGGGCACAAGTAAGCTTTGGCATGAAAGGTTTGGACATATCGAATTTGCAGTGTTGAAGGAGATGCAAAAGCAAGGTATGGTTGCTCACCTACCTACAATAACTGAATTGAAGGAACCATGTGAAGCTTGTATGATGGGCAAGCAACACAAAAAGGCATTTCCATAAGAAAACAAGAATAGATCACAGGATCCTCTAGAGTTGGTGCATGCTGACTTGTGTGGTAAGATGCCTACACAGGCCTTGGGGAGATCTTATTTTATGTTGATTGTCGACGACTACAGTAGGAAGATGTGGGTGTACTTCCTTCGTGATAAGGCTCAAGCTTTTGGTAAGTTTAAATAATGGCTATTACTTGTTGAGAATGAAACAGGGAAAAGTGTGAAGAAATTTAGAACAGATGGTGGTGGTGAGTTCAACTCAAAGGAGTTTGAAGGCTTTTGCAAGAGCAAAGGGATCAAGCGTCAATTGACGACACCTCACACACCTCAGCAGAACGGTGTTGTGGAACACAGGAATTGCACCATTGTGGAGATGGCAAGATGCATGCTAAAGGGCAAGGGATTGCCTAACCATTTTTGGGCTGAAGCTGTTAATACTGCAGTCTACATTCTAAATCAGAGCTATACAAAGGCTCTCAAGGGAAAAACACCTCATGAGGCTTACACTGGTAAGAAACCATCTGTCTCACATTTCAGAATTTTTGGATGTGAATGTTATGCACATGTTCCAGATGAGAAGAGAAACAAGTTACAACCAAAAAGAAGAAAATGTATCTTCTTGGGTTATAGTGATGAGCAGAAGGCTTACAAGTTATATGACCAAGAGGCAAAGAAGATCATCGCGAGTCGTGATGTGGTGTTCAAGGAGGAGCCGCATACAGTGGAGGAGGAGAAGGCAAGTTCTTCCACTTTATCATCAAGCGAAGAAGTAGTCCACTATGAACCTGTCCCAAGAGCTATCCCTATCCTTAAGGAGGAGGAAGCATCATCTTCAGATGATGAGGAAAAAGTTCACCAACCTGACATCACCCCACCGGAAAGGCCATTGCCGCACTGGGTGAAGAAGCTCTATGACCACAATAATCCTATGCCTGCATCTGTTGAGGAGAAGGCAAACGGACCAAGGAGGTCTCAGAGAATAGAGGAGCGAAGGAGGGCTTCTGCTCACATAGTCAATATGGCCTTGATGGTTGAGATTATGAGAGAAGTAAAGGAGCCAATTGACTTAGAAGAAGCACTAGCAGATCCATCGTGGAAGGCTGCTATGCAGGCGGAGTATGACTTCATAATGAAGAATGACACTTGGGAGCTAGTGGATCAACCAGCAAAATGGAAGGTTATTGGCACCAAGTGGATCTGGAAGGTAAAGTACAAGGCTGATGGTACCTTAGAAAAGTACAAAGCTAGACTGGTTGCCCAAGGCTTTTCACAAGTTGAAGGGTTTGATTTTCAAGAGTCATTTGCCCCAACTGCCAGAATGACCACTATTCGCACGGTACTTGCAGTGGCTGCTCACAAGAAGTGGCCAGTGTACCAAATGGATGTTAAGTCAGCGTTCTTAAATGGTGACCTCAAGGAGGAGGTGTACATGGCTCAGCCACCAGGGTTTAAGGCCCCCCATTCTGAGAACAAAGTGTGTAAGCTGAAGAAGGCATTATATGGGTTGAAACAAGCCCCCAGAGCATGGTACCAGCGGATAGATAAGTTTTTTTTAAACCTAAACTTCAAAAGATGTGCCTTAGATGCTAACTTGTATGTTTACAAGGATGGTAAAAAGTATGTAGTGATTGTCGTATATGTGGACGACCTTCTTATTATAGGTGACTATGAAGATATGATCAACCAAACTCGAAAGGCTTTGAGTTCAGAGTTTGAAATGACAGACTTGGGCTTGCTACACTATTGTTTGGGGATTGAAGTCTAGCAGGAGCCAGGAAAGATCTTCATCTCTCAGAAGAAGTATGCATGGGAGATCTTGAAGGCATTTGGCATGACGGAGTGCAAGGAGATAGCTACACCTATGGAGGTGAATGCAAAGTTATCCGTCGAGGACACATCAGCACTAGCGGACATTGGGAGGTTCTCAAACAAACCCCATGAGAGTCATTGGAAGGCTGGGATGCAGGTGCTCAGATACTTGAAGAAAACTCTTGACTATGGTATCACATTCGATTTCGGAACTTCTCTTGTGGGGAACTGTGACTCAGATTGAGCAGGAGACATTGATTCCAGGAAGTCAGTTTCTGGTTATTGTTTCTCTTTGGGTTCAGGAATTTTCTCTTGGATTAGTAAGAAGCAGCCAACAGTGGCATTGTCTTCTACCGAAGCAAAGTACAAGGCAGCTTGTTTTGCTGCATGTGAAGCCGTATGGTTGAGAAGGATTCCATGGCATATGGGAGTGCAGGATGAAGAACCGACTGTGCTAAGATGTGACAATCAGAGTTGCATCGCCATTGCCAAAAATCCAGTGTTTCATGCACGCACCAAACACATAGAGATCCAGTATCACTATGTGCGTGATTTGATGGAGGATGGGATAGTGGAACTGGTCTACTGTCCAATAGAGGAGAATGGAGCAGATATCTTCACCAAAGCACTTATGAAGGATATGCTTCAAGTTCATCTTCAGAGACTCGGCATTGGGCCGAGGAGATAATTCACCTATGGGTGGACGTTGAGGGGGGGTGTTAGATATGATCAATGCCCCACCCTCATTAGGTGCTACCAATGATCCATGGTGCTCAAAGTTGTAAGGCCCCCATTATGAGGAGAAGCCAAATGTGAGCCCGGACATTGGTTGAGTCCTGACTTGTATATCAGATGAGGTCTATGTGATCGGATGGCAAAAAGGTGACCATTGTGGGTCTAATCTTTGGGTTAGACGGAGTGGTTAAGTTGGTAGCAACTCGAGGCGCATTGCATCGAGTTGCGGTGTAAGGGAGTTAAAAGGGGCCCCTATTGTGGGGTCCGGGGGCTGTGGAAGTGGCCCTTGGCTGGGGGGTCCCAGGGGGGCCAACGGCCCTATTGGCGGGGGTTTGGGGGCAGCGCCCTCGGCCCGATGGTAAAGGGAATATTCCATGGAATATTCCCTGGCCGACTAGTGGAGGCTCATATGGTAGGTCGGTCTGCAGGCCGACCTAACGACCTTCGCGGGCTATAAAAGCTAAACCCCTTCGGAGCCATCTCTCACTCATCTTTCACCCAGTCAGAGTTGTTGTTCCAGCTAGCCTTAAGCTCTTCACCTATCTGCTGTCTAGATCGCCATCTAAGCTTCACACAATGGAAGCGCACGGGTGGACAGAGCCATCTTTGTATCAATTCTTTGGAGTTAAAGAATTTACTGATTCTCCTCTTATCTATTGTGTACTCTCTATCTCTTTCTCAGGTTTTGTTCGTTGCACCGTGTAATATTTTACAACCATCATCGTTAGTTCTAACACAATATGTGCCTTACACAGCACTATTATCTAGAATCCTACAAGGTATGGTTACCCAAATTACTTAACCCTCGAGAGCATGCACACATTCCTCTCCTGATCCTTTTACTATACTGCTTCACTTTCACCCTACCCCTATCCCTAAACCGTTTTTCCATTTGGTGCCTCATCTTCCACAACCTTGCCAAAAACCCCCAATCCCACTGCCACCTGAATTAACACAACCCATTCCAAAATTAATCCTACAATAGGATCCACTCCCCTCAAAGGAGTACATACTCTTGGACATTCCCTCCTCATCCCCATACAGAATCACTGGCCCCGTCCTCATCTAATCTTAATATATTCTATATATGTATTATCCTATCCAAGTAATCATCTTATCTTACTCTACTTTTCCTTTGCCTAATATTTGGGCCAAGGAGGGTGTCAGAATTAGGCCCTCCATCCAAACTTATGATAATAGACCTTTGCTTAGAACAAAATAACCATTGAAATCACCTATGATATCATAGGCTTGAGTAAGTTACTCATGAATATATGTGTGCATCACGTGGATTCAAAGTAAGGTATTTTTAAAATACCATTTTTATACATATTTTACATACAAAAGGGTGTAATATAAAGGGGTTATTTAAAAATTGAATAGAAAAGGGCTATGTTTTATTCAAGAAAAATTCACATATAAGGATATTTATAAATAGGCCTTCAATGCACATGATGTAGAGGATATACATATAGTAACTTCTCGGAGGTCATAGGTCACCTACCCATCCACTCGCCTTAGCCTATAAAGAGGCCACTGATCCTTCATTTCTAACAAGCCTGAGAATCGATTTGAGAGTGTTAGTCTCAACACACTAGTGAGGATGTGAGAGTGAGACTACATCATTTTTTATATTTTACTACTAAATGGATTCTTGATTTAGTACATTTCATTTCTTTGATTGGTTCTCCAATTGGAAAGTTGGGTCTTTAAGCTTTTCATTTTGTTAACTATAGAGGCAATAGTTTCTCCATAACCAGAAAGATCAATCTTAGGACTAGTAATGGAATGTTTACCTTTGGTTTCAAATTTAGTCTCCAATGTATGCCATGCTCCAAATGCAGTCTTTCCCCATCTACACGATGAACAAGCTCATGTACAAGACTAGTCCCAATGATTCCTAGAACTTGTTCATCTTTCTCCTTTTGCTCAGGGATCACTTGAGTTACTTGATCTTGAGCTATGGATCTTGTAGTGACTCAAAAGAACTTGATGGAGCTCTAGATTTTAGACTTTGAGCTAAAGATTTAACATGCCATAGGGTCTTCTTCATGAGATACCCTTTCACATTAGCTTGCCAAGTATGGAAGGCAGTTCCATAAAACTTGGTTGTCTTTGAATCCATGGTGAGGATTGACCAAAATAAAAAGAAGTGGAAAATAGTCAGTAAATGATTTTAGAGAAGGTGTAACTCCCTTGATAGGCTCAAAATATTGTGAAACATAAGGGAAAGTGAGATCTTTGTGTTTTTGGCTATGGCTACTTGCATGGGATACTCTAAGTAATTTTCTTATAGTTGTATATTGGAGTACAATTTCTTCAAGCCCTCTCAGCTAAAGATAGAACACAATATGACCTTCAAATACTCTATGATAGCCTTGGGAATAATGCCCTATATGGAGAGAGAGATCACGTGGTTTTTAGGGAGGTGAAATTTTAGCCAAATTTGGGGACTCGGCAATGGCAGGCTATATAGGGCACAATGTTGGGCTTTCTAATGATAGTGAAGAGTTCCATAAGTTGGGGAAACATTTCTTAGTTCACATCACCAGAGTTGATTTTCTCTCTATCTTGAGTTATGATTTCTCCAAGTTGGGTAGGTAGTTGTTGGCTATATGAACTAATTGAAGGAGAAAGATAGTTGGCAAGTTGTGCTAGATTATCTCCACCACAGATTGTGGGTTTGACTAGATGCAATGACACTTAATTAGAAGAGTTTCCTAATGGATTAGACATGCTTTGACATGTTAGAAACATGGGAATTCCACATTGATCTAATTAAGCTATGGAGGATAATAATAAAACATTAGAAAAAATTGGACATGAGACTTAACTGAGAAATAAGATGTACAAATCTAGATTCCATTTAGTAGAATAATATATAAAATGATGTAGGCTCACTTTCACATCCTCACTAGTGTGTTGAGATTGAAACTCTCATTTTGATTCTTAGGCTTGTTACAAATGAAGGATCAGTGGCCTCTTTCTACGCCAAGGCGATTGGATAGGTAGTGCAAGAATCGCATGGTGGGGGGACTTGCTTGAGCTACTACGCCAAACACACACCATACGCATAAGAGAAATATCACTCAAGAATACAAAAAGAGAGGAGGCCAAAACATTTTGTTGTTGGTTCTTCTTCTTCTTTCACACACAATGAGCACACAATACAATATACACAAAGTACTGATGAGATACAACATAAAGGAAAATGGCCTACTAAGTCAAATAATGCATAACTAACTATACTAATTGAATGCTACTATAACTAGGCCAATTGTAGGTGCAACAAACTAAATATAATAAGTGATAAGTCAATGGCCATGTGAGGATCATAATGACCACTAACTTGGTAAATGTAGACGTGTAGACCCATCTAGTGAGGTGGTCCATCATCAATGTCTGCACATGTTGAACTTGCCATCTCAACACTCCCCTTCAAGCTCAATTGTATCTCTCCAACTCCAAGTAAGCTTGGGAATTTTTTAAGCTTCTCTATACCCAATACCTTTGTGAAAATGTCAACATGTTGATCCTATGTATTGACGTATACCAAGTCAATCTCTCCTGCAAGTACCTTCTCTCTCATAAAGTGGTAATGCACCTTAATGTGTTTTGTCCTAGTATGGAACATTGGGTTTCTAGATAATTCTATGCTACTCATGTTGTCACAATGAATGACAATTTGACATCTCCCTACATATCCAAATCACTTGATAACTTTTGTAGCCATACCACCTCACATGTTGCCATGGTAGTACCTCTATACTCAGCCTTTGTACTCAATAAAGTAGATGTAGGTTGCTTTTTGCTTCACCATGTAACTAGTGCATTGTCAAGGGAAATGATAGATTCACTAGCAGATCTTCTGTTAGACCTGCTACGAACCCAATGTGTATCTATGTATCCAAACACTTGTACATCCTTACCTACCTCATAAAAAAGTCCATAACGCAATGTGCACTTCACATACCTCAATATGTGTCCAACTACATCCAAATAAGGCTTTCTAAGCATCTACATAAACTCACTAAGAAGGCCAATAGCATAACTGAAGATTGGCCTTAGGATAGTCATGTAAATTAGACTCCCTATTATCCTCCTAAACATAGTAGGTTTTCTATCTCATCCCCAACATCAGCACTCAACTTCACATTTTTCTTTAATGGCACTAAAAGAGGCTTACATGCTGTCATACCATACTTGGACAACATATCCAAGCCATACTATCTTTAGGAGATCCATATACCATCATCATATCTAATCACCTCAATACCAAGAAAGTACCTCAGCTCATCCAAATGCTTTATCTCAAACTTCTTCTTCAAAAGCTTCTTAACTTTCACAATCCCACCATCATTGTCACCTATAATAATCAGGTCATCCACATAGATGACGATGATGACCAAGCCTACATCTCCCTTTCTCACATAAAGTGAGTGATCAGTATTAGAAACATAAAAGCCAATGTTGACAAGATGCTCTCTGATCTTGTCAGACCATGCTCTAGGTGCTTGCTTTAGCGCATGGAGCACCTTCTTTAACCTACACACATCTAGGACACTCTAAATACTCATTATTTACTGGCATAGCACCTCTCATACTGCCATAGTAATACCTCTATACTGAGACTTTGTACTTGATAAAGCAATTGTAGCTTGCTTTTTTCTTCTCCATGTAACTATTGCACTACAAAGGAAAAGTATAAATCTGCTAGTAGATTTTATCAGACATGCTATCATCCCAATCTATATCTATGTATCTAAGCACCTGTATATCCTTATGTACCTCATAAAAAATTCTATAATACAAAGTGTTGTTTACATACCTCAATATTTGTCTAATTGCATCCAAATGAGATTTCTAAGCATCTCCACAAACTCAATGACAAGGCCAATAGTATAATTCAAGATTGGCCTTTGTGATAGTCATGTAAATTAGACTCACTACAATCCTCTTAAACATAGTAGTGTTTTCTACCTCATCCCCAATGTTAGTACTCAACTTTACATTTTTCTCTAATGGAACTGAAAAAGGCTTACATGTTGTCATACCATACTTGGACAACATATCTAAGCCATACTGCCTTTGGGATAGCTATATACCATCATCACATCTAATCACCTCAATACCAAGAAAGTACCTCAGCTTACCCAATTCCTTCATCTCAAACTCCTTCTCCAAAAATTCCTTAACTTTAGCAATCCCACTCTCACTATCACCTATAATAATCAGGTCATCCACATAGATGATGATGATGGCTAAGCTTGCATCTTCTGTTCTCACATAAAGTAAATTATTATTAGCATTAGAAACGTAAAATCCAATGTTGACAAGATACTCGCTAATCTTATCCAACTATGCTCTAGGTGCTTACTTCAGCCCATGGAGCACCTTTTTTAACCTACACACATATTTGGGATGCTCTAAATACTCATTACTTACTAGCTATTCCATATATATCTTTTCTTGTAATTCACCATACAAGGAATTCTTGACGATTATTTGCTACGAACTCCAACCTTTGGTTGATGCCAAAGAAATCACACATTTAATAGGTGCCATTCCAACAACTAGACTAAATGTCTCTTCATAATCTATGCCATATATTTGAACATAGCCTTTTGCAAATAGCCTAGCCTTATACATGCTCTAACATAACCAATTGTATTATTTACATGACCATGTGCTCTCTGTACACTTGGCATCCTGATTGAAGGAATACCAAGCTCATCATCTAAACTCTTTGAACCATGGGCATCTCCATCAAATCCCAATTGACTACTAGATGCATCATTAATATCCAACACTTTGTTCTTCTCTTTTTCTTTACTTCTAACACTTGTAAATGAACCTTAAGATGTGGGCTGCACCTTAGTCTCCCAGACCAAGGGCTAACTTTAGATGTACTACCAAATGATATTTCTTGTCCACTAAGGCTTTGCGATTCTTGCTTTTCTTTTTGCACATAACTATTATGATCATGATTATCATCCAATGCATCACCACTAGATGCGTACCAACCACTCATCTCATACAAAATAACATTCTTGCTCACTCTAAACTCACCTGTGATAGGGTTATAACAAGATACCCTTTTTATCTAAAGAGTATTCAATAAAAATACATTATGGTAGATGGTATGCATGACATCATATGCACAAAAATCTATAAAAGGATCCGAGAAGAAGTGTTGTGTTTACCTCTCCCTTATTCCTCTCTATTTTTCCTTTGACCCTCTGTTTGGATCCTGATCTTTCCTAAACTTTGAGATCAACTTACATTCTTCCTTATGTTGTAATGATGTGAAGGTAGCCATGATTATCTAGTCTATTGTCATGTTTTTCATGTATTTACCATTTCTTTTCTTGATTAAGTACTTGACTCATGATAGAACAACTAGTAATCATTTTTCTATAAGTTTAATATGGTTCTTCAAAGCTAGCTATATTGAAGTTTTCCATAGATATACACTTAGTATGTTGATGCTCATTTTAGGATATTGCGCTTATGAGAAAGAGGATCCTTTTCATCTCTATTTACAATGAGCATCCATTACAAATTTTTGGAAGAAGATGCACAAATGGCAAACTATAATTTGTTCATCATCTCCATAAGTATTGAGCTAAGTCACATGGTGCTGAATATTAAATTATCAATCAATATGATTACCTTATAGCTTGTTGCATCACCATATAATGTTTAGAGGAGTAAGTAGAAAATTTTGCAATGGTGGGGGAGAGGCTGGGCAGAAAGGGTTGTGCCAGATCGATTGGTGAGAGCTGCTAGCTCATGTTTGGGGGGAATATTATGTTATTATGGGTCCTCCTCTTGCTAGCATTTTTGGCCCTTTTACTTGAGGAGGACGAGGGTGTTTGAGAGGCTAGTGGTTGAAGTAAACTTATTGGGCAAAGAGGGGTATCGAGTTGCTAGGTGGAAATGATCTAGGGCAATGGACAAGTAGTCAAGGGAGCTCTACGTGATTCTCTGTTTTGAGAAGTTGGTCTTTAGTGTTACCCATGGTGGGTGGGACCTCCTTTTTGAGACTTGGTCCTTCCACATTATCCATGGCGTTCTTGAGAGGGTTGGGGATAGGCTATGAAATCGTTCTAGCCTGAGGATGAGACTAGGGGGAGTTGGTCTTGCTGATGAGACAAGTTGATGCGGGGGGTTGGACCAAAGCACAGGGGGTGGAAAGAGGAGAGTGAAGTGTTTCCCACACATTACCTTCATGATCTTGACTTTGGAGGCCCCTAGATGACACATTTGGCCTCAACGAAGAGGCAGTACCCCTAAGGATATGAGCCCAAGCAACAACAATAGATGAAGGTAAGAAGAAAAAAGAAGCTACATTCATCAAGTTATTGAAAGCCTTCACCTACAAGTAGAGGGCCTCCACCAAGAACTTAAGAGCCTCCTACTTTCATTTATGTGGTGTAAGGAGGTAACTTTGTCGGTACTCTTTGTTGATGATGGGGCTGAATATCTCTTCCACCACCTAGCTGAAGATTGTTGATAGGTTGGTCTCTTGCCTTAGCTAGGTAGGGCTAACTTCTCCTATATGCAGTGGGTGGAGAGGGTATACATAAAACTGTGGATGTAGATGGTTGTAATTTTGTTAAGTTTCTCTAGGATGGATAGGAGTTTTGGGTGAACTAGGATAGAGTTCCATGGGAGGGTGATAAAGTGAGTAATCGAATAAGACATCAAGCCATGGCATTGCATTGTTGATGACCTTAGTGGCGGGTGGATACACCTCGTTGGTGGTGAGCTAGAAATATTTGCCATGAAATCAGCACCTAAGAAGAGTGATGCATAGATAACATCGAGAGAGGAGGTGGTGAAACTAAGAGGCTAAAAACAAATGGGATTTGACACATAAGGGTAATGGTAAAAAAAAGCTTTCTGAAAAGGCTGTGGAGTGAATGTGAATGGCATGCAGCTAATGCATGTGCACCATGCCAGCAAAACAACCCATAACCAAGTATGATGAGAATGAGATTTCCAAGGGATCATACTGCCATCACAGATATATCAAAATAGTGGGGGAATGCCATAAATGAGTGCCACATGAGCATAGGTGGAAACTTTTGAGAGCCATTCGATATGGACGCAGGTGACCAATAGGCATAGAATGCTAGAATTGGATGGGAAAATGGAAACAAAAAAATCCAATGGGATCTAATATGGGTCCTAGAGGCCATCCACATGATAGTGACGTAGTGAGAATTTGTTGATAGGATTTGGTAGCAACTTGCCCAATAAATTTGTTAAATAGAAGCAATTAGTGTAAAAATCATGAAAGGCTCATAAAGAATTGCTCCACTGGGATTTGAGCTTATAAAGAAGTTTTCCCATTTGGTTTTGAAAGACCATGACAAGTTGACCCTTTTGAAAGAGTGGTTTCTCGGACAACCAATTGACTTGGTATTTCTACCAATCTTGGACCTCAGAAAAAATTTACATGCTATGGATCTGATCTTCTTCTAATTGGGCTATGGATTCCATCGCAAATGAAAGTGATTCTTTGGGAATGAGTTAATCTTTCACCATGAGTCAGAAACTCGTGACTAAAAATTCTAGGGGATTAATGGCTTCTAGATCAAATGAAAGCTTATAAGAAGCCATGCCCATGGCAAGCCCATGGCAAACTTTGAAGGATGTCTAGAAAGCCCATAGTGATGTGGGAAGCTTAGTGTCCCAATCTTTCTATTCTAATCTATCAACTTGGTTAAGATTTTACACAAGACTTTGTTAGCGCACTTAGCTAAGCCATTAGCTTGTGGGTAGTAAGGATTTCTAGAGAGGATTTCTTATGGACAATCAGAAAGAATGAGGTGAAATCCTTGATTACCCCTTATTGAAATAATGTATATATTTGTCATTGACAAGTTTGATTAGAGTTCCATGTCTTGTGAAGATGTCCTTAAAGAGACATTTGGTGAGTGACTTCGCCGTATTGTCTACTAGAGAGGGTCACCTCAAAAAGTATAAGTGTACCACATGCAATCAATAGAATGGTAATTTTATTTAATAGAACTTATAGGATTATACTCGTAGAATGGGTTTTTTAAATTACAATTTGAAAAAAAATTGTAAGCTACTTAAAGGAAAAGGGGTCCTTTTATTACCTTATAGCATGCAAGGAAAGGATATTTTCTAATATCGTTTGAACACATGTGCTATATAGGTTTTACATGTAGTGACCCCCTTCCCCCCCCCCCTGGCACCCCCTGACATTGTCTAGTAGTAGGGCCCATGCTTTGGACCATTTGGCACAATTATTTATTGCCCTTAAGGATGTACTTCTTTCTTCTATCTGATGTAGCTGAAGAGATGGGACCAATGAAGTCCAATATCCACTTATGGAAAGGTTCCAGAGGTAGGATCAATCAGACTAGCAAGCACTCTCTGTCTTCAAGCTGGTCGAGTTGCATTGATAGGAATCATAGTGTTGGAACTAGTTGTGGACATCACTATGCATAATTGGCCACCTTAAGCGAGTTTAATTGATTCTGTGGGTTGTTACTTCAGTAGCAAAGTGGCAGCCAACAATTCCTTGATGGGATTCCTCCAAGATAGCAGGCTACTTCATAGGAAGAACTACTCTTTGCAACACTGCAAATAGCATGTAGTAGTATAATTGTCCCATGAAAAATTTAAAACGCCAGCTCCAAAGAGCCTGTCATTTTCATTTGTCCTTATGGAGATGAGGTGGATGTACTTTGATTTCTAGGAAAATCGTTATTTCTACATACCACGACTACGAAGGGTTGGGCAACTCCAATTCTGGGTGCATTCACTTCTATGGAAAAAACAACTAGGCATCTAAGAAGTCATCCTCTACACTAGTCATCATCAGAGATTCTCTAGAGTCAAGATGAGATAGGAAATTTGCAATGATGTCTTGGGTGCCGGGATGATGTAAAACTATGTATTCAAACACTTGCAATATGAGAATCCATTGGGCAAGTCACCCAATGATATTTTTTTGATTGACCAGATAAACTAGTATTGAATGATACACATGAAATAGAAAGGCATGTCCTAGCAAGTCATGCCAAAATTTCTTGATGGAATAGATCATGCCAAGACAATCTCTTTTGGTTATTGAATAATTTTTCTTAGCATTACATAATATTTTGATTGTATAAAACAAAAGTCTGAACCAACCATTAGTATCTTGCTACATAAGGACGTTGCTAATAGCAAGGTCAGGTGCATCTATAATACATGGAACGTCTTTACCCAATCTGGTAGAGTTACAATATGAGCTTCTTGAGAGTAAGAGCTAGAGACATCAGAATACCAAGCCGACTTTCTCATTCCATTGATATGTTGATTTGGCCACATGTGCCAATTTGTTGAGTGGTATAGCTAGATGCACCAAAAGACACATGTGTGGTAACCAAGCCACCAGATTTGGATTAAAAAGTAAAGTAGCATGGATGGAAAATTCGGCACTGTAGCTTGCATTATTGCTGCCACCTTGCTCGGCTTGATAGCTATGATATTTTGTGAAATGATGTGGCATATAAAAATACTACATTATTGAACAACAAATACACATTTGAGTGGATTTAAACTTAAATTTACCTCTCGACATCTGGTGAGGCAAAATTAGAGGTGCATCAAATGAAGAGTGACCTTTCCAAAGACACTAAAATCATCCAATAAAACCCTCATGAAATTCTTGAGGTAGGGCCCAAATATTTCATGCATATCTTTCTAAAAGGAGGCTAGAGTATTCTAGAGACAAGACCACATCAGGCATACATATAATCCCCATGCAAGGATAAAATCAGTTTAGCTTGGTCTTCTAGAGAAAGGTACATTTTATTGTTTCCACCACTGAAACCATCGAGAAAATATACATCTCGTGGCCAACTACTTTACCTATTGTGGTATCTAGGTAAAGGGAATAGGGAAAGGATCCAGGATTGTAGCTACTGTAAGCTTCCAATAATCCACACAGATCCAAAGCTTCTTGTTTTTCTTTAGAACAATGGCAATTGTAGATATCTAGTCCAGGCAATGTACTGGAGTGATGAACTCGACTCTAAGTAGTAGTCAATCCAGTCCTTCTTAGCCATATAAGGGTTCATTCTGTAGCATTGCATTTGGACTGGAATAGTATCCAATTTCAAAGGAATCCAGTGTTGATAGAAATGAGGATCTAGTATATTACATCACCTAAATGGGATGTACACAATATGCATCCCAATCCTTTGTATGTATTATTGTGCAATTATATACATGATCAATGAGTTTGAAAGGATCTCTCTTCAGTTAGCTCCACGACATTGGAACCAATTTGCAATTCCTTAGCAAATTATGCTTATGAATAAGACCTCTTTTTTAACTATGGTCCTAGATCAGATATATCTCTTGATGGATGAGATATGACCTGGTTGATTATGGGGACTAATATCTGAACATGATTTATATGGTAGGGGGTGTCATCTTCTGTTATTATCTTGAACCCATAGTCTCCTTAGACAACATGTTATGCATACGTCTCTTATTGATAGCCCTATTTTCTCCTTGGAAAGGTGCATCTTGTTGTATATCCAATACCACTCCAAGGGGGGATGTGATATAAGCTGTCTTAATTTATCACTTTAGGACAAGAGGAGAGATTGTTTTGGACTTAGATATTATATTTTTTTAGGCCAAGAGGACTAGTTCTTTTATAGTGAAATGATTAATCTCGTTAGGCCATGAGGGCCTTGTTTCTATTTGGTGTGGGTGTGTTTAATGATTCTTTGTTTTAGTGTTACACCGGACAGGTTTGAAGAAGTACTTTGAGGGAGCCAATTGCTACATGGACACTTCTTGTGGCTAGTCAAGGTGACATATTTCCTTTCCATGTTCCTTCTCTTTAAGCAGAATGTGTCAGTGTACTTGGGGGATGTTTCTTCTTTGTTGGGGACCAACAATCAAGGCATGAAGTCCCATGATTAGGTTAGGTATGTCTGGGAAGGTATGAGTAGTTGTTTGTCTCCTATGAAAACATTGTTGGGCACACAAAGATTTGTCTTATGAGGTATACCTAGTGACCCTATCCTTCTAGCTTACCCGAAAGCTCATTCTAGGAATTCCTATTAGTTGTGAGGTAGCTAGGGAAGGTTGACAAATAAAAGAAAAAAATAATTGATATGCTTACAATTCCTACAATATTACAGATATGTGTAATAAGGTATTCTGACCCTTGAAATAAGAAAACAACAAAACAAAATCCAAAGAGCAAATGTCTATTGCCTTGTGAAGTCTTGGTAGGTTCCTACGGCGGTGGATGAGTCTGATGGCTTTCCCTTCTTAGGGGTAGCATCTAGCCAGAAGAAAATAAATATGCCAATTGGAGTGAAAATAAAAGTGAGCAAGAACTTGAATACTAAGATTGGACCTGAGGCATGCCCTCTTCTCCTTGGGTCACAATATGTGCAACTCCCTCCTTTTTACACATCTGAGAATCATATATTTAAGAATCAAGAATGTGGAAAGATGGACACATATATGAATTCAAGTGGACCAGGCTATAGGAGTCTTGGCCTAGTAGGAGCTCCAAGTCTAGTTGTTGTAGGTTAGGTAGGTAGATTAGGACACCACTTTGGATAACTTCTGTGATAGTTCTTTTGGTGGATTTGTGTGGAGCAGTTGGTTCACACCTTGCTCTTGATCTCTTTATCAGATTATGCTTGGCCTATCCCTCATGGAATTCATACCTTGATTTTGTCAAGGGGTAGGGTGAGAGCACTGTTCTGCATTATGTTGTATATTATCTTTGAAGTAGCTTGATTCTCTTTCTATTTCTTTTGTATCAAGATTAGTTTTCCATTTTGAAAATTTGAGTCACCCTATCCCATGGTCGCCAATGAGAGAGGGATTTTAAGCCAGATCCAGGGTGAAAAGTGTGTCAAAATTTGTTATTTTAAAACATAAATACATTCCCACTAGAAGCAATAAAGGTAGATCCAATCATTTTAAGTGCAAGTGAAAGACAAGTTTTAACGTCGCATTTGAAGGTGAACCTCACATTCGTTTCAGATGGAGAGATGGCTACAAGAGCCTCAATGCACCCTATGCAAGTGATTCTACCATAACTCTTTTCTATTTTTTTAACTTCCTATCGCCACCTCTAGCTTTGTGAATGGTGGCCTCATCAAAAAGTTCAATTTCTAGTCTTTCGCTCTCCTAATCTCTCTCTCCCCTCTTGTTGGTTGTTCTTGTGGGAATCATCAAGAGAGCATCGGGATGAGAGATAGCTATCTGACTTGAATTGGATGAAGATGAGATGATGGTGATGCTAGGATATAATGACCAATACTGAGTAGAGGAGAAATTTCAATCTGTTTGCTAGCTATCTCGGGGAAGTTACTATATGTATATCCTCTATACATCACGTGCATTCAAGGCTGATTTATAAATATCTTTATTTGTGAATTTTTCTTGAATGAAACATAACCCTTTTCTATTCAAATTGTAAATAACCCCTTTGTATTACATCCTTCTGTATGCAAAATATGTATAAAAATGGTTTTTTAAAAATACCATATGTTTTGAACCCATGTGATGCACACATATATTCATGAGTAACTTATTTGAGCTCCCCATATATGCAATTATAAAAATATAAAAGACAAAAAATCTTGGTAAGTCTCATTTTTAAGGGAAATTTGGTTCTTTTTTATATTTAATCATGGTAATGATGTGCATATAGCATGAAACTGGATATAAGAGTAGTAGTATGTTATGTGTTTGAGTGCTATCATAAAGAAAAATAAAAAATTCACATCACGTTAATGAGAAATTAATTATCCAAAACATGAAAAATATGTAAAATGAAGTAGTTTTGATAAAAAATGAGAAAAATGGTTAAAATAAATGTTGTATGTAAGTATATGTTGATTGCCATGGTTTGTCCTCATTGTTATGTAACCAAAAATGACCAAATAATGAATGTTTGTAGTAAAAATATCTTTAAAAAATAAGAAAAATAGCAAATATCTAGAGATATTTGATTTTTATATCTAAAAAATGGAAAAATATAGTAGAACTTGTCTAGATATATAGTGGACTATAGGGCCTGAATTTAAGCCTTAGTATATACCCATTTGCATAGTAAATAGCTTGTTTAAGGAGATATTTCTATGGGAAAATGACACAAAAGATAAATAATGCTAGATATAATGAATCAACGTGCAATGAGGCTGAAACACCAAGGTTTTTTATTGAAAAAAAATGAATGACTGTGCATTGAAGTGCAATATTTAGGTTTCATTGAATATCTAAAGGATTAGAAGCATGAGTTAGCTTAGTTTTATCTTGTTAACACTGCGTTACGTTAGGAAAAATCATGAAAATAATGTCTTCACACAACACGTAGCTAATTGTTAATTAAAATTATTTGAGCACATTATGACATGACACACTATATATGCACAAAGCATGGTATCAAAGGAGAACTCCTGGATGCATAGCACCTATTTGTCAAAACTATGACCTACGTTCAGCGAAAGAGGTTTCTTTTCTATAGGTTAGACCAGCTATCTTTGGAAAAGTCTATGTGAGAAAGTAATAAATCTCCTGGATCAAAAAGATAAAAAGAGCAGACTATCTTTCTTTGTTATTTATGTGTCAAGATGACATATCTCAGGGCTAATCCCTGGGGTGTAGGAGGGCTATAAGGGCCATAGCATTCAGCTTTGGTGATAGGTCACATCGTATAGTTTTGAGAAACTTGTGGACATGTTATCCGGGTGCCACCTTTTAAGTATTCAAAAAATGGAAATTGGGAGATTCCTAAAGTCACTAATATTGTGTTGAATGTTGAATGATCCATGACCTATTAAATTAGGGGCTATGCTTAGTCTAGAAGAGAGGAGGGACTGTGTCCTTGATCCAAGAATTTTGCGACATCTTTGCTTGAAGTTATGATGAAGTGAGGGGTATTCCTCTCAGTTTGGCTATGCATACTATTCCTTTGAAGGAAGGCAGCCATTGTGTGCGACAGAAAGTGAGGCCCATGTCTTTTCAGATATTGCTTGTACAATACATGGAGTGGTGTTTGCCAGTGATTATTAGAAAAAAGAAAAATAATCCAATCCAGCTTTGTGTAGATTTTGGGGAGCTCAATAAATAGAGGGTTAAATATTACTATCCACTGTCATTCATTGATTAGATTCTAGATTAGTTTAGTGGGTAGGGATGTTTATTCATTTATGGATTGCTTTGCTAGATATAACCAAATGGCTATTGCAAAGGAAGATAAGCTGAAAGTGACATTTATTACTATATTTGGTACCTTTGCATATCATATGATGGAATTTGGATTATGCAATGCGCACTAGAGTGGTGAGATCCAATTTTCATGGAGGTGGTGTTGTTGTAGCCCCAGGTCAGTGCGAGTCTAGAGGGGCGACTCCGAATGTTATGGTAGATGAGCTCAATGGAAAGCTTCTCTAGGTAAAGGGCATCAAGCAGGATTTGTTGCTACTACTAGTCCTATATGAACGTGCTTTGGCAGATGAAGCAAGCCTAAACTCCTTCCAATTTCAGTGTGTGTTGAGACTCAGCACTAAGGAGAGTATAGATATGATGCTAGCATTTAAGAAAGAAGGCCTTAGAGTAAGTGAGGCAGGTGAAGAGTTGGGCAATGCTAGCCAACTTCATGATATCATAGGTAGAGACAGAGGTGTTTGTAAAGAGCACATCATCCAAAGGGGAATTGTTGTATTTCTAATCTTGGATTGGGTCATTGGGATTGACATTGGGATTGACATGGCTCTTATCTGATTTTGACCTCAGGGTTGGGGTGGTCGGGCATTGGCTTCTAGCATGGTACTTGTTCACCGGCGTTGGTCTTGGACCAGAGGCAGGCACTACGGTAGTGCTTTGAGGTAGGGTAGTCTATGGAATCCTAAGTGGGGTGAGAAATACCAGCCTTCTTCATCTCCCGGACTACTCAAGCCCATGCTTCTTTTGGGATGTGCCTAGAGGAGGTTGGATTTCATCTTCAGTCCCAATCCAATATTGCTTGTTGAAGCATGCAAATCTACTCCTGCATCTCAACATTGTACTGCCCCACCACTTTGTAGTGTTCAATTATCATCTATCACTTTGGTTTTGAAAAACTAGTACTACTTGAGAAGTCAAAGAAGTTCGAGAACAGTAGCTTAGGTGTGTAAAAATTACACACCGTAGCGAATAGAATCTGATAAAGAGATAGAGATAGAGAGTACACAACAGATAAGAGGAGAATTAGAAAATTTCTTTAGCTCCAAACAACTGATACAGAGATGGCTCTATCCACCCGTGCACTTCCAGAGTGAAGCTTAGATAGCGATCTACACAAGAGATAGGTGAAGAGCTTATGGCTAGCTGGAACAACTCTGACTGGGTGAAAGATAGATGGCCGATGGCTGTGAAGGGGTTTAGCTTTTATAGCCCACGAAGGCAGTTAGGTCGGCGTGACCGACCTACCATACGAGCCTCCACTAGTCGGCCAAGGAATATTCCAAGGAATATTCCCTTTACCAAAATAGGGGCCCCTTTTAACTCCCTTGCCCCGCAACTCGATGCAATGTGCCTCGAGTTTCTACAACCTTAACTCCTCAGTCCAACCAAAAGATTAGACCCACAATGGTCACCTTTTTGCCATCCAATCACATAGACCTCATCTGATATACAAGTCAGGACTCAACCAATATCCAGGCTCACATTTGGCTTCTCCTCATAATGGGGGCCTTATAGCTTTGAGCACCATGGATGATTGGTCACACATTATGAGGGTGGGGCATTGTGCATATCTAACACCCCCCTCAATGTCTACCCATAGGTGAACTATCTCCTCGGCCCAATGCTGAGTCTCTGAAGATGAACTTGAAGCAGATCCTTCGTAAGTGCCTTAGTGATTTGAAGATATCCGCTCCATTCTCCTCTATTGGTGGATAGGAGACTAGTTCCACTATCCCATCCTGCATCAAATCATGCAGTAGTGATATTGGATCTCTATATGTTTGGTGTGCACATGAAACACTAGATTTTTGGCAATGACGATGCAAATTTGATTGTTACATCTTAGCACAGTTGGTTCTTCATCCTACACTCCCATATGACATAGGATCCTTCTTAACCATACTGCTTCACATGCAACAAAACAAGATGGCTTGTACTCTGCTTTGGTAGAAGACAATGCCACTGTTGACTGCTTCTTACTAATCCAAGAGAAAATTCCTAAACCCAAAGAGAAATAATAACCAGAAATTGACTTCATGTAATCACTATCTCCTGCCCAATCTGAGTCACAATTCCCCACAAGAGAAGTTCCCGAACTGTATGTGATACCATAGTCAAGAGTTTCCTTCAAGTACAGGTTCATAGTGGACTACTTCTTCACTTAATGATAAAGTGGAAGAACTTGCCTTCTCCTCCTCTACTATATGTAGCTGCTCCTTGAACACCACATCATGGCTCACGATGATCTTCTTTGCCACTTGGTCATATAATTTATAAGCCTTCTGCTCATCACTATAACCCAAGAAGATACATTTTCTGCTTTTTGGTTGTAACTTGTTTCTCTTCTCATCTCGAATATGTGCATAACATTCACATCCAAAAATTCTAAAGTGTGAGGCAGATGGTTTCTTACCAGTGTAAGCCTCATGAGGTGTTTTTCCCTTGGGAGACTTTGTGTAGCTCCGATTTAAAATGTAGACTAAAATATTAATAGCTTCAGCCCAAAAATGTTTCTCTTCTCATCTGGAATGCATAACATTCACATCCAAAAATTCTGAAGTGTGAGACAAATGGTTTCTTACCAGTGTAAGCCTCATGAGGTGTTTTTCCCTTGAGAGCCTTTGTGTAGCTCCGATTTAAAATGTAGACTACAATATTAATAGCTTCAGCCCAAAAATGGTTAGGCAATCCCTTGCTCTTTAGCATGCATCTTGCCATCTCCACAATGGTGTGATTCCTGAATTCCACAACACCGTTCTACTGAGGTGTGTGAGGTGTTGTCAATTGATGCTTGATCCCTTTGCTCTTGCAAAAGTCTTCAAAATCCTTTGAGTTGAACTCACCACCACCATCTGTTCAAAATTTCTTCACACTTTTCCCTGTTGCATTCTCAACAGGTTTTAGCCATTCTTTAAACTTATCAAAAGCTTGAGCCTTATCATGAAGGAAGTACACACACATCTTCCTACTCTAATCGTCAACAATCAACACAAAATAAGAAGACCCCCCCAAGGCCCGTGTAGGCATCTTTACGCACAAGTTAACACACACCAACTCTAGATAAGCCTATGCTCTATTCTTGCTTTCTTGTGGAAAAACCTTTCTCTGTTGCTTGCCCATCATACAAGCTTCACAAGGTTCCTTCAATTCAGTCATTACAGGTAGGTGAGCAACCATACCTTGCTTATGCATCTCCTTCAACATTGCAAATTTGATGTGTCCAAACCTCTCATGCCAAAGCTTACTTGTGCCCACTCCAATGGTGGCTGTAAGAGCACTAAGCTCATATAGGTTGTTTCTTCTTTCTCCTTTGCCAACAACTTTGCCATCGCTGTCAAGAATTTCTGCACCTGTCTTCTTGAACCTCACTTCATGACCAAGATCATTTCAGGAACATACAACACATTTGAAAGCTTTTTGACTTCACCATTTGCAGCAACAAATGAAATAGTACTTGTGCTCGCAACAAGGCATTTTTCATCATTCCAATTGTCACAGTGATGGATTCTTGTAGAGGCTACATAGAACTGTATAAACCTTTCTTGTTGGTCATGTGATGGGAGGCCCCACTATCCAACACCCATGATTCAGTAGTACATTCTTCTTGCGCTGAGGAGCACACCTCCACCTCCTCAACGGTCACCATGAATAACTCCAACTCTACTTTTCATCTACCTTCTTGACACAACAATCTGTGATTGCATGTCCTTTCTTCTTGTAGTAGATGCACTCTCCTTGAAACTTCTTCTTACCGCCCTTCTTCTTTTTGTCACCATCATTTTTGGTGGAGGAACCACCTTTGCCTTTTACATTCGCAGAGAATGCAGCATCTCCATTGTTGCTTCCTTCTCGAGCTTTCAGTCTCAACTCCTCCTCCAGCAATAATGCACAAAAATCCTCAAAACTCAAAGCTTGAGGTCTCACCTGAGTATTCAGGGCAGTTACTAGTCCATCAAACTTTTGTGGACAAATCCGAAGGCACCTCCGAGTTAGCTCCTCGCTACTCTTTTGTATCCCAGCACCAGCCATTTGGTTGCACAGATTCTTAATTTGAGTTATGAATGCTTCAGTTGTCTCTCCTTTAGCAAACTTCTCCGTTGCTACCAAGTTTTGAGTCCTTGTTTGGTTTCATGTTTCATACTGACTTCTCAGTACATTCCAAGCCTCTCATGCTTTGGTTGTATGCTAAATCAAAGTCAAAACACTGTCAGAAAAGCTTGTAACTAAGGCACACAATGCATCTGCATTCCTTTGTTTCCAAGCTCATAGAAGATCTGCATTCGGAGGAATCATCACACTAGGATTTGATGGGTCCGGGGTAGGCTGTCGTTCTATGTCAGTCTCCAGCACAGTCTCCAAAAGCTCATAAGAATTAAGGATAGTTGTAATTTTGAACTTCCACAAGGTATAGTTTGTACCATCTAACTTGCCTTCGCTGAAGGTTGGTGGACAAATCCTTAGTGTTTGAATAGCTAGTATAGCATCACAACCTCCTGCACCACTTCGTGATGCACCCGAACCGCTTCTGGAAGACGACATTATTCCTCTTTGTTGTTGAAGCCTTTGTCTCTTTTGCGTACTCTTCGATCCCTAGAGCCCCTGGGCTCTGATACCATGTAAAAATTACATGGCATAGTGAATAGAATCTGAGAAAGAAATAGAGATAGAGAATACACAACAGATAAGAGGAGAATTAGAAAATTTCTTTAGCTCCAAACAACTGATACTATAGAGATGGCTCTATCCACCCGTGCGGTTCTAGAGTGAAGCTTAGATGGAGATCTAGATAGAAGATAGGTGAAGAGCTTAAGGCTAGCTGGAACAAATCTGATTGGGTGAAAGATAGACGATCGATGGCTGTGAAGGGGTTTAGCTTTTATAGCCCGTGAAGGTGGTTAGGTCGGCGTGACTGACCTACCATATGAGCCTTCACTGGTTGGCTAGAGAATATTCCAAGGAATATTTTCTTTACCAAAATAGGGGCCCCTTTTAACTCCCTTACCCCGCAACTCGATACAATGTGCCTCAAGTTGCTACCAGCTTAACTCGTCTGTCCAACCCAAAGATTAGACTCACAATGGTCACCTTTTTGCCATCCAATCATCACAGAGACCTCACCTGATATACAAGTCAGGACTCAACCAATATCTGGGCTCACATTTGGCTTCTCCTCATAATGGGGGCCTTACAACTTTGAGCACCATGGATCATTGGTCGCACCTTATGAGGGTGGGGCATTGAGCATATCTTACAAGGTGGAGCATCCTCCTTTAGGAAGGCTAGATGTTGACATCCATAGAGGGTGAATCTTCTCTCTCCAAATCTTGGGTTTTTAATTAAAAAAGGGGTAGTGGGAGATTTTAAAAAAGGAGAATGAATAGTACACAAAATTTGAGTTTCTCTCACCTCATATTTCCCTCCATTTTTTGGAGAATTTTCAATTTTGGCTTTTTTCCCTCTCACAAAATCAATTTGACCCAAAAGTTGAGGAGCATACCACTTCCCTCTCTTCTCTTTGGTGGTGAATTTTTGGCTCCATTGAAGCTCCCTAGTGAGAGTAATTAGGGTTTTGAGCATTCTGCTTACTTCTGCACTTTCTTCTCCGTGAAGCTCTAGATTTTGGGCAAAACATAGATGCCCATCTCTCTTTACATTTTCTCTTATTTGCTATTTTTTCAATAGGATTTGATGTCATTTATTACTATTATTGTTGTTTTACTACAAAGGTTGTTTTGGGCGGGAGGCACAAGTGATAATCTCTCTCTCTCTCTCTCTCTCTCTCTCTCTCTCTCTCTCTCTCTTTTGCTTCTATATTTTCAATACAACATGATGTTAGTTCTAATCCTTGTTGTTGGTTTATTGCAGAGATCATTTTGGGTGACATTGCATAAGTGCTTATCTCTCTCTCTTTCTCTCTATATGTCTCCTCTTTTCTACTATTTTTTCAATATACCTTCATGTAAATACTAACTCTTACTATTATCTTTTGCAGAGATCAATTTGGGCAGGATTGGATAGGTGCTCATTTCTTTCTCTCTCCCACGTACTCACACACTCTCTCTTTCTTCCTCTCCATTTTTCCTTTTCTAGTATCTTTACAATAGGGTTTGATGCTAGTTCTAACGTAAGGATCAATTGTTGTTGTAGCACTTAACACAAGGTAGAGCAGAGATTGTGTAGCTCAATTTATGGGTAAGTCTGCCATATTTTGTGGTACTAAATTTTATTCATTTGATTAGTGAGTTTTATATTTGATGGGATTGATATTTTCTTTTGTCCATCATTTGCAATGGATTTTGATCAGCAAATGATTCAATCTTATCTTAAGCAAATCAGCTTATAGGTAAATTAGCCCTATTTTGTATTGTTTCTATTCATGCATTTATCCATATATTTTTTGTTAAAAGGGATTCATGCAGGTATTGTACAAGGTTTAGGTGAAGCACATAATTCTCGATTGACTATTTTATTGTGGTGGTGATTGATTCCTTTCTCCTCGATGATATGGATCTGCTGGAAGTTGATATATGGTTTAAAAATCCTCTACTTTATTGGTCTTGTGTGTCCATTCCAATCTCCATGCCGATTGGCAATGATCCATGAAACTCTTGTATCATATCATCCATATAACACACAATGTGTTGAGTCATAAAATATCTCAGTTGTCAATCCAATGTGCCTATTAAGATTTGCATTCCATGTGGTTGTTATCCTTGTAACAAATACTCTGTAATACCTACATTTCATACAATGTATTGAGTCAAATCAAACTCCTATTCATTATAATGACATTTATTTTGGCAAAATTCTCTGAGTATTCTTGTGCTATTCTTTTCATTATATTTTATGTAAATGGTATGATTAAAGTGATCCCTTGAAATTGAATATATAATTTGTGTCAATATACATATCCACATGCATTTCGATATTGATGTTTGTGTTTGTTTACAAAAGTGTAAACATCTCTTAATCCCATGTTGATTTGTATGGCATATTGGTGATTACTAGACATACTTAAAATGCCTATTGTCTAGGGGTTAATACATACTTCTTTACATCTAATGCCTAGGTTATAATACTTGAAGAAGAACAAGCATTCTCTCAATAGAAGTACGTAACAAAAAAGGTGAAGAAGGGAATTGGATCATTGATACGTATCATTGCTCATATTGGGTACAAATGCGTCCAAGTAGGAAGGGAGCTTTTAGGGTGAAAGCATATGCAATTGTAGATATATCAAAGCACTGGAAGGGTAAAATTTTAGTTCTCAGACAAAGGAATGTTGATTCTCACCTTGTAATAGAGGCATTGATACAACATGTATTCATGCAAAAACAAATACATATTGCACCCACTGTGCTCTTTCAATGAAACATTGCAAATAGTAAGTATTTGCAATGACTCATAGTCATGACACAGTGGAGTGCCGAGTCACAATAAGGGACATGGATTTCATGTAAAAATAGTAAGTATTTGCAATGACTCATAGTCATGACACAGTGGAGTGTCGAGTCACAATAAGGGACATGGATTTCATGTAAAAATTTTCTCTCTTAGTTGACTATTATCTTACTTTGGGATGGATCAACTAAGTTTCCTTTCCAATTACATGTACTTTGTCACATGACAAACTTTATGCCTAGTATTCAAGTATCATAGATGGAGGATGCTCAAGGGTAAATGGTTGTGCCTTGATCAAGACACACGTGAAAGTGCAGTTGTGGATGTTACTGTCATTTGTGAGGGCTGTGAGTCCCAAGTATTGCACATGGAAGATAATTGGCCCTTGAGTATAATGTGGTAGGAAATTACAATCTTAATGCAGAATACACCTGCTAGCTTCTATAACACCATATTGGGGAATATGGGAATTTCCCATAAGTTTGGGACACCTGGTCAAATATTTGGATTACTCATAACTTGAACACTATAACTCCAAATTGAGCGCTCTATAGATCAATAGATTCCATTTTTCAAGCGCTTTCTAATGATAGGTCACATCATCTGGTTTTGAGAAACTTATGGACATGTTATCCGGGTACCACCTTTTTAGTTGTAACGTGTCCACCTGTTATCATCAGGACACGTCTTAGCACTCCATCAGAAAAGATGTCTAGAAAGCTCCGCCTAGCTCTCCCATGGAATGTCACAGGGTTTGCGATCTAGGACTTTCCACGTCTGCTACGTAGCGGAAGTATTCTGGCCGTTCCCACTTAGGACCGGACTTGAATCGGGGTTTTTCCTAATGGTCATTTCCTAAACGGCAACTAGTGTCGAACCCGAGCGAACTACTTTACGCAAAAACGCCAGGTCCAAAGCAGATTCACACTGCACTTGGATCAAAGAGAATGGAAAACGAGAGGGATACAAGGCTCGACGTCTCTGCCATAAGGCATAGTCCCATTACGTTCCCCTAAAACAGCGTAAATCGGGATTATTATAACTTAGACTCTAGGTCACCGCCCTTGCTGTTTGTGTCCTTTGAACGATCTTCGTGCTGTCCATCATGATTGAGAAAAGTTGCTGGCCAACCCGGACCACCCATCTGTAGGATAGACCCATGGCCACATCCACCGCACTTTCCTCATCTTGTTTTAGTTATTTAATTACCTAACACATTTAGTTGGACATGGATCAATCACCTTTCTTAATTAGCCCGTTAGGTATTGGTTCATTCATGTAATCATAGCACTTGACATAAAAAAGTAATGTCAAACAAGTTCCTTTTCAACAGGTTATCATATTTATCTTTGAAATACATAAAGTCTAGCCCGTAGGCTTATCCATAATTCGCCTGAAGGCTATCCAGCAATCCACAGGGATTACTAATCCAAGATTCCGCTCATAGACTAGTATGCGGGTCTCGAGATCCAATCCCGAGTCTTGTTGGCCTCTTGTGCAGGGCCCGATAGGCAAGGAATTTAGGGCCAGAGCCCCATCTTGCACCCAAGCATCCTCGTGCTCTAAGTAGCACTCAACGGAGAGACCTCTCGGAACGAGTTCAGTCCACCTTCCCGGTGCGGTTAACAACCCCCTTAGTTAGGGTAAGGCAGGTAGTCGGGGGTAACTGAAGCTGCCTCTCCCTTCAGGCCTTCAACCTGAAGCGTTAGATATCTTTTCATCCTTTAATTCTTTGAGTAAACAAAGCAAAACAGTGCTCTTAAAACTATTACAAGCACAATCAATTCCATTGGTCGTTATTTTTTGCCAACTCCTAAGGAGTGAATCCTTCTTTCCAAATGCATCCAACACTCGATCCAAGATCAATTGCAACTTGGCAAGATCCCCAAGGGTTTTTCTGTTAACCCTTATATCCTTGGCTTAGGGCCATACCCTATTAATCCAACTTAACCAAAACCTTAAGTTCTATTAGCAGTAAATATGTTATTCCAATTTACTGATTGGTCTTTTGCATCCAAGCAAATATCTAATCCCCGTATCTTGGTCACTTTACCCAAGAAAGGTACTATATCAAGACGATTATTCATCCTCTTGCAAGATAAACTTGCGTAAGAATCTTCCAATCTCATTCCAAGGATTTGGCCATTCCCTTATGATCAAATCACAAGGTCATGCGACCCTGCAACCTATTGCTCGAGTGTCGCATCAAAACCCATGGGACTATTTTACCCATCAAATGGCGTCTTCTAATCACGAAATCATGATTAGATAGGAAACAAGGTTAGGGTATCTTCATAACAATCTGTTCCTGATTGCACTAGGTCGATATTGTCGAACCTAGGTTTCCAATTTCAAATTGAATTTCAACCTTTTAGCGAGCGAACCTTAGGGTAAAAACCCTAGATCGTTTCTTGCAAGTATGTCCTATTGTCCCTACATTCTGTGAATGTGGGCAATTCTTTAGGGTATAAGAGTTTCAGCTTTGGCAATAAGAGCGACTAGGTCATGTCCTCAACGTGTTAAATCCTAGTTAGCACTTGAGATATGTTGCATTGATTTAACCCTTCCTAAACGAGTCCCTCGCGGTTTAGGTGCTTAGGTTAAACCAATTTTACTTGTCTATTCTTGATGATAATCAAGCTACTATTTTTGTAACCACATGATTCATTGCCTACCTATAAGTTGATTTACAAACCCTAACTTTTCGGTTTAAGATCAAAGCATATGTTAAATTATAGCATAATTCTAGTTGATCCTTTTATAACATGCATTCAAGATTCATGCTACTAAACTTTAGGGTTTTATGGTTGAACCATGCAGCTTTTTCTAACTTCTTTTCTAAATGCGATTTTCGTACGCTAAATGAGCATTATACAACCTTTTGTAACTATTTACGTATATGATTGAGATTTAAGTCAATCGTCTAGGGTTTAATCTACTTCATGCATCTCAAGAACCATTTCCATGCCTTAGCGACCTTCTTTTAATGAATCATTTCGAAGGAAAGATGCCTAATAATGCAACATGCAATTTATTCTTCCCATGCCTAATCGAAGTGTACAATAATAATTTCGACTTTATAAAGATGATATTTAATTGATCTAAATTAGTTACTTGTAATGCATATAACAAATTGCTAAGAATGCATAGACATCTTATGTCCTCTCATTCGTTCCATTGGATAAATACAAATGACCAATTTCTTGATCGTAAGCTATTTCCTTTTAATTTATCCAAAGTATTTCAATCGAAAAGGTGCATCCTAATTTCATAAATGATCCATGCACAATCAAAATATTACAATGTCAATCAAATTTAGGAAGAAAAACTTGGGCTTGTGGTGAAATGTCCACATGGATGTTAGGAGATGATCCTCCTGCGGTTGCACCTTGTGCCTTCTTAGGAGCCATTGCGAATTCGACCTTTTTGCCTTGGGCGCAGATTTATGATCTTGGCCCGTCTCCTTTGAACGCGAAACTCCCTTTGTGACCGCTTGCACCGTCTTTCGAAATTGGCTTTAGAAGGCTCCTTGAAGTAGGGATTTCACGAAATGGTTTTTTTTTAAAGGCTTGTGTAGGAATGCAATGGGAGACGGAAATGACTTTATGGAAAAGCTAAAGGAAAGTTCTCAATTTCTGAGGATGCAAGGTGAAAGGATGCTTAAGTTCTCGGTTTGTAAAAACCGCTTTGTAGGGGTAAAGGGAAAAGGGTCCACGGAAAGGGTGTTTAAAACCTGGTCTAATGGAATGACAAAAAAAACAAAGGGGGAAAAAGGGCTTATTTCTCGCGTAACTGGGTTTTTTAAAGGGGCTTGGATGGAATTGAAAAAAAAAGGGGTGCTTGTGAAGGGCGTAAATCCCGGGGGATGGGGTTATAAACCCCGCTTTGCAAAGGCAATAGGATAGGCCCACGGGAAAGGGGCTTTGGATCCTCGGGGCAGGGGGGGTTATTGAAATGGACTTGGTGAAAAAAAAGGGGGGGGAAAGGGGCTTATGATAGCCCCCTTAGAAGCTTCTCTAAATAAGGAGCTTCAACACGTAGCGAAGGGATTGAAGATGGCGGCAGACGATCAGACAGCAACATTCTAGTGGTAGCTCCGCGAGCTCCTCCTGCATCTACAGCAGTGATTCACTCCCTCTTCTAGCTCTATGGCAGTGTCATGATGATTATCACCTCCTCCTGTTTGACAAAATTGTCCTGGCTCTCTCCCTCACAAGGTTTTTATAGGGAGAGGGAGAGGTACCTCCCTCCCCCCACGTGGTCATACGCATGGCCTTCACCATTCTGCAAGCTCTAGCAAGGAGCTTAATCACCCTTGCTATTCCCCTTTCCTCCAGCATGACAGTCGGCTAGGGGAGAGAGGGATAATTAAAAAATTTTGCCATTATTCCCCATAAATTATCCTTTTAGCCTCCTAAGAGGAGGTTTTTATAAAGAATGCAGTTTTAGGAATCGGAATTATTACATTCTCTCCCCCTTGGAGGAATCGAGATGTCCTCATCTCGAGATAAACTAGGGATATTGATGGTTGAGAGTGCTTTCATCTATCCAAGTCACATCCTCCTCGGGATAATCTTTCCACTGGACGAGGCATTCTCTCAAGGTTCTGGATCTAAGTTGTCTCTCCCTAACATCTAAGATCCTCTCAGGCCTTAGTTCAAGGACTCCATGACTGGGCATTACAACTTGTTGGTCATCAAGTACATGGCCAGGATTAGATACATACTTCTTCAATAGGCTGATATGGAATACATTATGAGCCTTTAGGTTCTCAAGGAGTTGCAGTCTATAAGCATTAGGTCCTAGGCACTTGAGGATCTTGTATGGTCCAAAATACCTTGGACTTAGCTTCTTGCAATCTCCTAAGGATAGAGAACTCTTCTTTGGGCGTACGCGAATGAAGACCATGTCTCCTTCCTTGAAGATTCTATCTTGATGCTTCAAATTTGTGTATGCCTTCTATCTATCCTTGGGCGGCTTGGATGTCCTATCTTATTGACTTTATTTAGTCATCCATCTCTTCCAACATCTGCCTTGAAGCTTCAACCCTCAAGGTTGGATCTGAGAAGTTTAGGGGACTTCGACAGTCATGACCATACAATGCTTGAAAAGGGATCATCTGAATGCTTTGTTGGTAAGAAGCATTGTAGGCAAATTCAACCAAAGGCAAGAATAGAATCCACCTTTTTGGTTCACGATAGCAGTATGCCCTAAGCATATCCTCGATGACTTGATTGAATTGCTCTGTTTGGCCATCCATTTGGGGATGGTAAGTTGTGCTAAAATAGAGTTGAGTCCCAATGGCTGCAAAGATGGCTCTCCAGAAGTGTGATGTGAAGAGAGAGTCACAATCACTAATGATTCTTCTAGGTAGCCCATGTAGCTTGAATATCTCCTTGATAAACAAGCTTGCAATGTCTGAGGCTTTATAGTTTGTCTTTACCGGAATAAGGTGTGCAACCTTAGTCAGCATGTCAACCACAACCATGATGGAATTGTATCCTTCCTGAACTTGGGGTAGGCCAACAATGAAGTCCATACTGATGAATTCCCATTTCATTTGGAAAATGTCAAGTGGTTGCAACTTCCCTAGAATTTTTACATTTCCATCTTTGATACGTTGACAAGACAAACACTCAGTGACATATTTTAGAACGTCACCTTTAAGCCTCTCCGAATGGTAGCTCTTTCTAACTGCATTGAGAGTCTTGGCATAGCTGGATATCTTGAGAAAGGGGAATCATGAGCTTCCCACTGTATCTTCTGCTTAAGTGACTGGCTTGCCAGTATATATACTCTCATTCTATAGTAGACAAGTCCACTATTGACAGAGAATTCATGATACATAGCCTGTAGCTTTTGGTCCTGATCCTTGATAGAGATCTCCCTTAGCATCTTTTGATAGGCTGGATCATGGCATGCTTCTTCTCTAGCCAGCTCAAGTATTGGATTGTTTGGCATAGATACCTTTGTAGCTAGAGATCTAGCTGTTGATGGATTTTGCAAGATTAGAGAATTAAAAAATGCCTTGCGACTGAGTGCATCGGCAACTACATTCTCCTTTCCTGGTCGATATTTGATTTCAAGATCATACTCCTCCAGCACTTCAATCCACTGACGTTGCCTCATGTTAAGCTCGTTCTGGGTAAAGATCCACTTGAGACTTTGACGATCAGTCACACTAGAGTAAACTTGTTACCCAACAGGTAGTGTCTCCAAAGCTTTAGGGCATGGATGATAGCTAACAATTCTAGATCATGGGTAGCATAATTCTTTTCATGGCTCTTCAGTTTCCTTGAAGAGTATGCTATAGGATGACCTTCCTGCATGAGCATACATCCTAAGGCAAGTGCGCTAGCATCAGTTACTACCTCGAACTCCTTACTCAGGTCTAGAAGTTTTAGGATAGGTGTTGATACCAAACTTTGCTTCAATCTATCAAAGCTAGTTTGTTTGGGAGTTGACCATGCAATGGAAGTTTTTTTCTCCAGTAAGTCCGTCAGAGGTGCTGCAATCAAAGCATAGTTTTTTATGAAGACCCTATACCATCCTGTTAATCCAAGAAAACTGCATATTTCTTTGACAATTGTTGGTATTGGCCATTCTAGCACATCTCTGACCTTGGCTGGGTCCACTGAGATTCCTTCCGCTGATACGATGAATCCCAAATATTCAATCCGATGTTTGAAGAATGCACACTTCTTTATCTTAGCATACAGCTTATGTGCCCTCATTGTCTCAAGGACAATCCGAAGTTGGGGTTCATGATCTTCTTCTTGTTTAGAATAGACTAAAGTGTCATCAAAGAAGATGAGTACGAAGTCATCAAGATATGGCCTAAAGATATTCCGCATTAACCTGTTGAAGGTGGCATGCGCATTTGTAAGCCTGAATGACATAACTAGGAACTCAAAGTGCCCATATCTTGTGTTGAAGATTGTCTTTGGGATATCTTCTTCCTTGATCCTTATCTGATAGTAACCAAACCTGAGATCAATCTTGGAGAAGATCTTTGCACCCTGAAGACGATCAAGAAGCTCATCTATTCTAGGAATAGGGCACTTGTTCTTGACAGTTGATTGATTCAACCCTCTGTAATCAATACATAGTCAAAGTGTTCCATCTTTCTTTTTCTGGAATAGTACTGGAGCTCCCCATGGTGAATTGCTAGGATGGATGTAGCCCTAATCTAGCAATTGCTTGAGTTGTTCCTTTAGCTCAATTGCTTCTGGTATGGACATTCTATAGAGTCTCTTTGCAATTGGTGCAGCTCCTGGCACTAGCTTGATCTCATGGTCCACTTCTCTTTGAGGTGGGAGTTCTGTTAACTCTTCAGGAAATACATCTGCGTATTCCTTTAGCCAAGAAGGCCCTTCACTAGACTCCTGCTTCTGATCTAACTTGTTGAGCTTAATCAAGTAGACAGGTAATCCCTTTCTGACTCCCTTTATAATCCGAGATGCTTTAGCCAACTGAATTTTTGGCTTCTGTGCTTCACCTTGAGTTGTAACCAAATCCCCTTCAGAGTTCCAAAAGGAAATTTGGCCCTTTCCATAATGAATGTGGGCGTCATTAGGTTTAAGCCAATCCATTCCAAGTAGACACTCATGGATGCCTAGGTTCATGACTCTGAATTTGACCGAAGTTGCCTTTCCTCCCAGAAAGAATTTCACCTTAGCAGTTTGCTTGGTACAAGTGACCTCACGACCATTTGCTAATTCCACAAGCAAGATAGGTGCTTCTACTGTGGTTATTCCTAATCTTTTTGCACAAGCTGGTGAGATAAAGGAATGTGTACTGCCACAATCAATCAAGGTTTTGAAACCTTTATATTGGTAGTCCGACGTGAATGATCGAGAACTGGCGATTTGGGCCTTTCTTGTGTAGAGTGGCATGGACTGTCACCCTTTCAAACTCTGCTACAATGGTTGGATCTTTTTCTTCGCACATTTCCCTATTGACAACACATGTGGTTCTTCCTCTGCCTCGGGTAGCGGCTCCATGACCACGGCTAGTTCCTTGGAAAGGTCCTTGGCGATGTCCTCCTCCATGCTTGGGACATTACCTCTTGAAATGTCCTTGCTCGTTGCAGTGGAAACAACGCAAGTTTGGGCTATTTCTTTGGGTAGGGACAAAGCTGTTGGCATTATTAGTCCTTTCTTTCTTTCTTTGTCTCTGCTTTTGACCTTGAACTCTCTTCATTTGAGGCCTATATGCTCCTCTGCTCGGGTCATTAAAAGACCAAGTTTTATTACCCCTTTTTCTAATCTGCACCTCCTGAATTATAGGCGCAGCTCAAATGAGTGCGTCCTGAAGATCTGATGGGCGCATAGATTCGAGACGGGTATTCACTGGTGGATCTAAACCAACACAAAATTTTGACACCTGCTGTGTCATGTCCATCTATGGCGCATACTTAAGAAGTGAGACAAATTTAGAGTAGTATGTGTCATGAGTGAGTCCCAGCTGTTTTAGCTTATAGAACTCATTCATTTTCTGCGTGTGATACGCAAGTGGTAAGTATCTTCCATGCATGGCTTTCTTCAGCTTCTCCCAGGTAACGGATCCTTCCGCGATCCTTTGATCTCTGCACCATTGCTTCCACCAACGCCTGGCTTCGCCAGTGAGCTTTATCTTGGCGAGCATAGCCTGGTTGGCAGGTGCAGTATCGGCTGCTTAAAAGTAATCCTCCATGGATTTAATCCAGATTTCAGTATCTGCTTGGACGGACTTGCCTTTCCCGTCAAATTCGGGTTGCTTAATTTGCTTGAGAAGAAACTTCTTCTCCTGGATTACCGCAGTACTTGATGTAGGGGGCGAACTGAGAATTTCTACCTGGGGTTGTGCCTGGATAAAGGTTTCTTAACGTTATTACTCGTTAATCGTTATGATCTATATTTCATCTCCATTTCAGCTATCAACCAAGCAATATAACCACTTAACTTCTTATCAATTCTCATGAATAAAACAGACATTGATAAAAAAGAAGTCTTATTGCATTTATATGGGCATAGCCCTTTCGGAATACAACATTTCTTGGGATGATAGGGCAACTTTTTACATTTAGTTTGGGGAGAATAATGTTGTATTACATTTATCTACAGGAACTGGATAATAGTATGGTTTCGGGTCATGGATCTTCAAGAATCGGTAAGTCATTGGAAGACCAAGGTATCCTTTTCTTTGGAATCCATTCTTCTCATAGCGCCCCAACACTTTGATCCTGTCGGCAGGGATTACACGGGTCACTTCCTCATATACATATGAGTTCAGATCAACTCTCCGACCTCGAATATGTAAAGTTGAGTTTATGTGAGCCTCCACAAAAATGAACAGCTTCACGACTTTCAGGTCTTCCAACCACTTCATCCTCTTTAGGTTGGTTTGAAGATATGCAAATCCGTGGGCAGCTATATAGTAGATTCCTAAGGCACCCATCCATCTTCGTTCCATGTACAAAGGTGATGAATTATAGATACGCTCTAGGATGTTCATCATCTCAACCCTTTTTCGATAATCCTCAGAGGAATGCATTACAGTCATGAACATGACTCGGAACACTAAGAACCCGTTCCATGCTTCATAATTCTGCAAGACAGCATCAAAAGTAAGGAAATGTTCGGAACGCAACATTTTCTTTACTTCTTTTTTTTAAGATTTCTTAAAAACAAATCCTTTATTGGTTCACTCTGATACCAACTGTAATGTGTCCACCTGTTATCATCAGGACACGTCTTAGCAGTCTATCGGAAAAGATGTCTAGAAAGCTCCGCCTAGCACTCCCATGGAATGTCACGGGGTTTGCGATCTAGGACTTTCCGCGTCTACCACGTGGAGGAAGTATTATGGCCATTCCCACTTAGGGCCAACCTGAATCAGGGTTTTCCCTAATGGTCATTTCCTAAATGGCAACTAGCTTTGAACCCGAGCGAACTACTTTACGCAGAAATGCCAGGACCGAAGCAAATTCACGTTGCACTTGGTTCAAAGAGAATGGAAAACAAGAGGGATACAAGGCTCAACCTCTCTACCATAAGGCATAGTCCCATTCTGTTCCCCTAAAACAACGTAAATCGGGATTACTATAACTTAGACTCTAGGCCAGCGCCCTTGCTGTTTGTGTCCTTTGAATGATCTGCGTGATGTCCATCATGATTGAGACAAATTTTCGGCCAACCAGGACCACTCATCTGTAGGACGGACCCATGGCCACATCCACCACATTTTCCTCAGGTTTTTTTAGTTATTTAGTTGGACATGTATCAACCAGCTTCCTTAATTAGCCCGTTAGGTACTGGTTCTTTCACGTAATCATAGCACTTGACATAGAAAATCAATGTCAAACAAGTTCCTTTTCAACAGGTTATCATATTTATCTTTGAAATACATAATGTCCAGCCCGTAGGCTTATCCATAATCCACTCGAAGGCTATCCAGCAATCCACAGGGATTACTAATCCAAGATTCCACCCGTAGACTAGTATGCGGGCCTCGAGATCCAATCCCGAGTCACACTAGCCTCTTGTGCAAGGCCCGAAAAGCGAGGGATTTACGGCCAGAGCCCCCTCTGGCACTCAAGCGTCCTCGTGCTCCAAGTAGCACTCAACAGAGAGACCTCTCGCCATGGGTTCAGTCCACCTTCCCGATGCGGTTAACAACCCCCTTGGTTAGGGTCATGCAGGCAGTTGGGGGGAATTGAAGCTGCCTGTCTCTTCTGGCCTTCAACCTGAAGCATTAGATATATTTTCATCCTTTAATTCTTTGAGCAAACAAAGCAAAACAATGCTCTTAAAACTGTTACGAGCACAATCAATTCCATTGGTTGTTATTTTTGGCCAACTTCTAAGGAGTGAATCCTTCTTTTCGAATGTATTCAGCACTCGATCCGGGATCAATTGTGACTTGGCAAGATCCCCAAGGGTTTTTCTGTTAACCCTTATATCTCTTAAAACTGTTATGAGCACAATCAATTCCATTGGACGTTATTTTTGGCCAACTGCTAAGGAGTGAATCCTTCTTTTCGAATGTATCCAGCACTCGATCCGGGATCAATTGTGACTTGGCAAGATCCCCAAGGGTTTGTCTGTTAACCCTTATATCCTTGCATTAGGGTTGTACCCTATTAACCCAACTTAACCAAAACCTTAAGTTCTATTAGCAGTAAATATGTTATTCCAATTTACTGATTGGTCTTTTGCTTCTAAGCAAATATCTAATCCCCATATCTTGGTCACTTTACCCAAGAAAGGTACTATATCATGACGATAATTCATCCTCTTGCAAGATAAACTTGCGTAAGAATCTGTCAATATCATTCCGAGGAATTGGCCATTCCCTTATGATCAAATCACAAGGTCATGCGACCCTGCTACCTGTTCCGCGAGTGTCGCATCAAAACCCATGGGACTATTTTACCCATCGAATGGTGTCTTCTAATTACAAAATCATGATTAGATAGGAAACAGGGTTATGGTATCTTCATAACAATCCGTTCCTGATTGCACTAGGTCGATATTGTCGGACCTAGGCTTCCAATTTCAAATCGAGTTTCAATCTTTTCGCGAGCAAACCTTAGGGTAAAAACCCTAGATCGTTTCTCGCAAGTATGTCCTATTGTCCCTACATTCTGTGAATGTGGGTAAGTCTTTAGGGTATAAGAGTTTCAGCTTTGGCAATAAGAGCGACTAGGTCATGTCCTCAACGTGTTAAATCCTAGTTAGCACTTGAGATATGTTGCATTGATTTAACCCTTCCTAAACGAGTCCCTCGCGGTTTAGGTGCTTAGGTTAAACCAATTTTACTTGTCTATTCTTGAAGATAATCAAGCTACTATTTTTGTAACCACATGATTCATTGCCTACATATAAGTTGATTTACAAACCCTAACTTTTCGGTTTAAGATCAAAGCATATGTTAAATTATAGAATAATTCTAGTTGATCCTTTTATAACATGCATTCAAGATTCATGCTACTAAACTATAGGGTTTTATGATTGAACCATGCAGCTTTTTCTAAATGCGATTTTCGTACGCTAAATGAGCATTACACAACCTTTCGTAACTATTTACGTATTTGATTGAGATTTAAGTCAATTGTCTAGGGTTTAATCTACTTCATGCAGCTCAAGAACCATTTCCATGCCTTAGCGACCTTCTTTTAATGAATCATTTCGAAGGAAAGATGCCTAATAATGTGACATGCAATTTATTCTTCCCATGCCTAATCAAAGTGTACAATAATAATTTTGACTTTATAAAGGTGATCTTTAATTGATCTAAATTCGTTACTTGTAATGCATATGACAAATTTCTAAGAATGCATAGACATCCTATGTCCTTTCATTCGTTCCATTGGAAAAATACAATGACCAATTTCTTGATCGTAAGCTATTTCCTTTTAATTTATCCAAAGTATTTCAATCGAAAAGGTGCATCCTAATTTCATAAATGATCCATGCACAATTAAAATATTATGAGGTTAATCAAATTTAGAAAGAATAACCTGGGATTGTGGTGAAATGTCCACATGGATGCTAGGAGATGATCCTCCTGCAGTTGTGCCTTGTGCCTTCTTAGGAGCGATTGCGAAATCGACCTTTTTCCCTTGGGCACAAATTTATGATCTTGGCCCGTCTCCTTCGAACGTGAAACTCCCTTTGTGACCACTTGCACCGTCTTTCAAAATTGGCTTTAAAAGGCTCCTTGAAGTAGGGATTTCACGAAATGGTTTTTTTAAAAAGGCTTGTGTAGGAATGCAATGGGAGACGGAAATGACTTTGTGGAAAAGCTAAAGGAAATTTCTCAATTTCCAAGGATGCAAGGTGAAAGGATGCTTAAGTTCTGGGTTTGTAAAAACCGCTTTGTAGGGGTAAAGGGAAAAGGGTCCACGGAAAGGGGGTTTAAAACCCGGGCTAATGGAATGACAAAAAAAAAGGAGGGGAAAAGAGCTTATTTCTCGGGTAACTGGGTTTTTTAAAGGGGCTTGGATGGAATTGAAAAAAAAAGGGTGCTTGTAAAGGGCGTAAATCTCGGGGGATGGGGTTATAAACCCCGCTTTGCAAAGGCAATAGGACAGGCCCACGGGAAAGGGGCTTTGGATCTCGGGGGGGGGGGGGGGGGGGGGGGGGGGGATTGTTATTGAAATGGACTTGGTGAAAAAAAAAAGTTGGGGGGGGGGGGGGGGGGGGGAAGGGGCTTATGACAGTCCCCTTAGAAGCTTCTTAGAGAAGCTTCTAAGGAGCTTCAACACGTGGCGAAGGGATTGAAGATGGTGGCAGACGATCATTTGGCAGCGTTCTAGTGGCAGCTCCGCAAGCTCCTCCTTCGTCTATGGCAGCGATTCGCTCCCTCTTCTAGCTCTATGGCAGTGTCATGATGATTATCGCCTCCTCCTATTTGCCAAAATCGTCTTGGCTCTCTCCCTCACAAGGTTTTTATAGGGAGAGGGAGAGGTACCTCCCTCCCCCCACGTGGTTATACGCATGGCCTTCACCCTTATGCAAGTTCTAGCAAGGAGCTTAATCACCCTTGCTATTCCCCTCTCCTCCAACATGACAGTCGGCTGGGGGAGAGAGGGATAATTAAAAAATTTGCCATTATTCCCCATAAATTATCCTTTTGGCCTCCTAAGAGGAGGTTTTTATACACAATGCGGTTTTAGGAATCGGAATTATTACATTAGTATTCAAAAAATGGGAATTGGGAGATTCCCAAACTCACTAATATTGTGTTCTATTTCAAACTAGATGGTAGGAAAATTCGAAGCCAAGGTGAGGACACTGTTACCAGTGGAAAGTGTATGGCTCCACATATTTTAGAAATTGTGGAGTCTCCCTAAAAATCCCAACACCACAAGTTGTAATATCCAACACTTGTAAATTTTTAGATTTTTTTGGCCAATAGAATATTGTCACTTGCAAACTTGCAATATTTAAAAATTATGGCATTTATGTAAAATCATACATTTGCTATACACTTTCCACATTGACACATTTACATATGCATGTCAACTTTACAAAGATGCTAAGTAAAGACATAACTAAATATCGTATGTGAACAACCCTTAATGGTTTTAAAACTTAAGGTTTTTAAGGTAGAACTAGTTTAATTCTTATTTCATTTCACACTTTCTCTCTTCATCTCTTTACATCCACCACATCCCTTCTAATTGCTATGATGGATGCTCACACACACTTTGATGAGTGGATCCACGAGACTATCTTTGCCAGCCAAGGTGACAAGAACTTCAACCTTGAAAGTGTGCTCTCATTGCTAGATCCCCCCCTTCAAGTTTTGGAAGACTCTGTGAGCACCATTGCTACTTGCACATACTCCATCGAGGGATCTGGCATGACTTGAGTGCCTCTCTCTAGAATATCTCATGGTATTTCAGGCAAGGAAGAATCACCAAAAAGTAATGAATAGGTGTCTAGCCCATGTAGATCCTTTGCATAGAGTATGCACTGTTCCTATGGGCAGTGCATCAGGTACAACACCTTTGGATCTCATGGAGTGTGATTGCGCATTGGCATTTATCCTTTGCTCCACCAAACAAGCTTCCTTGATAGTATCTTTGTTCTAGATATGGATGCTCCAAATAGGGAATCAGCCACCCCATCAAGCAGTTGTAACCTCTCTTTTAGGTTTCATATCAACCTAGCATAAACCTACAAACCATTTGTCCTCTTAGTATGCTTAAAAATATTAAGGTTTAATATTGCAAAGATTAACCTTATTCTTAAATTCAACCCCCTGTAAATCTGCTAATAGTGTGGTGGACTTATTTTGACCTATTCTAACTATCTTGTATAGACCATCCCACTTATGTTAGAATTGCCTTGGAAAAAGCTGCCTATGTGCATCATAGTATAGGACCATTTGTACTTTTTTTAAAGGTATAAAGGTATAATTCTTTGCTTTTATGTCATGAAGTGGTCTCCTACGACACTTAGTCACCTCTTGATGTAATAAACTCTAAAGTTTTAGCTCGTTGAGATATGCTATGGCACTAGCATAGCTTGACCATGTTCTCAATCTGATATTATCACTTTGTTTATGAGATTTTATTGAGGCATTTTCTTGGAGTGTGCTCTAGTTTGTCACAATAGGTTATACTTTGAAATCTCATTATGGCAAAGCTTGACCATGTGCTCAATCTTATATTAACATTTTTTGCAATCCTCACTTTAAGATAGCTTTGAACAAAATCTTGGCATGTGCTCAAGATTATACTATCCCTCTATTGTTGACATATAATTGAGACATAGCTTGGCTATGTGCTTAAGATGATAGCAATGGGTTACACTTGGAAATACCCATCAAGCATCGCTTATTCATATTCTTAAGATAATAGAAACCATCTCTTCAAGAGTCTTTGGGAAGGTAGAGAGGATACCAATAGGTTACACTTGGAAATACCCATCAAACATAGCTCATTTATAATCTTAAGCTTATAGAAACTCTCTCTTTAAGATTCTTTGGGAAGGTAGAGACCTTAGCCATGTGCTCAAAGCTTATAGGGATAGGTCACACTTTGAAATATCTTTTAAGTGGAGCTTTGCCATATACTCAAGCCTTGAATCTATTGGACATGTGTTATGTCTTACATAATCCCTCTCTCTTTAGGATGTCTTTTTGAGGTGGCATAGCCTAGCCATGTGCTCATGATTAAAATAGATCTGTCTTCAAAATCTCTTCAAGGAGATAGAGTTTGTGTAAGCTTATATCAACTTTCTCCCTGAGATCCTTCTCAGATATAGCTTGGCTATGTGCTAAAGCTTATACTAACCCTCTCTTGGAGATCTCTTTGAAGCTAAGCTTGGATATGTGCTCAAGCTTCTTGCAACCCTCTCATCTTAGAAAACATGAAATAGTGTCAATACCATGCATTTTTACAAAATGTGAAATGGTGTACCACCAAAGTATCTCCTTCAATGAATGTATTCACTTTTTCTTTAATTTTTTAGCAGCATTAATGGGTCCAAAGGTCCATTTCATATGCCATTTACAACATAACAAATTGATAGTGAAATTGGAGCTTACAAAATTCTACATTCATGCATCACTATAAGGATATAGGGGCATAGCGATGGGCATTTGCGACATAGACTAGAGGCGTCGCTATTTGCGTCACAAATGCAATGCAAATAGCGACAGTAGTCAAGGAAAAAAAAAGTAGGTGAAACCCAAGCGTGGCATTTTGTTGAAAAGAGTTTGAGAGAGAGCAAAAGAGATTGTGGCTTTGGGAGGGAGAGGGAGAGGAAGAGAGAAAGAGAGAGAAGGAGAGCTTCTCACTGCCATTGCCATTGCCATTGCCATTGCCATTCGTGAAGAAGAGTAGAAAGTGCACAAAGAAAGAAGAAGGGTCATCGTGAAAGAAGAGGAGGTGAAGAATCCATCCTCGGGCCTTTGCGATGAGTACATTTCCTCCTCTCGGTTTATTCTTGTTATTTCTTTTATTCTTTTGTTTGATTTTCTTGAGAATGAGATGCATTGAGGGAGAAGAAGAAAGGAAAAGGAAGAGAGAACAAGAGAGATAGAATAAACATGAAAGATAAAAATGAAAGAGAGAAAAAGAGAGAGAGAGGAGAATGAGTTAGAAAACAGGAAGGGGTGGAGAAGAACAAAGAGAGGGTTTGTTGCAAAGACGAGACATCCTCCTCTTGGTTTTTTCTTGTTATTTCTTCTCTTTTTTTTTGTTTTTCTTGAGAATGAGGTGCATTGAGAGAGAAAGAGAGAAAATGAGAGAGGGATAAGAAGAAAGGAAAAGGAAGAGAGAATGAGAGAGAGAGAGAGAGAGAGAGAAAATAAACATGAAAGATAACAAATAAAGAAAGAAAGAGAGAGAGAGAGTGAGGAAGAGAGGAGAATGAGTGCGAAAACACGAGGGGGTGGAGAGAAACAAAGAGAGGGGCAATAGAGAGAGAGAGAGAGAGAGAGAGAGAGAGAGAGAGAGAGAGAGAGAGAGAGAGAGAGAGAGGAGAGAACACAAAATAAAGAGCGCAAAGGAAGGTGGATAAATTGTGTTAGATTAGTTAGAAAACTGAAGCTACTCTTCAAGGGAAAGGGGTAAAGGGGGTGCTTAAATTTTCCATGGATTTTTTATATAGCAAAATGGTCTTGGTTAGCTAAGACAATTCCATTAAAAATATGAAATACTAGATTAGGTCAAGTTAGGAATGATAGAATGTCAACTATCCTAGTGTGTCATCCTAGATATAAATCAATGTTATTTTAGGGGGATGAGTTGAGAATATACCTTGTTAATAAAGTGGTTGATGCATATTACTCCCCTCATTTCTCACTCTCTTTAAACTAATGCAATGTTCTACTTAAGTTTGAGAGATGATAGCAAAGTAGTTATCTTAAGCTAATATTAGATAACCATGGTAGAAGACTATAGTCACGATTAAGGCTTGCTTTAGGTTGATCCTTGTGGGATTGAAGGGGAACTTTCCCTACAAGGTAGACTTAATTTGGATAAAAAGGGATCAATTTGTGCACACCTTAGATTGACTTTATGATCTCTGTGCATTATGAAAGGTGTTGGATATAGAATGGCATATATTACTTTATCAATGCCGATCATCTTCCCTATATTAGAACCAATATTAAGTAGATGTAGTGGATAGAAAATATAAAAGTTGTGTAATGTTTATTTTGAAGTAATTTATGGTTAACCATACTATTAATGTGTCTAATTTCCATGTATCTAAAGTTGTTATGTATTGTAAACCAAGATGTTCCAGTTGATGTTAATTTTATTGAGTTACAAGAGAAGAAATCCCTTCTCAAATATATTAAAAAAGAAAAAGAGAATGAGAACAAAAACCAATTGTTTGTCATAATGTAGACAAAATGGAAAATGATGATGGTTGTGATGTTCAAGATGGCAAGGCATATCTTAATTAGCGTGTCATGTGTCCTTGCTCTCAATACAAGATGGCAATCAGATGAAAGCATCACTTGTCTATAGAACATGTATGATGCTTTAGCGAGTTCCAATCGGAGATCATTGATCATGTGATCTCAAAATTTGAGCAAACAGTAAGAAAAATGTGTATCAATCATGCCTTATATTCTCAAACTAATTGAATATCATATACTAGAACATTAGACGTGGCCATAAAATTTATATAGGGAGCTGACGTCTCATCCCAAGGAAGAATGCACCTATTGCGGTAACTTAGAAGAGTTCGTGGGCGTGCGATGGATGGAGTGTCTGAGCCAATCCACCACTTGGAAGGCACAACCTAGTTTATACCTTTAATACACCAGAGGAGACAAGAGGCCTTTCAAAATTTCCTACAATGTTGGAGCTTGAGATGGAGGCAATGATCGATGCATTGATGCCCGTGGATGCAGAGATATCTGATCCGCCAAGAGAGGAAGAATTCATACCATTATATGATAGGTACTGAGTATCTTGCCTGAAGATGTTGCTTGTACTCCTAAGTATGCAAGCAAAATATGGGTCGAGTGATGCGAATGTGATCGCGTTATTTAGGTACATTCTACGTATGCTTTGTTGATTTCTTTTTGGTACCATTATAAAAAAAATTGTGATTTTTCAAGGTGTTTTATGATTTTTTTTCAGGTTATTAAAGTATCATATATTATCACTTGGAAATACCATGCCTTAGTCTCGTGATGTTGTGCAATATGTTTTACGAAAGCTTAGCATGGACTACAGCAACATGCGTGCATGTGTCAACGATTGTGTACTGTTTCGAGAAGAGTACGGGACTATGGAGACATGTCGAAAGTGTGGTTCTCACAGCTATTGATAGAACTTTCAAGGGCAAAACATCCCTCAAAAAGTTCTTAGACACTTTCACGTTGTGGTGTAGCTACACACACACTGTGTAAAAAAAATCTAGAGTGTGTCTTTCTTATTGATTTAGAGAGCCAATGCCATTTTTGACATTAGTGTTAGTGTCCGTGGTTCAAAAATAATTCTAGCCAATTTTTGATATTTTAGATATTATCTCTTGTAAAAATCCATAAAACTATAGGTGTCTTCTAGATTAGGATGACATGTAAAAGAAAGCATGTAGCTTTTAGCCAATTTGAGAGGATTTTATGTAAAAAGAGAGATTGACAAAATTGCACAACGCGCAATCGCTATTTTCAGGTAGTGAACAAAAATTCGAAGGGGGAGGTGAAGAAGGAGTGATCTGGAAGAATTCTGGCCAGGTGTGCTAGTATTTTACCTCGCTTTTGGAGCCAATGGAAGCATTAGATTGGCGATCTGAGCAGCATAGAGGAAGGTATTATTTTATACACGTTTTTGTCTATTAAAGTTATATCTTCTCATAATGTTGAAAGAAACTAACATGCTTTATCTCTCTTAGTATTCTTCTACATTTTGGGAGTATTCTTCTACGTCTTCAATTTCTTCGAACCCCTTCTCTACTGTGTACTTCTCTCCTTGAATCTACCTTCACTATGCTCTCTTTTACCCCTGTGGTGAACTCTCGACACCAAATGGACCTATACCGTGTTAGGGAAAGTTTATGCTATTATCAAATGTGAATTCCGAAAGATATCTTCAGTCATATTCAGAGAATTAGCTATAGCATTGTCCTTTTAATTCATTTCTTACTCTACAGAAGACATCTTGTCAAAATATGCAAGTATTATGTTTCCTTATGGTAGGGCAATGTTTCTAGATCATTCATAGATGCTTTGAGTTAAATTAATAGGAGCTTCTTCTCTTATTTCTTAGCTGTGGTAACTTATCCTTATTAGGAACTCAATTTGAAGCTCTCTTGAAGCAAGTCTCTTTGCCCTACAAGCCTTGTAATTGACTCGTAAGCTTTTGTCCCTAGCAGTCTATATTGAATGTAATCATGCAAAGGTGATTCATGCTATGGCATCATGTATGAATGATGGAATGCATAGTTTTTTATGATACATGACAACATATTATACTTGATTTTTTTATTGCTCTTACAGTCAAGAAAACAAGCTTGATTTGAGTTAGAACTTATGTGATAATACTCTTGTGATCTCTACTAAGAACATGCAGTTGTAGAAGCTCTAACAACATCTTCAAGAACTTGGCTTGAAACCTTCAACCCTTCTCTTATCTCTACCATCTGCGGAGTCTAGGCTCTTGAACCCTCATACATTCTTCTCTCTCAATCCCCTGTGATTGACCATTAAGTACCTCTTGAACCTTTAATCATTCATTGTTATCTACTTATCTCTTGAAGACACATCTCCATCTATCTTGTCCAGTTTTCTTGCCAAACCCCTGAGGTGACCTTCAACCCTCCACGTTGCGACAACGTATCCCCCGTATACGTTACATGTTTTGTACGTGGGGCATGGCGAGCTTGAAAATGTCGCATGCGCAGAATAGACCCATAGATGGAGTCCAACGAATATCAACGGATTCACGCACATGGAGCCACATTGACTCTACCTTTCCAGGCTTTGCACAAGAGCCAAGGAATCTTTGGCTTGGTCTTTCTATGGATGGCGTGAACTCATTCACTCTCCACTCAACTTCTTACAGTATATGGCATGTAGTCCTTGTTAACTACAACATCATGTCATGGCTTTCTACGAGAGGAAAGGACACATGATCCTTAGCTTTCTAATTCCTAGTAGCTACAAAGTCAAGAATATGGACGTTTATCTCCGTCCATTAGTCAATGAGCTTTAGATTTTGTGGAAGGAGGGGATTACAATGGAAGATATGAGCAAGTGCGATGGTCGATGGTCTGCCAATATATAAGTCATTCTCATGTGAATCATGCATGACTTTTTGGGATTTGAGGAGTGCTAAGGTAAATAGGCTTCTGTTCCTATTGGTCATATCTATCATAGCTCCTTCAAGTTCGTGTTCACTAAATAGGGGTGTTAGGATAGGTCTGGTTACCTCAGGTTATCTATTCATTGTGTGAGCCACAGTTAGACTCGTGAAAGTCACGAACTATGAAGAAGATATTTATCAAGGACACACCTCTTTCATGCTGGAGGGTCATGAACTAAGGGAAGGTTTTCTTGGATGACCTCGAGCACGAATGAATGCCCAAAGCTAGTACAAGTTGAAAATGGTACACACGGAGTCGCATCCAAACGGAATGCGGCGGTTCTTGATTTTTTGTGATTTGCCATATTGGACCCACTTGTAGATCAATCACTTGTTGGATCCCATCCATATTTTCAAGAATGTAGGGCAGCTTACTATGGGACCACATCATAGGAAAGAGAGACACTGCAGAGGCACGAATGGATTTGAAGGAGGTAGGCAAGATGGAGGCGCTTTGCCTCAATTGAGTGCTGATGGTCACCTACAACTATCTCGCGCTCCTTATGTTTTTTCCACTTAAGAAGAGCACATTGTGAAGTAAATTATTAGGTCTATCCGCACTACAATGGGTATAAAGCGTTCTCTCAGATCCACTTTTTCTAAAGACGACCAACTATCACGGCTAAAATCCCATGATTGGCATAAGATATATCAGGTTTGTACTACAAATGGATTGTAAGTGGCCTGTGTATTTTTCTATTTTGGAGTCTAGTCGGTGTTCATAATGCTTCTTTATTTGTGGCACTTTGTACTATCAATCACAATCGGAGGATGCCTCACTCCTAGAAATATGCAGGGCGATTTATAGGTTGTCAAATTTAGTGCAATAGATCTCACAGAAGGAGATCAAGACATCCTTTATTGAATCTGCAAGGTGCAGAGCAATGGAGACAGTCTGTCTCTTTGAGAAGTACCTATCCACCAACATGCTCACGATACAATCCCATCTCTTGGTGCATCTTGTAGATGAAGTGGAGATTACAGAACCTATCCATACATGTGATGGATGTTCTTTTTGGAGCACTTCATGAAAACTTTGAAAGGCTTTGTGCGACAATAAGCTTAGCCAAAAGGTAGCAATGTTGAAGGTTGGTTGGTGTCGGAGGCATTAGTGTATATTTTAGAGTGGCTACCAATGGTGGATTCAGACAATACTATGATATGGTTGCTGAAGGACGATGATAGACTGACCAGAGATGTGGTGGTTGGAAATGGGGTAGAAAAAAGGATGGATGCTGCAATAGAGGAGAAAGTGAATCCTTTTTGTATGTTGCATCATGTATCCATGGAGACATGGCTTGTTAGGTACGAGCAAGCCAGGAAAGAATGGGAAAAAGCATGATTAGAATTTCAACATAGTATGCGCCAGCGACTAATTTGATATCCAAAGGGCATGGAGGAGATGCCGCGGTTTATGTCTATGCGATGGTTACATGGCGCTTTGATTGTAACCTCTCGCAAAGGGGTGGAGATCTCTACTAAGGAGTGGAAATTCTTGAGCGGATGTAGTCCAAAGGTGACCACATGTTTTATACGATGTCATATCTAGATTTTATATGTGACAAATAATCTAACCGTTGTAATATATAGTACCAAATATCACTACAAGGAAACGCAGGAATAGCGACGGTGGGTAGCGACGCAAATAGCGATGCCCCACAAAGAAAAAAAAGCAGGCCGAAACCCGAGCGCATTTCATTTCGCGCATTCGTGAAACATTTCGAGAGGGAGAGCGACCGTTTTGCATAGAGGGTGAGAGAGGGAGAGGAAGAAGGCTTGCCGCCGCCACTGCCGTTGTTCATGAAGGAGAGGAGGAGCCACCATCGCGAAGAGGAGCCACCAAACTCTCTTGCAAATCTTTACGGTGAGTGCATTCTATCTCTCTTTTACTTGTTTAAGGTTTAATTTGTGTATATTGAGAGAGCAAGAGGAAATGAGAGAGAAAGAGAGGGAGAGGGAGAGGGAGGGAGAGAAAGAGAGAGAGGGAGGGGAAGGGGGAGGAAATGAGAGAGGGAGAGGGAGGGAGAGAAAGAGAGGGAGAGTGAGAGGGAGAGGGAGAGGGAGGGAGAGTGCATTCTCTCTCTCTCTCTTACTTTTTTAAATATAATTTGTGTATATATATTGAGAGAGGGAGAGGAAATGAGAGAGAAAGAGAGGGAGAGGGAGGGGAAGGGAGGGAGAGAGAGAAAGAGAGGGAGAGGGAGGAAATGAGAGAGGAAGAGGGAGGCAGAGAGAGGGAAAGAGAAAGAGAGGGAGAGGGAGAAAATGAGAGAGGAAGAGGGAGGCAGAGAGAGGGAGGGAGAGAGAGAGAAAGAGAGGGAGAGGGAGAGGGAGGAAATGGAAGAGGGAGGGAGATGAAATGAGAGAACAAGAGGGAGGGAGAGTGTATTCTCTCTCTTTTTTATTTTTTTTGTATAATTTGTGTATATTGAGAGAGGGAGAGGAAATGAGAGAGAAGGAGAGGGAGAGGGAGGAAAAGAGAGAGGGAGAGGGAGGGAGAGAGAGAGAGAAAGAGAGGGAAATTAAAGAGAGGGAGAGGGAGGAAATGGGAGAGGGAGGGGGAGGGGGAGGAAATGGGAAAGGATGAGGGAGGGAGAGAGAAAGAGAGGGGGAGGGAGAGGGAGTGAGAGGAAATGAGAGAGGGAGAGAGAGAGGGAGGGAGAGGGAGGGAGAGAGGGAGGAAATGAGAAAGGAAGAGGGAGGGAGAGGGAGAGGGAGAGGGAGGGAGAGGAAATGAGAGAGGGAGAGGGAGAGAGAGAGAGGGAGGGAGACATTAAACATAATAGGAAAATGAGAGAGGGAGAGGAAATGGGAGAGGGAGAGGGGGGGGAGAGGGGGGGAGACCCAAACATAATAGGGAAATGAGAGAGGGAGAGGGAGGGAGAAGAAATGAGAGAAGGAGAGGAAGAGAGCAAAAGGAAATGAGAGAGTGAGAGGAGAGAGAATGAGAGGAGAGAGAAAAAGAGAGAAGATGTTAAGCATAATAGAAAAAGAGAGAAAGAGAGGGTGTGGGTGAGGGTGAGGGCGAGGGAGGGAGAGGAGAGAGAAAAATAAATGAGAGAGAGAGAGGAGAGAGAAAAATAGAGAAAAATCATTAAAACTAATAGAAAATTAGAGAAAGAGAGGGTCAGGGTGAGGGAGGGAGAGGAAATGAGAGAGGGAGAGAAAGAGAGAAAGGGAAATGAGAGAGGGAGAGGAAAGAGAAAAAGAGAAAAAAATCATTAAATCTAATAGAGAAAGAGAGAAAGAGAGGGTCAGGGTGAGGGAGGGAGAGGAAATAAGAGAGGGAGAGAAAGAGAGAAAGGGAAATGAGAGAGGGACAAGAGAGAGAAAAAATGAGAGAGGGAGAGGAGAGAGAAAAATAGAAAAAAATCATGAAACCTAATAGAGAAAGAGAGAAAGAGAGGGAGAGGGTGAGAGAGGGAGAGGAAAGAGAGAGGGGAAGAAAGAGAGAAAGGGAAATGAGAGATGGAGAGGAGAGAGAAACAGAAATATGAGAGAGAGAAGAGAGAGAAAAAGAGAGAAAAATCATTAAACCTAATAGGGAAAGAGAGAAAGAGAGGGTCAGGGTGAGAGAGGGAGAGGAAATGAGAGAGGGAGAGAAAGAGAGAAAAGTAAATAGGACCTTACAATAAGCTCATCCTAGGCTTATAGGGGTTAGACGGATCCTCAACAAACCTAAGGGATATATGGCTAGAGAGCCCTAGCATACTTGTGTCTCCTAGCATAATGTTCTTCTTGCAAAGAGACCTCTCATACATGGGGCTTGTCCTAGCCTCCACCACGCAAATATACAACGAAGGCAATCAGCCTGTCAATATGAAAAACACTCATTTTTCATAACATAATCCCAAAAATAACTTTGGATATTCCATAAAAATCAATCTCTTCTTAAAAAGACAAATACAGAAAACTAAAACAATATCATTCATATATATGCTTCGCAAAACTAAAACAGCATCACCACAAGATCTCTTAAGAAACTCATCTTCAACTATCAATTTTAATTAATAAATATAATATAAAATCACTTGCAAGGAAGGACACTCTTTTATCATTAACCCTCTTTCTTCCTTAGAATAGTCTTAGGAACAAATTTATGCTCTAACAAGCATATATTTGAGCATAATAACTATTTTAAGGTTTATTCCATGAGTAGTAGTAGTATATATACAACCATCAAGCTAGAGATCATGCTTTGGTATCTGTGGAGATCCCGATCTCATACCCTCATAGAGATTGTAGTGTGCAATAGTGTGGAGAGAAGATGGGTGACTTGTAAATGGTAAAGGAGAATTCTATTGATGATGGAGAGAAGATGAGATGAATCGCCAATCCTATTCTTAGTGAGTGCAACCTACCCATAGTCATGGTCGTCGTGGTCATCCTATTCTTAGTATGATGCGTTCTCTCCAGTCTGTATTTTCTAAAGACGACCAATTATCAGGGCTAAAATCCCATGACTAGCATAAGATATGTCAGGTTTATACTACGAATGGATTGTAATTGGCATGCCCATTTTGCTATTTGGAGTGTAGCCATTATTCATAATGCTTTCTCATTTGTGGCAGTTTGTACTACCGATCGCGATCGCAGGATGTCTTACTCCAGAAATATGCGAGGCCATTTACAGGTTGTTGACTTTGGTACAATGGATCTCACAGAAGGAGATTAAGACGTCCTCTATTGAATCCGCGAGGCGGGGAACAGTGGAGACGGTCTGTCTCTTTGAGAAATACATGCCCACCAGCATGCTCACGATACAAATCCACCTTCTTGTGCATCTTGTAGATGAAGTGGAGATTTTTGGACCTATCCATATGCAATGGATATTCTTCTTGGAGCACTTCATGAAAACCCTAAAAGGCTTTGTGCGACAACGAGCTCGGCTAGAAGGTAGCATGGCTGAAGGTTGGTTAGTGTCTGAGACGCTAGTGCATATTTCACACTGGCTACCAACGGCGGATTCAAACAACGAAATGCTATGGTCGCTGAAGGACGATGATAGACTGACTGGAGATGTGATGGTTGAAAATGAGTTAAAAAAAGAATGGATGCCTCAATGGAGGAGAAGGTGAATTGCTTTTGTATGTTGCACCATGCCTCTATGGAGACGTGGCTCGCCAAGTACCAGATCGCTAGGCAAGATCGAGAGGAAGCGTGAGCTGAATTCTGACGTAGTACGCGTCATCGACCAATTTGATATCCCAAGGGCATGGAGGAGATGCCGTGGTTTATGTTAATGCGATGGTTGCATGGAGCTTTGACCGCAGCGTCTCGCGAAGGGACAGAGGTCTCAATGCAGGAGTGGGAATTCTTGAGGGGATGTAGTCCAAAGGTGATGAGGTGTTTAGGATTTGTCGTATCTAAATTTTATATGCGATATCTAATTTGAGTGTTTCAATGTACAATACAAAATATATAGTGTAGCGTGGTCGCGCGGACGACATTTTCGCGTGGAGTGTATTAACAAAATGCGCTCCATAATGGACTGTGGTATCATGGCAAGGTTCGAGCAAGAGAGCCGGTGACAAGCAACGGATCCAAACACGGTCGTAGATGAGATGGAGTATTTTGGGAACTTGCAAAGTATTGTTACGGTGGATTACCATAGCTTCTCCATGATACTATTCAATGTGCAACGGTTCAAAGTGGTACTTGGAGGAGCTGGAGCAACAGTTCGACAAGGTCCATCTGGATTTCTCGAAATAGATTCCAAAAAAAAATGGACGGATTTGCGTGACACCTTTTTGTGTTGCCGGCCTATTGTGAACAGGTGTATAGACTCATTTGTTTGTTAATTGTATTACGACATGGTTTATGTCACAATGGTTTAAACTCTCTTGTACATGTTTGTGAACATGTAATCTTCTATCCAAACCCCCGACAACCTCGATGGTGGCATGTTATATCTTCAACTCCCCGAAGTGCAAGAGTATATGATCAAAGCGATGTTCTAAACATAGATGAAGACAATATGCAAATAGAGGGGTCGATATTGCAAGGGGTGGAGGCCACCAAAAGCTTGGAGCCAGCATCGGCTAACAATGATGGAAATACAGGAGTCTAAGAATTCTTTGAGAACAAGGTGGACCCATCCTTTTGTGGTGACATGTCTATCGAGCTTCCAGTGTATGCAGAGTTGTGTTAGGAGATTGACATGGGACCATAGGATACTTCATACTTGGAGCATCCACTTACTCAATTCGTTGACCAATCGCTTATAAGGGTACATAAGATATGCATTTTAAGTGAGATCTTTTTTTTAGGATTTATATTACTGTGCTTTGTAAGATTTAAATTGATTATTCTAACATCATTTTTTGTTTGTGCAGGTGACATTTTCAGGATGAGTCGAGAGATGAGCGATGAGGAGTTACAGAATATCTTCATACGCATGTCTCCAGACCAGATCGCGAGATTCAGAGATATGGTAGACCAGGAGCTGTCTCGGTCTTCGTCAGGGTGCTCTACTAGATATACTTTAGCGCGATCGAATGCGTTAGCTTCGAGCAGACGTGCTCGACGCTCTAGACTTGGGCCAGAGGGGGAGAGTGCTTCAGGGTTAGGGGGATGCTGCAGAGATACGGATGCAGTGAGCCTACGATCGACATGGGATACAGGTACGACTCCTCCCTCTCATGGCCGTTCCAGGGAGCGTGGCTTAGGCTTAGGTGGATGCTGTGGAGGCATGGATGCGGTGTCTCCATCTCGTCATTCAGTTGGAGTTGCGTCACCTCCAAGATTTGTCACACCTGTGGGGATATTTACTCCAGTTACTTCGGTTTTTGCTTAGCCGTCAGCTAGGTGGCACCCCTATGGGTGTCATTCCGAGAGATATTATCTCGGTCGATACACCGGATGCACAGGGGCCTCCTGGATATGCCCAGGAGCATGGACACAGATGGGAGAGGATCCATCTTAGGGAGACCCCAGGGGGATATGGATATTTAATTAATGATAGGTGAGGAGCCATCATCATGAATGATGAGGGGAGGAGGGTGATGGCTCGCATGAGAGAGTTGTGCCAACAAGTTTTTCGGCACAACGTCTTAGATCATTGGAAGAACATACCGGAGAGGAGCAAGGACTACATAGTAGCATCCTTGCATATGAGGAGTTTCCGGTTCTAGCCTCAATAGATAGATTTTCTACGGGCTGGATGATGGATTGCATGCGTGCATATATGCCACACAAACGATCTGACGCACGCAAGGCAATCAAGAGTGGGGCTGCAAAGCCTGAGTGGTTAGATGCGGACGACTGGCGCTGACTGAGGGAGAAGGCTACAGATTCTCCAGGACGTTGGAATCAGCAGCACGAGGTGGCGAGGGCACGACTCGATGCCAGAGTGGTCCATCATCTGGGGAGTGGCGGCCACAGGACATATTTGGAGGACTTTGTAAGTTTTTCTTTTGTTTTACTTGTTTATTTTTTTGCAATATCCTTTGTACTGACAATCATGTTTCTAATAGTTAGCATTTTGTTTTCTTTGCGGCACTCCATTACAAATCGCGATCCGACCGGCCTTGAGACTCGATATATAGAGAGGTACAGTCTCACTTCATTGATCGACCTATTGTATAGACGCGACAGCCCTGTAAGTCAGTCATCTTTCTTATCCGTAGTTACCATGTTTAAGTAGAATGCATTATTGTATGGTGGACTGATGTGTTGTTGTTTCTTTTTTGCAATGTCCGTTCGATGCTCCTTTGCGGCGGGACACGAGCTTTCGAAGGGCGAGGATATGTAGCTTGCCCTTGGATCCCTAGAGCTCACACACCATTATTTTTTGGTCGCTTGATCTATGTAGACATTTTCTATGTATTAGTGATATCTTGTCATGATTGTACCAATCGCTTATTATGCGATCATATATTTATTTCATGTATCAGTGTTATGATTTCAGTATACTTTGTTTTTGTTTGCAAGCGCATTGTACACAGTGCAGAAACTATTTTGTATGGCTCTAATAAAGTACACAGTGCTATATGCCCTGGCACAAATTTTTTTTTCCTCTACTACCGTCGCTATTAGCGTCGTAAATTTTCTGCTCGCGTCATTTTTGGCGTCGTTATTTTCGTCGCAAACCATCGCTATCAGTGTCAATATGATACCGATGTCAATATCGATGCTGATAGCGATGGTGATACCGACTGTTCTATGGCGTCGCCAATAACGACGCTTTTTGCGACGACAAGGGAAAATTTTGTTATTTGCATTTTCTTCGCTTTTAACGTCAGTATAAGGCCTATATCTTGTAGTGTATACAGTGCAACTCGTCATGCACGTGATATTTCTACGTCGAGCATATCAACAAAATGCACTCCACAACGGATTATGGTGTCATGGTAAAGTTCAAGCAAGAGAGCCGATGGTGAGACATGGATCCAAACACCATTATAGATGAGATGGAGTATTTTGGGAACTTGCAAAGTGTTATCTTAGTGGATTACCATAGCTTCTCCATGATCATATTCGATGTGAAGTGGTTAAAAGTGGTACTAGAAGGAGCCACGACAACTATTCAATGAGGTCAATCTCTAGATTTCTCAAAATTAATTTCGAAAAAAGATGGATAGATCTACGTGACATGTTTGTCTTGTTGACCCATTGTGAACAAGTGCATAAACTATTTAATTAAATTTTATTACAACACAGATATGTCACAAATGTTGGATCTCTCTTGTATGTGATTTTGAATGGATAATTTTCTATCCAAATCCCCGATAACCTCAATGGAGGTATGCTGTGGTCCCCAAAGTGTGAGAGTGTATGATGAAAGCAATGTTTTCAGCGTAGATGAGGACATTATGCAGATACAGGGGTTTATATTGGAAGGGGTGGAGATTGAAGATGGCTTGGAGCATTTAGGGGAGGCAGAATCAGGTAACGATGACGAAAAGACAAGAAGCCAAGAATTCTTTGAGAATGAGGTGGACTCAAACTTTTGTGGTGACTTGTGTATCGACCTTTCAGTGTATGTGGAGTTGCGCTACGAGATTGATGTGGGACCATAGGCTACGTCGTACTTGTAACATCCACCTGCTCAATTCTTGATGAACCGCTTATAAGGGTACTCTAGAATATGCATATTAAGTAATATAACTTTTTTCATAGTTATATTACCATATTTTGCTTGAATCTTCATATTGATTATGCTAACATCACTTTTTATTTGTGCATGTGACCTTTGATGATATTTGGAGAGCATGATGAGTTGAGGGATGAGTGATGAGAAGCTGTAGGAGATACTCACACGTATGTCTCTAGATCAGATGGCTCGATCCAGAGATATGGTGTGGACCAAGAGCTATCGCGGATACCATCAGGCGTTTCATTAGATCAACTTCGGTATGCTCTGATGCTTTGGTTTCCAGTAGATGAGGTCGAGGCTCCAATGGATGAAGGGAGTAGTTCCGGGGGATGCTACGGAGATGTGGATGTAGTGAGACCACAATGGACTTGAGATACAAGTGCTACTCCTCGCTCTCATGTAGGTTTGAGAGAGGGTGGCTCAGGTGGTTGTTGTGGAGGCAGCGATGCAGTGTCTTCATCTCGTCGTTTTGTCAGAGTTGCATCATTTATAGGATTTGTCACACCTATGGGGACGTCTACTCTAGTGACTCCAACTTTTTCTCAATCGTCTGACACAAGTGGCACCCCTATGGGTACTACTCTGAGAGATACCACCCCCCATAGGTACACCAAATGTACAAAGTCCTCTGGTCATGCCCAAGAGCACAATCCTCATAGATGGGAGAGGGGGCAGACGCAATAGCCCCTATCAAAAAGTGAATAAAGAAGCTCATTTGGAACATCACAAGAGAAGACAACTGCAAGGGGCCAGGTGATGGGTTCATCTAACACCATATTCAATTTTAAAGATGGATCCACCCATCAGCGTCTCTCCATGTAGGGATTTGTCTAACTTTATCTTCAATTCCAAAGGCATAAATCCCTCCCATACATCTTCCACCAAGGCTCGTATAAGGGCCTTTCAAGTCCATAAATCCCTCCAAGACAAGGGCTCATTCCAAACTCAAGGGCCTTTTAGTTCCATAAATCCCTCTAATAGGTCCATGAATCCCTCCAACACCAGGGATCATATCCAACGCAAAGGTATTCCAGTTCTATAAATCCCTCCAACACTAGGGATCATATCCAATGCAAGGGCCTTCCAGCTCCATAAATACTTCCAGCACCAAGGATCATATCCAATAAATCCCTCCAACACTAAGGATCATATCCAACACAAGGGCCTTTCAAGTCCATAAATCCCTCTTCCAAACTCCAGGGTCTTTCAATTTCATAAACCCCTCCAACAGGTCCATAAATCCCTCCAACAACCGGGATCATATCCAACGCAAGGGCCTTTTAGTTCCATAGATCCCTCCAATAACCCCCCCCCCCCAACATGGCTTGTATACAAACTCAAAAAGCCGCCTGGCTACTCAGCAACACCATCCGAATCACCACACAGCAAGTGCCATGGGACTGATACTCAACTAGGAGGGGGGTAATGTTAATATCGTGGAAAATACAAAAAATCTAAAGCAGAAGACAAGGCCAAGAAAAAAGTGGAATGGAGGACGAAGGTACGCTAAGAAAAATTGAGAAACACAAGAAGTGTGAAAATTTCCTAAATCAAGGAGAGGTGTATCAAGAATCGCGTGGTGGGGGGACTTGCTTGAGATGCTGTGCCAATCACACACTGTATACACAAGAGGAAGCTCACTCAAGAATACAAGAAGAGAGATGGAGGCCAAAAGTTTTCTTATTGGTTTCTTCTTTTTCTTCCATACACTATACAATGTATACAAAGTATAGATAAGATACAACATAAAATAAAAGTGGCCTACTGAGTCAAACAGTGCATAACCGACTACACTAATCGACTGGCGCTATGTCTTTGCCATATGAGTATCATAATATAATAAACTAAATATAATAGGTGATAAGTTAGTGGCCATATGAGTATCATAATGACCACCAAGGTGCTAAACATAGACGTGCAGACCCATCTAGCCAGGCGGTCCATCATCAATGCCCGCACGTGTTGAGTTTGCCATCTCAACAATCCCCCTCAAGCTCAACTCTATCTCTGCAACTCCAAGTAAGCTTTGAAAATTTCAAAGCTTCTCTGCACCCAATGCCTTTGTGAAAATGAAGTCAGCTATCTGATCCTATGTGCTGACATATATCAAGTCAATCTCTGTTGCAAGTACCTTCTCTATCACAAAGTGGTAGTGCACCTCAATGTGTTTTGTCCTAGCATGGAACACTGGATTCCTAGCTAGACGTATGCTGCTCATGTTGTCACAATGAATGACAACTAGACCATCTCCCTGCACGTCCAAATCACCTTATAACTTTTGCAACCATACCACCTCACATGCTACCATAACAACACCTTTGTACTCAGCCTCTGTACTCGATAAAGCAACTGTAGGTTGCTTTTTGCTACTCCATGTAAGTACTGCACTACCAAGGGCAAACATGAAGCCACTTGTAGATCTTCTGTCTGACATGCTACCAGCCCAATCTGCATCTGTGTATCAAAAAACCTATACGTCCTCACCTATCTCATAAAAAAGTCCATAATGTAAAGTGGACTTCACATACCTCAATATACGTCTAACTGCATCCAAGTGAGGCTTTCTAGGCATCTGCATAAACTGACTGACAAGGCCAACAACATAGCTCAATTCTGGCCTTGTGATAGTCATGTAAATCAAACTCCGCACTATCCTCCTGAACATAGTAGGGTCTTCTATCTCATCCCCAACATCAACACTCAACTTCACATTTCACTCCAATGGTACTGAAAGAGGCTTACATGCTCTCATACCATACGTGGATAACATATCCAAGCCATACTACCTTTGGGACAGCCATATACCATCATCACATCTGATCACCTCAATACTAAGAAAGTATCTCAACTCACCCAAATATTTCATCTCAAACTTCTTCAAGAAGTCCTTAACTTTAGCAATCCCATTGTCACTGTCACATGTAATAATCAAGTCATCCACATAGATGACTATGATAAGCAACCCTCCATCTCCCTTTCTCACATAAAGTGAGTGATCAGGATCAGAAATACAAAATCCAATATTGACAAGATACTCTCCAATCTTGTCAGATCATGCTCTAGGTGCTTGCTTCAGCCCATAGCGCGCCTTCTTTAACCTGCACACATATGTGGGATGCTCTAAATCTTCATAACCTGCTGGCTGCTCCATATATACTTCTTCTTGCAATTCACCATGCAAGAAGGCATTCTTAACATCCATTTGCTACAAACTCCAACATTTGGCTACTGCCAAGGCAATCACACACCTAACACTTGCCATCCTAGCAACTGGACCCAATGTCTCTTCATAATCTATGCCATATGTTTGGGCACAGCCTTTTGCAACTAGCCTAGCCTTATACCTACTAACTGAACCATCTGCATTATGCTTGACTTTATAAACCCACTTATAGCCAATAGCTTTCTTACCCTTAAGTAAGGGTACCAAATCCCAAGTCTTATTGGCTTCTAAAGCAATCATCTCCTCATCCATTGCTACATCCCAATGAGCATGACCAACAACATCCTCAAAACAAGTGGGATCAACATCCTCAACTAGTTTCAACATATAAGCATAATGGTGAGCTGTATAACCTTCAAAACCAAATATTTTAATAGGGTATCTAACACTGCTAGATTTTCGTACCACCGGATCACTGAATGGAGCCTTTACATTACTATGAGCTCTCTATACACCTGGCGTCTTGACTGAAGGAATGCCAAGCTCATCATCCAAACTCTCCGAACCACTAGAATCTCCATCAAATCCCAAATGACTAGTAGATGCATCATTACCATCCAACACTTTCTTCCTTCATTTTTCCTTCCGTGCAACACTTATAGATCCACCTGAAGATGTGGAGCTACTCCTTAGTCTCCCAGACCAAGGGCTCACTGTAGGTGTAGTACCAAATGATGTTTCTGGTCCACTAAGACTCCGTGATTCTTGTTTATCTTTCTACACATAGCTATCCTAATCATTATCATCATCCAAAACATCACCAGCAGGTGTATACCAACTTTTCATCTCATCAAAGATAAAATCCCTGCTCACTCTGAACTCACCTATGACAAGGTTATAACAACGATACCCTTTCTACTCTAAAGAGTATCCAATAAAAACACATTTTTCTACCTTTGGTTTAAGCTTCTTTCGTAGCTCATCCGGCACATGAACGTATGCAACACAACCAAATACCTTCAAGTGTGATACATTAGGCTTCTTGCCAGTAAAGCATTCTTAAAGAGTCATCTTCATGAACTGCAACTATGGGAATTCTGTTCATAATGTAAACAACAGTATGGACAGCCTCAGAAGAAAAAATTTTGGGCATATTCTTTTCAGCCATTAATGCCCGTGCAACTTCTGCAATATGCATGTTTTTTCTTTCTGCAACACCATTTTGCTGTGGGGTATACCTACAAGTAAATTGCCTATTTATCCCATGAGTCCTCAAGAAGCCACTGAACTCATTAGAGAGGCACTCTCCCCCTCCATCTGATCTCAAGCACTTCACTTTTAAGCATGTTTCTATTTCAATAGCTGCCTTAAAAGATTTGAAGTGCTCAAACACATCACTTTTTTCCTTCATGAAGTATACCCATAACTTCCTTGAACAATCATCAATAAATGTGACAAAGTATTTGCTACCACTAAGGGATACATTCTGTGTAGGCCCCCAAACATCTATATCCACTACATCAAGTATATTTCTTCTTAGTTCTCTATCATGCGAGAAGGGTTGTCTTGCCTGCTTACCAAACTGGCATGCTTCACAGATTTTATGCAATTCTGCAACTCTAAAAGAAGGCAACCCTGTAACCAATCCTCTGGACTGCATCAATTTCAGCCTTTGCACATTTTCATGTCCAATACGTTTATGCCATATTTCAATATATGCAACTACTCCTTTTCCTTTAGCATACATAACAGCATTCATTGCAGGAATTCCAGCATCTAAAGTGAACATTCAGCCAACTCTACTTTCTTGTGACCAAACTACACTTATCATTAAAGTCTTCTACAAAACAACCTTTTGTATTGAATCGGACATGTAACTCCTACTCTACCATTTGCCCAACAGATACTAGATTCTTTGTAATTGAATGCACATGTAATACATCTGTCAAACTCTTTGTCTGACCATCATACAAGAACATGGAAACCTTTCCAATGTATGAAATTGAGTGGCATGAATTATCACCCATCTATACATAACCTGGGTCTTGTAAGTCCTACATCTCTCCAAAACATTCAACATGACTAGTCATATGATTAGATGTGCCTGAATTGACATACCATACATCATCATGTGTCCTCTTTCTTGTAACTACATTCATCATATGTTGCATAACAAACAGACGCTCATTTTTATCTTCATTTTGTCGTGAAGATGATGCATAGTTTCCTTGTTGCAATTTACCACTGCGAATATCATCCTTCTTTGCATAGCAATGGGCTACAATATGGCATGTTTTGCCACAATAATGACAAACAATAGCAGAATTTCTAGAACATCTATTCTACCATCCACCTCTTTCTCTAGAGCTCCCCCTACCTCTAAAGTTTCCTCTGCCTCCAGAAACCTACATTTCAGCAAACTATTGATTGAACCTATTTTGCTCGTTATCGCCAGCACGTCCCATACCACAACCTTTTGAAGAGGATCTACCACGTCCCCTTCCTGAACTCGAGTAAAATGCTTGGACATGTTCACCATTTCTTTCAGATGAATCACCCTGCATATTGATCTCTTCAGTAATCATGAGAGAGATCAGCTCATCAAAATCTGGAAATGGCTTCCGTACATATACTGGAATAACAAATGATTTTCATGCCTTCTCATTGTTAAGGTTACTAAGAGTGGATAAAACCAAATCATCATCATCCGGCATTGCATCAATCGCTGCTAAAGCATCTGCAATGCTCCTCACCTTCAAAACATACTCATTGATAGACATTTTCCCTTTCATCAAGACATTCAACTCTTTCTTGAGTTGAATCTTTCGTGCCGTTGTATTTATTGAAAACATGCTCTCAAAAATTGTCCAAGCTGCTTGTGAAGTTTCTGCATTCCTCCTGATATGTCCCAGCATAGTATTATCAATGACTGCAGATAGCCAGTACATCATCTTTTTGTCTTTCGCATTCCACTCTTTCCATGCTTTTAACTCATCTGTAGTCGGAGGGATACCCAGCTCTGGCTTCTTTTCTTCACCTGAAACAAATTCATAAAGGCCCTTTCCAATGAGGAAGTTTGTCACACGAAACTTCCATGAAGGGTAGTTATTCTTGTCAAGCTTCTCAATAATGGGATTTCCACTATTCTCTGCAACTATCACAAACAAGGATACAACACAGCAAGCTAGTCTTCTACAATCCTTCACAACACGTGCATAGCAATACACCAAGTAACCTTTTTCACTGATTGCTCAATAGTACATGTAATTTGCAACCTGTTTGCAGATAAATCTTATGTTTACTTCCTACAAACACTTCAAAAGTTACAAATTCGAAATCTGTAACCTGTGCACTCACTTTCGGTCAAAACAGCTGAAATCACAGTGTACCCTGAAACTACTGTTAGCAACCTTGTGGCTCTAAAACGGGGCCTCAAATGGCCTCAAACTGCTCTGCTCGCACACCAAATCTCACAGCAATCTGAGATCCGGTGTCGAAGAGTTTTCGAAAGCAAAGTCACAACCACAGAGGTTCTTGAGAAATTCCAAGATGAAAGATCAAGCGAAACAAACAATCAGGACGAATATGATGCCAGGGTTTAAGTGTATTACAATTTTTGGTTCAAGTACAAGTAACAAGACGGATCAACCAAAAGAATCAATCCTCGCAAGAAAACCACTTTATGTTATAAATCAGAATACAAGAGCATTCCCAAGAGTAACATCTGAATCCAACCCAAAACTTACAATTTGTTCATGAATCCACCTTCCCAACTCTATTGCATTTACATTGTTAGATGCCTTTAGCAAGGTCAAAAAAGTGACTCTGGAAGGTTTTCGGCCTTTTTCCTGCATCCTCTGATACAATTTCAGAGCCTTCCGAGTTCTATCAAAGTTGACATTGATTGTAATAAGCGCATTCCAAGTGTAAATGCTAGGCTTTGCAACATGAAAGAAAAGTTTTTCTGCTTCTTCTAGGCTTTGAGAGCCTCTTGAAGAAGAGAGTTGATGAAGTCCTTTCCAATAGTGAACCGCCCCACCACCGACATATATGTAGCACTATTTTGCACCTTACCAAACCTTCCCTTGCATCACGACTGTTCCTGTGAATTTTGTGAGACAAGAAGAAAGAACAAGGGGAAGTTGAGGAAGCTGCTACATTGGAATGGGCCAAATTTTTCCAAGAACACCTGGTCGATCTGTCTGATGGTGAAGAAGGCGGAATTGTTGATGCGCAAGTTGATGATAGTGCTGAGGACTGTGATTCAGAAGATGGCATACTCGAGGACTTTGAGGTAGTAACAAGTGAAAAAGAAGCACCGAAAAGATTGGCAGGAAAAATGTCAGTCTACGAAAATTTGAAATTCTCTTGGCCACCATATCTGTTTCAATCCAGCCCCACGAGTTTTGATGCGATTTATTGGGTCCCATCACGTACTTTCATGTAAAAGCAGCTGCAGTAGAGGAAATGCATGCTCAATCAATCTCAACGGCTTCTTCAAGGTCACTGCATCTGCTTGCCTCTTCACGCATCCGTGGTCGTCATCTTCCTGTGGCCTTTCTGTCAAATATTTATGCTGGACCTCACATCTGCTTTGCCTCTTCACGCATCCGCGATCATCTTCCTGAGGCGTGATCATCATCCTGCGGCATTTCTTCTTCCTCCTCCGTAAATCCTCTTCAGAGCTCTTCCCCTTCGCGGACATCTGCGTACCTCCTCTTCTTCCCAATTCATCCCTTCGTCGTCGTAATCCCTCTCCGTTGCTTTTTCCCTTTCTTTTTATCTTCCTCCTTTTCTTGGCTTAATGCCCCTTTGATTAGCTTTCTCATCTTCGTTTTTGAAGCTTGCCTCCCTTTTCAGATTTCCCTCCTTTTTATTTAACCGGTAGCATTTACTATTTTATGTACATCATGGTACTTGGATCTATACAGTAGCACAGTACTCCCACCTTTGTTGTGCCCAATTATAGCTTTCACAATACGCCCCCGCTGCATCCAATGAGCTACCACAGAACGAAGGTCCTCCACTTCTTTAGAATAGTTGCCAAATTGCAATTCACCCTCACTTTCTCCGTTGCCTGAGAAGTCGAATCATGCTACCACTATGCGTATCCATCTTGGTGAAGTGGGCAAAACAAACACCAACAACAACAATGTGCACCAAAAAGAACCCACCTCACACACACAATCTCACCAATTGTATGTACTGATGATGCCTTCCATTTGATTTCAATGGCAAATACTCCAAAAAGGAGCACCTGAATTGTCGTCTCACTCGCATACCACAAAGGGCCATTGACACCATACTCCCATGTAACATTAGAGCTTTGCAAAATAGTAGCTGCCCAAGTCCACTGTGATACAATGACACTCACAATTAAGCCTGACTTGATGCTCCTACTAGTTGTATTGCACCATTCTGAGGTGTACTAAACATCAAGCATGCTCTCACATTTGGCAAACATATCTACCAATATACTTCGACTTGCATCTCTTGGAATTATTTTAGTACTTCCTCACAAAGCCCATATTCGGCATATCTTGAAATAAGTGTAGCCCATGAGATTGCATCTCGAGTTTCCAATCCATCAAAAACCTTGTTCTTCTCTGTCTTCAGCATAAAATGAAAGAGCAAACATAACAACTAAGCATGTACAAAGTATCAAATCACACGCACAACTTTTGGGTGGTTTCACACCTCGAATGCGCAACAATACGACATCCACCCCCTCTAATCCTGCGCATCCTCCGGATGGGCCAACTACCCATGATCATTATCATCAAGATCCACAAACAAATCAATCTCTTCGTTATGCATTTCCGGTAGATCAACAGGATATCCAGCCATATCATCTGTCTCTTCCATTGGAGTTTCTTGTCGTTGCTCTTCTCTTGAAAATTCTTCCAATGTATAATCCTCATCATCTCTTTTCTTGAAAATCTTGATTCTTTTTCCAGCAATAGGCACTCTAAGCACTGTTCCATCCAATTCTGTCAACTCATATGTTGCATTATCAAAGACATGTCTGACTATGTATGGCCCAAACCATCTTTTCACCATCTTCCAAAAAATCTGCAATAACTTCCTCATTTTCCGCATGGTTCTAGTGTGGCTCTCATCCCAAAATAGTTTCTGCCCCTTTTGAAACAGCTGATAAAAACAATCTGCTATGTGTGCAAAATGAAGTATCCAAATCATATAAAACACACAAGCTCCAATGAATCTCTGTATCTCTGAAGTGATAGAACAATACTCCATAATCTTGCCTATTAAATCCACCTTCTTATCCACAGTCTTGTATTTCGTGTCAACCCTGGCTTCATTATGCCCTTCTGCATTACATAAACCTTGCTGTAAATCAGCAATTCTGCACTCCAATGGCTGAATATTCTCAGCCCTCTGCTCTATGGACTGCATAGAAACAGCCCCAAACTCTGAATACTGAAATATTTCAGCAGTAAACTCTGTTGGCTGAAAATTTTCAGCCCTCTGTCCTCTCTCTGAAAGCTGATCATAACCAGCTGGAAACTCTGTTTGCTGAATTTCTTCAGCACTCAACACTCTTTGCTGAGTTACCTCAGCCTCTGACTCAATCTGTGACATAAAATCTGCAATTTCATGAAACATGTCCAGGGACTGCACTAATACATTACCATGACAATTTAACATATCAGTTTTCAGCATATCTCCCATCTCTGTCATCGTATCTGCACAAATCACACTCTCATACATACCATCTATGTGCTCATCATCCTCCAAAATTCCTGCATTTTTCAAAATTTTCTCCTTCCTGCATATATACTGCCTGGCAGCTCTAGGCAACCTAGAAGTCTTCTGATAACTCATCGAACTGTTTGCTGAAATCCCAACATAACCGGAGGAGAAAACATTGCTGCCAGGAGGCGAGAACACCAATCTCCTCTCCTCTGTACCACCGTCGTCTCACGAAACGGCGGTACCTAATGAAAACCCGAATCCCTCACAGTGGGCAAGGGTGCATCTCTGAGAGTATCCCTGTTTCTAACATGGTTCACACATACAGTCATAAACTGAACTGCTCTCATACCATCTTTACTGCGAATCCGTGCATAAGCAGATCCATCATCCATGACCTTTGTTTCCATACGCATCTCTGTAATGAATGGTTGTCCAAGAATTATGGGATACGAGCATGAATCCTGCACAAAGAAATGAAAATCCTCCTCTACATCACCAATAGAAACCCTGACACTAGGGCAAGCAGCATATAAATCACCTGCAGTGTTATTGGCGGCTCTCATACGCCACCCATGCTCTACATCCATAGGCCATCTGTTACTCTCATAAACTCCACGAACAATGAGATTAATCTCTGAACCATGATCAACCAATGCAACATAAGGCACCTGTTTTTCTCCAACCTTTACCATCGTCTCTGTAGTTGCTCTAGCCCAATGGCTCCGCGAAAAGTGACTACGCGGTATCAAAACAGGCTCATCAATTTCAGCATAATGCATAGGCTGAACCCTCTTCTCTACCTGCGGCAAAACAGAAGCATTATTAACCATAACCTCATCATCATCCTCATCCAACTCTCCAATCAAAACTCCATGTGTATCAGTGGTAGCCAATGCATGTCTTTTCCTCTTCATGACCTCCTGAAACTGATCCTGAAACTCTCTTTTTGAGATGCCCAAAATCTCAGAAATAGTGAAAGTCACCTCACTGCCAAGTATCTTATCATTAAAGATTTTCTTCATATCTGTAGATGTCTCAATGTCGGACATCAATCTGAATCCTGGCTGCTTTCTCTCTCTAGGCTCTTGCCTCTTTTCCCTCTTTTGAGCATCCTCCATCTGTCGATCTGGCCCTGATCGTGAAGACGGTCCTGCAGTAGGTGGAGTAACAAACTCACCCCCTCTAGTCTTCTTAGCTGCACTTGGATTGTCTTCATCCCTCTTACGCTTCTCCTCAACAAATACATCTGCACCATGAGATTTAGCCAAATAAGCATAAATAGAATACTTGTCAATAGGCGAGTCCCATCCTGTCTCTGATCTGATGCTAGAGCCTGCGCTAGTCAAAACAGTTTGCTGAATTTTTCCCTTGTTTGCAGTCTCCATAGCATAAGTCCATAGTGCGGACTGAGTCTCCGATCCCTTCTCAATCTGTACTCCATATGCAGAAGCATCACCTCTAGCCGTCACATAAGAAGTACGCGCAGCCATGTCCTCCACTAACTTCTTCATTCCACCTTTACCAAAGTTGGTAGCAAGTGGAGCTCCTGTCTCAGTCAACCAAATCTTGCCATCTTGCCCCCAATATACCAACTTCTACCTCCTTGCATCCTGGAAAGAGTCACAATCCCTGCAATGCTGATGCTCCGTACTATCACACCAAATACATCTCCGATCTCTCCTAGGAGCACTCCTAGGTGCAGTAGGAGCACTGGAAGAAGTAGTAGGCATAGTCGAAGTAAACTGCTCCTTCAACTTACCCACCAACTCCGCTTTGACTGACTCAAGTGTCAAATCTGTGATTCCTTTGATTATATCATCAAGAGAAGTAGGCACCGATGGAGCGGATGGTTTTGGAGCAGAAGGTGTAGGCATCGGTCGTGGAACAGGAGGAATAGGTGGAGTAGAAACTGTAGGCACTGGCATAGGCCAAGAAATTGGCTGAGGAGGAGAAGAAATAACAGGAATAGAAGTAGGCATAGGAGCAGATGATGATGTAGGTGTCATGGAACCATTCTGTAGGCGAGTCTTCCATATCCTCCTCTTGGTCAAAGTCGAGACTGCATCCTGAGCATCCTGCCAATCAGTTTTAAGACCCATAGGCTTCGTGTGATCTTCAAGAAGCTCACCCAATTCTTCTTGAAGAGCAGGATCTGCAGCTTGCAAGAAAAGTTCAACTTTTTCAACATCCAATGCTCTTTGTTCAATAGCATCAAGCTGACTATACCTCTCTTCGAATTCTCGAATCAACTCCGAAGCAGCAAGTCCTTTGTTTGGCATGTAGACCCACTCTCGAAATGACCGTCGAGTAGCCATACCAAAGTCCTCAAGGAAATATTCTTCTTTCAAAGCTTTCTTAAAATCTTGCCAATGTGTATTTTGAATAAATAAATCAGTCACCTTTGTCCTCAAAGCAGGTGTGACAAGACGAAGGAAGTACTTACTCATAAGTCGAGCAGGAACTCCAAAAAACCCCATCTTGATCTCATATGTCTTCAAATATGCTGAAACATTACGCCCGTCAAATAGCTTCTTCTCACTCTCAACTGCTTCAATAGCCTTAGTCGCGCTGTTTGCATTCTCCTGCTCCGAATAGAGTTGCCTTTGCTGAGACAACTGTTGTTGATGCAATTGTTGTTGCTGCTGCATATACATTTGTGTTTGCTGATTTTGGAGCTGCATATACATGGACATATTCTGCAAAATCTGTTTTAGATCCTCCTTTGAAGTACTTGACGCAGCAGTCATGGATGGAGCTGAAGTAGACGCAGCTGGAGTTGAAGAAGAAGCTGAAATAGAGGCTGAAGTGTCTCCCATCCTGAAATTTCTGCGACGCTTTCACGTCGGGTTCACCAAAGATGTCGAAGGGTTTTCGAAAGCAAAGTCACAACCACAGAGGTTCTCGAGAAATTCCAAGATGAAAGATCAAGCGAAACAAACAATCAGGACGAATATGATGCCAGGGTTTAAGTGTATTACAATTTTTGGTTCAAGTACAAGTAACAAGACGGATCAACCAAAAGAATCAATCCTCGCAAGAAAACCACTTTATGTTATAAATCAGAATACAAGAGCATTCCCAAGAGTAACATCTGAATCCAACCCAAAACTTACAATTTGTTCATGAATCCACCTTCCCAACTCTATTGCATTTACATTGTTAGATGCCTTTAGCAAGGTCAAAAAAGTGACTCTGGAAGGTTTTCGGCCTTTTTCCTGCATCCTCTGATACAATTTCAGAGCCTTCTGAGTTCTATCAAAGTTGACATTGATTGTAATAAGCGCATTCCAAGTGTAAATGCTAGGCTTTGCAACATGAAAGAAAAGTTTTTCTGCTTCTTCTAGGCTTTGAGAGCCTCTTGAAGAAGAGAGTTGATGAAGTCCTTTCCAATAGTGAACCGCCCCACCACCGACATATATGTAGCACTATTTTGCACCTTACCAAACCTTCCCTTGCATCACGACTGTTCCTGTGAATTTTGTGAGACAAGAAGAAAGAACAAGGGGAAGTTGAGGAAGCCGCTACATTGGAATGGGCCAAATTTTTCCAAGAACACCTGGTCGATCTGTCTGATGGTGAAGAAGGCGGAATTGTTGATGCGCAAGTTGACGATAGTGCTGAGGACTGTGATTCAGAAGATGGCATACTCGAGGACTTTGAGGTAGTAACAAGTGAAAAAGAAGCACCGAAAAGATTGGCAGGAAAAATGTCAGTCTACGAAAATTTGAAATTCTCTTGGCCACCATATCTGTTTCAATCCAGCCCCACGAGTTTTGATGCGATTAACTGGGTCCGATCACGTACTTTCATGTAAAAGCAGCTGCAGTGGAGGAAATGCATGCTCAATCAATGTCAACGGCTTCTTCAAGGTCACTGCATCTGCTTGCCTCTTCACGCATCCGTGGTCGTCATCTTCCTGTGGCCTTTCTGTCAAATATTTATGCTGGACCTCACATCTGCTTTGCCTCTTCACGCATCCGCGATCATCTTCCTGAGGCGTGATCATCATCCTGCGGCATTTCTTCTTCCTCCTCCGTCAATCCTCTTCAGAGCTCTTCCCCTTCGCGGACATCTGCGTACCTCCTCTTCTTCCCAATTCGTCCCTTCGTCGTCGTAATCCCTCTCCGTTGCTTTTTCCCTTTCTTTTTATCTTCCTCCTTTTCTTGGCTTAATGCCCCTTTGATTAGCTTTCTCATCTTCGTTTTTGAAGCTTGCCTCCCTTTTCAGATTTCCCTCCTTTTTATTTAACCGGTAGCATTTACTATTTTATGTACATCATGGTACTTGGATCTATACAGTAGCACAGTACTCCCACCTTTGCTGTGCCCAATTATAGCTTTCACAATACGCCCCCGCTGCATCCAATGAGCTACCACAGAACGAAGGTCCTCCACTTCTTTAGAATAGTTGCCAAATTGCAATTCACCATCACTTTCTCCGTTGCCTGAGAAGTCAAATCATGCTACCACTATACGTATCCATCTTGGTGAAGTGGGCAAAACAAACACCAACAACAACAATGTGCACCAAAAAGAACCCACCTCACACACACAATCTCACCAATTGTATGTACTGATGATGCCTTCCATTTGATTTCAATGGCAAATACTCCAAAAAGGAGCACCTGAATTGTCGTCTCACTCGCATACCACAAAGGGCCATTGACACCATACTCCCATGTAACATTAGAGCTTTGCAAAATAGTAGCTGCCCAAGTCCACTGTGATACAATGACACTCACAATTAAGCCTGACTTGATGCTCCTACTAGTTGTATTGCACCATTCTGAGGTGTACTAAACATCAAGCATGCTCTCACATTTGGCAAACATATCTACCAATATACTTCGACTTGCATCTCTTGGAATTATTTTAGTACTTCCTCACAAAGCCCATATTCGGCATATCTTGAAATAAGTGTAGCCCATGAGATTGCATCTCGAGTTTCCAATCCATCAAAAACCTTGTTCTTCTCTGTCTTCAGTATAAAATGAAAGAGCAAACATAACAACTAAGCATGTACAAAGTATCAAATCACACTCACAACTTTTGGGTGGTTTCACACCTCGAATGCGCAGCAATACGACACCGGTGTCTCCACAAGCATTATGCAAGAGAGAGAGTGGAAGAATGGGAGAGCTTCTTACCCATTTCTTGCTTCTTCTCCTTCACTTCATCCTTCGAAATCAGCCTCTCACAGTGGCGTGGCTCTGATACCATGTCAAGGATCGCATGGTGGGGGGACTTGCTTGAGGTATTGTGCAAACACACACTGTATACACAAGAGGAAGCTCACTCAAGAACACAAGAAGAGAGATGGAGGCCAAAACGTTTTCTTGCTAGTTTCTTCTTCTTCTTCCACACACTATACAATGTACACAAAGTATAGATAAGATACAACATAAAAGGAAAGTGGCCTACTAAGTCAAACAGTGCATAACCGACTACACTAATCGACTAGCGCTATGTCTTTGCCAGCTGTAGGTAGGTGTAACAAACTAAATATAATAAGTGATAAGTCAGTGGCCATGTAAGTATCATAATGCGGACCCATCTAGCCAGGCGATCCATCATCAATGTCTGCACGTGTTGAGCTTGTCATCTCAACAAGGCGCACAAGAAAAAGTGCAAGTCAATACTTTCATAAAGAGCTCAAGGTGCACCTTGATTTATTTTAAGTGTCTGACTCATGCAAATTGTAAAGGTAGATGGGCGGTAGGAAGGAAGCTAAGAAGATAGGAGAACAATGGAAAAAAAGGCCTAGACTATGGCAAAAAAGGCCTAGGCTATGGCTGACCATGTAAAAAGGGGATGACTGCCCAAAGGAGATTTAGAGCTTGGTATATAAAGTTCAACACAAGTAAAAAGGGAATTGTGGAGAGTTGTAACTACATTAAAGTGTGATCGTGAATACTTTATAGGTGCTTTTGTAGTGGTAGAAACTGATTGTCTTCCACTCTTGGGCATGATTGCCAACTGCTTTACACCCGACATTGCTATGCTAAGATGGATTGCATATATTAAATCTCTCAATCCCAAATTAAAGCATATTGCAGAAAAGGTGAATCCAGTTTCTGACATGCTATCACGTGTAAGATATGATAATGAAGATGAGCTTATGGAAGAAGATGAAGCTGAAGAATCTATTCTTGCTGAATTTCATTCCATGGTTATTGAAAATACCTTTTCAGTTGTTGCATATACGAACCCAAAGCTAAATCTTGTAGGTGAAGCTGATCTTTTTAATGGTATAGCATTAAGTACAGTAAGAACATGAAAAGGTACTGCTGTAAATTAACATATACCAACAAAGATAAAAGATTTATCTATGGGAGGAAGGTGGTTAACTAGAAGCCAACATGCTCATTGCATTGCTCAAGTTTTAGTTCATTTCGTTGAAGAAGATCATGAAGAAGATTGTCTGAAGATTGGCCAATATTTGAGCACAATGAAGGAGTCTTGGACTGATGAAGAGTTCAAGCATATTAAGAGGAAATTTTATGGCTTTTTTCTTAAAGAAGGGTATCTATGGAAGCACGCAAAGAAGAAAAAAGGAGCACCTGCCCGAGTTTTAGGTAACAAAAGATTGCAACAACAAGTAATGAAGGAATTTCATGAAAGCCTATGGGTTGGCCATAGAGGCATATGGGGAACCTTTAATAAAGTCCAAAAAAAATTTGGTGGCAAAACATGTATCGGGACATAGCACATTTTGTTGAAACCTATTATGTGTGTGAGATGTATTCTATGATCAAGCATCGAGATGGGTTACAACCAACTTATCCTTTGTCTATACATTATAGATGGATTATTTATCTTATAACTATGCCTATAGGAATATGGAATATGCAATATTTAGTGCTTGCAAGAGAGGATCTAATCAATCAAGTTGAAGGCAAAGCCTTAACAACCAAGACCACTTAAGCTATGTGTCATTTTTTTCATGAAGAAGTGTTTTGTAGATATGGTTGTGTGGGTAAAGTAATTGTAGATAGAGGAGAGTTGGATGCTGATGAGTCACACAACTTCTTTCTTCAATTGGGTATTAAGTTGGCTTTAACATCAGCCTACAACCCTGAAGGAAATGGAAAGAGTGAGAGAGGACATCAACCTATTCTCAAAGCTGTAGCAAAGTCTTGTAGAGGAAAGATCAAAGAATGGCCTAAAATGCTACCTTTTGCATTATGGGCTGACTAGACTACTCACAGCACAGTGACTAGCTATATGCCAGCTGAACTTATGCATGGACAACAACTAATTATGCCAATTGAAGAATCTATTCTCACATGGAGTCTTCTACCTTGGGAGGAAGGCATCAGTAGAGAAGAGTTGTTGACTTTGCGCATATGGCAGCTAAAAAGAAGGTCTCAAGATGTTCAAGCAGCTATTGAGAAGCTAAAGACAGCAAGACTAAATAACAAAAGAAGTTTTGATAAGCGAAATTGACTTCGACCACGAGAAATTCAAGAAAATGACTGGGCACTTGTCTATGACAATAGCCTAGACAATCAATACACTGCTTCTAGGAAGATGGTAAAGCATTGGTTTGGCATGTATGTGGTAAAGGTCGTTCATGACAATGCCACATATTCATTGCATGAATTGGATGAAACAAACATGAAGATACTCATAGTTGGAAAAAGAATCAGGCTCTTCAAACGAAGAGAAATTTAAACATATGAGTTAGAAGACTTGGATATAATTCAAGAGCATGAAGACATAGAGGACAAAGAAGAGACATAAGATGAAGACATTGACATGGTAGAATATACTTCTTCTAACACTGCAAATCTGTAAGACTTTGGCACATGCCAGAGGATTTGTAGGTTACGAGGGGGTGGATGTCGTGTCGCTACGTGCACACCGTGTAAAATAATCTAGAGTGTGGATTTCTTATTGATTTAGAGATTCAATGCCATTTTAGACATTACTGTTAGTGTCCATGGTTCAAAAATATTAGATTTTTAGACAAGTTTTAGCCAATTTTTTATATTCTAGATATCATCTCTTGTAAAAATCCATAAAACTGTAGACAACTTCTAGATTAGGATGACATGTAAAAGAAAACATGTAGTTTTTAGCCAATTTGAGATGATTTCATGTAAAAAGAGAGATTTGCAAAATCGTGTAACGCGCGATCACTATTTTCTGGCAATGAATAGCACTCCAAAGTGGGAGATGGAGTGATCTGGCAAAATTTTGGATAAGTGTGCAAGTATTTTAACCCCCTTTCGGAGCTAATATAAGCATCATATTGGCGATCTAGGTAGCATAGAAAAAGGTATTATTTTATACACGTTTTTGTCTATTAGAGATTTATCTTCTCATAATGCAGGAATAAACTGACAGGCCTCATCTCTGTTAGTATTCTTCTACATTTTCTAATTATTTTTTGGAGTATTCTTCTACGTCTTCAATTTATTCAAACCCCTTCTCTTACGTCTACTCCCCTCCCTAAATCTCCCTTCACCCTATTGTCTCTTACCCCCCGGTGGTCTTTCAACACCAAATGCTCCGACATCGTGTTAGGGGAAGTTTATGCTATCATTAGAGGTGAATTCCAAAATATATTTGGGCTGATTTGGGGCTGATATCTTCAGCCATATTCATAGAATTAGCTATATGAGTGTTCTTTTAATTCATTTCTTACTCTACAGAAGACATTCTGTCAAAATGTGCAAGTATTATGTGCCCCTGTGGCAGGGCAATGTTTGTAGATCATTCATAGATGCTTTGAGTTGAATTAAGAGGAGTTTTTTCTCTTATTTCTTGGCTATGGTAACTTATCCTTATCAAGAATTCAATTTGAAGCTCTCTTGAAGCAAGTCTCTTTGCCGTACAAGCCTTGTAATCGACTCATAAGCTTTTGTCCCTAACAGCCTACTATTGCGAGTAACGGATGTGTCGTTTGCACGTAGCGAATGGAAGAAGCTCCCTCTTTCTCTCTTTTACTCATAAAATTACATACGACTCATGAGAAATTAAAAATAGACTAAAAGAGAGGGTAAAGTAAGATGAAGCGACACAAGATTTGGTACAATCTCCCCCCGACATGAAATGGGCATCTCCCTTCATGACGTATTTATAATAATATTATAAAGTCTTCTTTGCCCAAGATTTAGGCCCTTTACAATCATTGTTTGCATAAAGAGTTTGAGTGTACTGGAAAAGAGATAGAGTATTCTGAATTAATGGATGCTAGCAGTTGTGCATCCCACAAGTCTCTAGAACCATTAATATTTTATTGGACATATCTTCTAAAAATCTATTTTTCTAATAAATATTTACATAGAGGCTATGCACACGATTTATAAGAAATAGTGGTGCGTCTAATACAATAATCCAATAATTACCAAATAAACTCTTGAGAAAATAATCTTTAAAATACTTGCGTGTGGCGCGCCTTTCCAATTCACCTTGCTCTACACATCAGCTGCCAAAAATTCAAAAAATCATGTTTTAATAATAACCAACTAAATAATTACAGCTAGCCACATAAATCAATTAATTCGAAATTCCATACAATAATTAATTCACGAAGACGTTAATACTCGTCTAGATAAAATGGTATTACCCACATTCGCACTTGCATCGACACCCGCAAAGGATAGGCATCCCCATCGACCTTCCGCCTAAGACAATTCTTAGGAACGTGCCCGCATTGATTGACGGAGAACCATTTAAGACGCTCATCCCGCCAATGTACACACAAAGGAGAACCATTTAAGGGGCTCATCCCTTTGTGTAGGTGCCACCTGGCAACATACCCTCGGGGCGGGATAGCAATTTTCCTCAATTGCTATTGGCTAGATGTGGATACAATAAATTGGAAAAAGGTCTCAAATCATGAGCATGCATCCATTGAGCTTCCTCAACAGGGTGATTGTGGAATTTGACAAGATAACGAGGATAAGTATTTCGAGTTCTAGTGATCATATAGTCAACATCAATAATTGTTTCTGGGATTAGGATTTCATGGTCATTTGCAATGAAGGGTGGCGAGTCATAAACAAGGTGGGCAGGAAGAGAACCCTTGAAGGGACGTAAAAGACTAATGTGAAAAGTGTTGTGGATTTTCCAATGATGAGGTAACTCTAATTTATAAGCATTAGGATTAATACAATGGAGAATTTTAAAAGGTCCATAGGAACAAGGAGCTAGTTTTACATTTGGGTTCTTTTCTACACTATGGAGTCTACGTTTTTCAATACGTAACCAAACATAATCTCCTTCTTTATAAATCATGGCTTGCCTCTTTTTAATTGCTTGTTTCACATATGATTGTTGGGCCTTTGCTAGCATTTGTTTAACTTGCTCATAAATACTTGAATGATTTTGAATCCAATCGTCAACAAAAGGTATTTTCTATGTTAGACGAAATGTGGGAGTTGGCAATTTCTGACCATAAAATTTTTCAAAATGTGCCTTTTGTGTAGCATTGTGAGTGGTATTATTGTAAGAAAACTATAGAAGGTGCAAATGATTATCCCATGTGGCTAGAGAAGAAATTGTGTAAGCATGGATTAAATCCAAAATTGTGCTATTTGTGGCCTCTGTTTCACCGTTAGTCTTTGGATGAAATGCATAGCTAAAATCAATCTTAGTTCCTAAGTTAGAAAACAATGTAGTCCAAAAATTATTACAGAATCAAGGATCTTAGTCAGACATAATAATTTTCGGCAATCCATGGTGCACAAAAATATGCTTGAGAAATAAGTTAGCGGCTTGTGCAGCACTTAAGATCTTTTTACAAGCAATGAAGTAAGTGTGGTTACTAAATCTATTAACTATGGTCCATATCATATTATTATGTGAAGAAGTTTATGGTAAACATGTAATGAAGTCCATAGAAATCTACTCCCAAGGTGAATTAGGGATAGGTAATGGAAGTAATAAACCATATGACTTACTATGATGTCTTTTTATGTGTTGACATACAATGCATTTAGAAACAAAATTAGAGACATCACGTTGCATATTTGGCCAGAAAAAATCTTCATATAAATTTCTAAGTGTGGAGATAATACCACAATGTTCCATATAAGGAGGCTCATGTACTTCTTGCATAATGAAATGACAAAAAGGACTAGTAATATATAACATTTTTTCATAAAACAGAAAACCATCGGAAACAGAAAAGTTATTAGTAGGGATCCATTGATTGTTAGATAAATTTACCCAAACATCATGAAAATCGGGATCTTGAATATAAGTATTTTTCATTGTGTCTAACGAAGAAGTAGAAATGATAGAAATATTGTTTAATAATGGCCTACAGCTAAGTGCATCATCTAATACATTTTCCTTACCTAGTTGATATTGAATGAGTGGATGAAAGGATTGAATAAATGATGCCCAATGTATGTGTCTATCAGATATTTGTGGTTGTGACAATAAATTTTTAATACTATGCTGATCGGTTTTAATCATAAACTCCAAACCCATTAAATAGTGCTTCCATATGTGCAATGCATGAACTACAACTAATAATTATTTGTCATATATACTATATTTAACTTTAGAAGGTTTCAGTTTACAACTAAAGTATGCTATAGGGTGATTGTCTTGCATCAATACTGCACCGATGCCAGAACCACTTGCATCAATAACCACAAGAAAGAATGGTCGATTGAAATCAGGTAACTGCAAAACTGGTGCGTGTGTGAGTGCATGCTTAAGTATTTCAAACGATCGTTGTTGGTTGTCGCCCCAACGATAAACAAGACCTTTCTTTAACAAAATAGTTAACGGTAAAGCAAGCAATGAAAAGTTTCAAACAAATTTTCAATAGAAGCTAGCTAATCCTAGAAATGAACGAACTTCATGTACATTTTTAGGTGTTGGCCAAGACTTAATTGCTTCAATTTTACGTGGATCTACGTGTATGCCTTTGGTAGACATGATATGACCTAAATATTCTATTTCAGATTGAAAGAAAGAACTTTTGTCAGGGTTAACATATAGATGGTTTTGTTTTAATAAACTAAACACTAAAGATAAATGTTCTTCGTGTTCTTTTTCAGTTTTGTTGAAAACAAGAATGTCATCGAAAAAGACTATTACACAATGCTGAAAATGCCAAAATATTCTATTCATCATTCTACTAAATGTAGCTGGTGCATTAGTAAGTCCAAAGGGCATTACTAAGAATTCATAATGTCCAAATTGTGTACCAAAAGATGTCTTAAAAATATCAGGAGTAGACATACAAACTTGGTGATATCCTGAATTTAAATCAATTTTACTAAACACTGTTGCTCCTTGTAATTTATCTAGAAGGTCGTCTATTCTAGGTATTGGATACCTATTTTTAACCGTTATTTTATTAAGTGCTCTATAATCTATACACATGCGATAAGTTTGATTTTTCTTTTAACTAATAATACAAGAGCTCCAAAAGGCGAACTACTTGGACAAATTAATTTTCTACTTAGAAGTTTTTCAATTTGCTTCTGAATCTCTTTCTGTTCTAATTGGTTATGGCGATAGGGAGCTTTGCAAGGTGGTTGACTACCAGGAAGTAAATCAATTTTGGTGGTCTTCGGATCGTGATGGAGGAAGTTGTAAAGGTAAATCATTAGAAAAACAATTAGAAAATTTAGCAATAAAATGTTGTTTCTTTGGAGTTAGTTCAATTTTTGTAACATCAACTTCATTAATCCATACTAAGAAAGCTTTTGATTGTTTACGCAAAGCTCGCTTCTCCTGTGTATGACTAATAATTGGAAATAATTCGGTTTTTGTTAACCCTTCGAGTAAAATTTGTTTACCTTTGTGCTCAATGTGCATTGAGTGTGTGTTGTAATCTATATTGGGGTTGAATTGGTGATGCCGTGGCACTCCTAGAATTACGTCAGCAGATTGCAAAGGTGCTACTAAAAATTTTCGCTTTTTCTTATAAGATCCAATACAAATGTATAAATTATGAACTTCTTTAGTACCATTATATCATTGTCCTAGAAATGCAACCTTAATTTTATAGGCAAATGGAATAGTTTTAAGTTGTAATTTTCTAACTACTTTTTCTGAAACAAAATCATGGGTGCTTCCATCTTCGTGCAAAACAATCATATCATTATTATTGATTTTACATCACATCTTTAATAAGGCATGCATAGAAATTTTACTAGCAAGGTCTTCAGGTTCGTTAGAATTTTTGCCCATAAGTGTAGCCTCATCAAAGTCAGGCATTGCTTCAAGGTCCTTGTTGGATTCTTCAGCTCCAAGAAAATTCAGATGCGCTGTGGATTTCTTCCAATCACGGGTGTTGCCAATGGGACAAGGACTCGCAATATGACCAGGACACTTACAATTATAACAAATTACATTTTTGGAAATGGCATTGGAGACACTTGGGTTAACATTTTTAGGTTCACCAGATTTAGGCAAATTTGAAGGTAGATTGGGAGCTTTAGAATTGGAAACTGATTGACCATGATTATTAAGAATATTTCGCATCCATGGCCGTCAGTTAAAACAATTCTTTCCATATTGAGAATTGAAGTTTTGAAAAGAAATCAAATGAAAGTTGTTACCCATGTTGCTACCGTTGGATGCCAGAAATTGCCTTTGGTCTTTAGACTGCTTCTTTTCAGCCTACCTTCAGCGTCGTGAGCTAGGGATATGGCTTCGTCTAGATTATTGGGCTTGAACATGTTGACTTTGGCTTGGATGGATGGAATTAAGTTTGACATATACTTTCTCTTGGAGGTAGGCTCGACCACTGGCTCCACCATTTGGAGCTACAAGAGAGTGCTCCAAAATCTTTTGGTGTATTGAGGGATAGACTCACGTTCCCGTTGCATGAATAGGTCCCATGGTTGTTGCATGCGGAGCTCGAATTGTGTAGGGAGAAAATTTGCAAGAACCTTCTTGCGAAAGTCATTCCATGTGAGAGGACGATCAACGCTTTTACACATGACATCCCACCATAATGCATCTTTCTCAATAAAATAATGAGATGTGCATTTAATTTTATCACTTTTTGAGTATTTCTCATTGTCAAAAAAAGCTTTGAACTGACTTAACCATGACAAAATTTTGTAACCATCTTTAAGACTATCAGAAGAATTAAATTTAAATGTATGCTTGCTTATCTTGGACTCCTTTTGACTAGCGTGGACATCCAAAGTAGCGTTGATGGCACGAACTAGGCTGTCGTCGTTGGTAGAAATTTCAGTGGGGTAGGACGCTTGAGGAACTTCAGTTCTTGCTCCAGTTGTACGTGGTCTTGATGCTCTTCTTCAAGTTAAATGGATATTAAATCCATACATTGCTCCAGGGTTGGCTCAGGAAGCGGTGATGCAGAGTCGAAATTGGTAGTGTCGGATGGCCCTTCGTGTGACATGATTGCTTGATGGAGAAATCTGCAGATTTAGGATGCCTTGCAAATGAAAAGACGCCTTGCTTGTTGTTGAAGAATTTTGGCATGTAAGACCAAAATTCTAAGCGGCCTTTGGACAAGAAATTATGGATGGAAGTAGGCAAGAAAGGCGAGAATTTTTAATGGGAATTTTGTGAAATTTATAAAGCTAGAAAGAACTGTGCGAGAACTGCATCTATGGAAGAGATAATCAGCTGTGACGTGAAGATTTGCAGAGTCTATGTATGACATGGAGTAAGAAAAAATGAAGTTGATTATATAAGTGATAAAAAAGGTAATGTAACTTGCTTAATAAGGCTTGAAGCCTTAAAAAAAAACTTGACAATTTAGGACAAAAGGATGTCATGAATGTTGCCACGACGACAAAAAATGCCTCCCCAACGAAATCAAGATTGAACTTAAGCTCTTGATTAAGATTAAGCAAATCTTTTAATTAGGCTTTAATTAAGCTTGCTAATCACCTTGAAGCTCAAGTACTTCACGAAACATGGCGCTATGATAAGGGAGTGGATCTTCTTCAATGTCTGAGAAAATAACAGAATTTCTTGACTGTGATAGAGGGGTTGGGGGCTTTGAAGGCCTGGGAATCGAGCCGTGTAGTTGGTTCGCAATGAGACGGACCATAGAGCCCATTTACAGGAGAGGGCTCACCTTCATGCCAGAGGGTAGGTGATTGGTAGCCCAAGAGGTAGGCTCGGCTCTGATACCACTGTTGCGAGTAACAAAAGCGTGGTTTGCACATAGCAAATGGAAGAAGCTCCCTCTTTCTCTCTTTTATTGATAAAATTGCATACGACTCATGAGAAATTAAAAATAGACTAAAAGAGAGGAGAAAATAAGATGAAACGACACAAGATTGGGTACAATCTCCCCCCGACATAAAGTGGACAGCTCCCTTCATGCCGTATTTATAATAATATTATAAAATCTTCTTTGCCCAAGATTTGGGCCCTTTACAATCACTCTTTGCATTAAGAGTTTGAGTGTACTGGAAAAGAGATAGAGTATTCTGAATTAATGGATGCTAGTAGTTGTGCATCCCACAAGTCTCTAGAACCATTAATATTTTATTGGACATATCTTCTAAAAATCTATTTTGCTAATAAATATTTACAAAGAGGCTATGCGCACGCTTTATAACAAATAGCGATGCGTCTAATACAATAATCCAATAATTGCCAAATAAATTCTTGAGGAAATAATCTTTAAAATGCTTGTGCATGGCGCACCTTTCCAATTCACCTTGCTCTACACATCAGCTACCAAAAATTCAGAAAAACATGTTAGAATAATAACCAACTGAATACTTGGAGCTAGCCACAAAAATCAATTTATTTGGAATTCCATACAATAATTAATGCACGAAGACGTTAATACTCGTCTGGATAAAATGCTATCACCCACATTCACACTTGCATTGACGTCCGAAAAGGATAGGTGTCCCCATTGACCTTCCGCCTAAGACAATTCTTAGGAACGTGCCCCGCATTGATTGATGGAGAACCATTTAAGGCGCTCATCCCGCCAACATACACACAAAGGAGAACCATTTAAGGAGCTCATCCCTTTGTGTAGGTGCCACTTGGCAACACCTATATTGAATGTAATCATGCAAAGTTTATTCATGCTATGGCATCATGTATGAATGATGGGATGTAGAGTTGTTTATGAAACATGACAACAAATTTTACTTGATTTTATAATTTGTGATTGCTCTTATCGTCAAGAAAACAAGCTTGATTTGAAATAATACTCTTGTGATCTTTGCTAAGAACATGCAGTTGGAAGCTCTATTAACATCTTCAAGAACTTCTCTTATCTCTACCATCTCTAGAGCTTAAGCTCTTGAGCCCCCATACATTCTTCTCTTGCCAAACCGCTATGGTGACCTTCAACCCTACACGCTGCAACAGCGTGATCATAGGTGAGATGGTCAATGTGTCCTTAAACTCTAACCTAATTAGGGATAATTAGAGTAAGTGAAACAAACTTATGTATGTGAGAAAATGCAAAAGTCTAACCTTACTAACATCACCACACCTTTCTATAACTTTGATATGGTTCTTCAAAGCTAGTTATGTTGATGTTTTCCATAGATAAACACTTAGTACCTTGATGCTTATTTTAGGATATTGGCCTTATGAGAAAGAGGACCCTTTTCATCTCTATTTACAATGAGTATCCATTACAAACTTGTGGAACAAGATGCACAAATGGCATACTATAATTCATTCATCATTTCCATAAGTACTGAGCTAAGTCACATGGTGCTCAATATTAATTTATCAATCAATATAATTACCTTATAGCATGTTCCATCACCAAATAATGTTTAGAGGAGTAAGTAGAAGAATTTTGCAAATTTTTGTAAAAAATGATGAGAAGTAATGTTGTATTATTGAGTGCATACATAATTTAAGCGTATTTTTTTGGCAACGGTTTCCTGCAAATTCTTTGTAATTTTTCACAAAGCATATATTCTTCATATGACTATTTGTAGTTCCCCTATATGAGAGGTGGAGAACCAAATTTTCTAGTTGTGTTGCTTATAATTCTCTACTATGCTTTGTGGGCACATGATTCCCTACTTATATGACCTAGAAATCCCTAGTTTAAGATGGGAGAGAATAAAATTTCCTAGTTATATATAACGAGTTCGTACATGCATGCCTAGGATTCCATACCATGAGATGCATGTAACATAGTTCCCTAGTTATAAATTGAAAATCCATGTGTACACACCCAAGAAAAGTTAGAGAATTTTCTACATTTCAAGAATTTGCCTATGTAGAAACACTTCAAAAGCTCATTGTCTATAAGTGCGTGCCTAGCCTCAATGCTAGTTTTGTTGTTTATCCAAATGTGTAGGTGATGTAAATATTTATATATATATATATTCATCTTCCTTACATATTTTAAAAATTTTAAATCAATCAGTGTAAAAATTTGGTGCATATAACCAAGAATTAGGCTTCGCTATGGAGGGAAACCAATCGATTATTATGGCTAATTCTAATCTCCAGAGCAATTTCAACATGTTTGTGGTTTGTAGATAGAAAAGGCCTTGATGAATCCTCATAAAAAGTGGTTTCCTTATTGCTTACTACTATTATTGTTGGGTTTATTTGGGTCAAAAGGAACAACTCTACCTTAGGGAGACACCCCAACAAAACCCGTTGATAAATTTACTCTCAAGCCACTTAGGAATTCCAACTAGATTTACAAGCTCTTTTTCAAAAAATTTACTCTATTGGCTTAAGGCCTCATTGTATTTATCTTTACTTCACTTTTAGATAGAAATAAATAATTATGCCACATTACCAAAAAGGAAATTTTTTATATCTAAACCTCTCAAAGCACCCACAAATCTCTTCTCTAATCTTAAGACAACAGAGCCAAATATGTTCTAGATATTTTTTAATTAAAAAAGATGTAATGTTTTTAAAAAGTTTTTCTTTTAGCATGAGATAAAGTTTTCACAAGAAAATGACAGAGTTTTATTTGACCATAGCGAACTACTCTATCAAAACTCTAGCCAATCAAATGAATAACTCTACTTTTTAGGTACTCCATCAACTCTATGGAATTCAAAGTGTCTAGTAGTAGTAGTTGATTGGTAAGTTTTTTCTCCTCCAAATGTATGTTCTCTCTCTATAAACATTCCATAGCATGGTTTGCACTCAGTGGGGTCCAAATAAACTTGACCTCCTTGTGGCTATTGCAACCAAAAGTTTAACTAGAGCACACACAAGTTCGTTTACATATGTGTAGTGTGGCAACCATGAAGCAACTGGGTGGTAAATTTTCTAATTACCTTTTACGATCTTTTGTGAAAGTAACCACTTGGAAGCTTAGGGCCTCCTTATATGTGATCTTTTATGAAAATTTCTAGTTATTAACTTACCCCTTCCTTGCACTTGAAGCAAATGGCTCATCGTATGCAAAGAAGATTGTTGTGCTACACGTGTTAAATGGTTGAGACCTGTTGAGATGTGGAGCTCTACATGAGCTAGCATCCATGAGGTGCTTTGGAGATGTGGCAAAATAATATTTACTAGTATGTTTGATGATCAACATGAGGATACGTCACTGATTCTACAACTAGACTATGCCAACACAGTCCATCCTTGGTTATGGCACATTCATTATACCAGCTCTTCTTTCCTAGCAAATTCACACTTAGTAATTGTGTGTACATAAATTGTGGTACTTTTATATTAGTCTTTTATTATGTTATAGACTTAGTTCTTTTGTGTGGAAGAAAAAGAAATAAAGAAAATGAGATTTTAGCTTTATCTCTTTATGTTCTCATGTATCCATTGCTTTTGTCTGTGTGTGCCCTTGGGTGCTTCACCTCTCCCTACTCTTGTTTATTTTCATGGTATCAGAGCTATCATATGGTTTTTCAGAGCTTGATTAAAGATTGAGGTGGAGACGTTGGAGTACAAAAGCAAGCAAGAAAGAAATGGATTAGAAGATCTTCCACCTTGCTCAATTTGTCGTAGGTTATAGCCACAAGAGGCTCTTGAGGCTGGCAAGGCTACAGTCCTCTCTGATTGTAGTGAAACTTGGTGAGTAAAAGAAATGGTGTATATAGTGTAGCTTAAACTTTTAGGGACTTTTTTCTATGATTTTTAGCGTTTGAGGTCACTTCAACCTCCATTCGAGACCTGCAAGTGGTCTCAATAGTGTTTTTTGGGTATACTCTAGTTTCAGAAGTGTTAGTTGCTTACAAGTACATAAGTTACAAAATTCAAATCTTTAAGTTTCAAGTATTTACTGCATTCCAGACACAAAAGACATCTACATAAAGATTGCAAATTGTAATTATTGTTGTGTAGATAGTGAAAAAGGTTGCATGTTTAGTTGTGGTACACCTGTTATGAGATTGCTTGCAAATTGTAGTTTTTGGCAAGCTTTTTTGTTTGTCAAAATATTTGACATCTTCAACTAGATTGTTAGCATAATCTTGATAACAATAATTATCCTACATGGAAGTTCAAGACGATAATTTTCTTGAAGAGCAAAGGTGTTTGGAATTACATTGGAGGAGATATGGTAGTAGCACCTAAAGTTCTTGCACGATATGCTACTCCAAAATAAGTAAAAGATAAGGAAGATCAGGGAGTAAATATAAATTAAAGTTATGTATTGGCTATTTCTTAGTGTCACAGATAGCATGATGGACTATTTGCAGGAATTTTAAATCTCGGCCATTGTATGAGAGAATTTGGCAAGGCTGTTCGAAGTAAATACAAAGGCAAGAAAGTTGTAGCCCAAGTGAGTAGATTTGAACCAAGTGGAAAGAGAAAATTTGTCCATTAATGATTATGACTTGAAGATCAAGAGTATTGTAGAAGCTCTTGGATGTATCAATGCGATAGTGAATAATGATGATTTTGTGGTTGCATGCTTAGATGGACTTCAAGATAAATATAAGAGCTTCAAGTCATCTATGACTACAAGGGATGATATCTTTGATTTTGTAGACTTGATTTCTATGCTAATACTTGAGGAGAAAAACCTTGGCTTATATTGCTTTTCTTCTCAAAGAAAAAACAATTTTGAACATGTGTTTTACTTTACTAGTGGAGATAGAGGTTGTGGAAAAGGCCAAGGTGGTAATCGTTGTCATGGTTATAATGCACAACAAAATAGAGGAGGATAATCCTCAGAAAGGAGAATCAAAGAGGGCAAGCTGCATATTCTACTAGGCAATATAATATTAGTGATAGCAAAGAGTACTAAAATTGTGGTAGAAAATGATACATTTTTAAAAATTTCTTCAAAAAGAAGGTTGAAATTAAAAATAGAAAAAAGCAACAAGTTAATTATGCATCCAGTAGGAGCAAAAACAATGATAAGAGCAGTGAATAGTTTTTTGTTATATATCAGTTTATGAATACTATAACTACTGATAGTTCATCAAAGAATGATGTATGGTATGTAGATTCAAGTGCCTCTAACACCATGACTTCTCATGGAGAGTGGTTCAAAGAGATGCACAATCCAAAGTCTATAGGTTATGTGGAGACAAGGGATGATACAACTCACCCCATACTCATGTTGGAAATGTTCCTTTGAGTATGCATAATGGCAAAACTAAATACTTAGCTAATATGTTGCATGTACTAAAGATTACAAAAACCTTGATTTCTATTGGTCAAATGGTAGAATAGGGACATCAAGTTTGGTTCACATCTCATGGTTGTTATGTAAAAGATCTAAAAAATGATTGCAGGTTGATTGCAAAAAGGAAATGTGTTGGAAAATCATTCACTCTGGATGTAAGTCTTCTTGAAATGGATGCTATCATATTCAAACAAGGTTCAGGTATTGTGGCTGATATTGAAATTCAGCATAAGAAAATTATTCATGTGAACATACAGTAGCTGAAAGACATGCACTCAATATAGATTATGGATGGCTTATTCAAGTTTAGGATTAATGGAATGTAAACATCAGATTGCTTTGAGTAGAGGTTGGATCAGAAGTTTGGGACTTTGTCTATTAGAACACCTAGTGTACAAAAAGAACAAGAGGATGTTAAAGCACTTGGTAGTGATCCAAGTCCAATCAGGTCAAGTAGAGTGAGCAAGCCAACACACCAATTGACATATGATAGCTTTGTAGTTCATTACCATGCATACAAAGCTAAGGTTGTGCAATATGTGAAACCCTCTTATTGTGAGGATGAGAATTAGAGTCCTGCTATGGATAAATAAATGATTGTAGCTATGGATAATGACACATAAGAGTTGTTACCCTTACCTGAAGGCAAGAAAGCTATTGGCTGCAAACGGATTCACAAGGTATAAGTTTGATGGATCTATTGATCACTATATATAAAGCACAACTGGTTGCCAAAGTATACAAGTATTGATTATGAGAAGACCTTTGTTCCAATGACTAAACTTGCAAGAGGAAGTTTATGCGGAGCAACCATCTGATTATGTCAATAAGAATCATCCATATTATATATGCAAACCTCGTAAGGACTTGTATAGACTGAAGCAAGCACCTAGGCCATGGCATAGAAGGATTGGAGAATACCTTGTTAGCATTGGATTTCACAGAGCATAGGTTGATGACTCACTCTATATATGTGAGAGTGATGCAAATATTGTGGTCATTACTATATATGTGGATGATTTGATCATTGACACTAAGATAGAGATTGACAATGTGAAGGGTCTTCTCAAGACTGAATTTGAGACAGAGAATTTGGGAGAGCTGTGCTATTTTCTTAGCATAGAGATAATTAGGACTCTAGAGAGTATATGGTTATCACAGAGACAATATGTGTTGGATATGTTGAATAAGTATGGTATGGATAATTGCAAGCCTATTTCTATACCTTTGGAAGTTAATTCTAAGCTTAGTGCATATGAGGGTGACTTGATTGAGGATGTCACTATATATTAAGAGATTGTGGGTAGCATTATATATTTGACGTGATCACTAGGCCAGACCTAAACTACAAAATTGATTTGGAGTGTCAATTTATGTAGCTTCCACGGAAGCCACATTTGGATGCAGTGCATCACACATTATGTTATGGAATGACAAAGACCAAAGTCCTCTTCTCTTATGACCAATATATATATATATGTGTGTGTGTGTGTGTGTGTGTGTGTGTATGTATATATGTATATATATATGTATATATGTATATATATATATATATATGTGTGTATATATGTATATATATACATATATATACATATATATATATATATATAATTTTCAAAAAGAAGAATAGCAGGAGTACCATGTATCAAAAACCATCCTCACCACCTCTATTGGATCAAATAGAAAGGAAGTAAAGTAGGGGTGAGAGATGCTTTTGAGGAGCTAGAAGAATGAGGCCATCCCATCAAGATAAGTAGGGGGTCTATCAAGAGCAATACGTAAAGTCTTACCAATCAAGGCACAAGGAATGAAGGGACTATGAGCGGTGATTGTTAGGATCCCCAAGGAGAGTAATACTTTTTTAGGGAATAGCCATTAATCTAGAAGGGATCATTAGAGGCATCAACTCTTTGCACTCTAATAGAGCCATTAGGGTCGACAACAAGTATATTATAGGGCCCAATCCAATGTTGTTGAAGCTTGCCTGGAAACTTGCCAAAACAAGAATCATAAGCAAGTATTAAGTCACCTTAAACTCCTTCTGCTTGATAAAGCTATCGTGATAGGCCTTTCCTCAAGTTTGCGTGGCTCTATTCACCGTAGGGCCATCCGATGAGTCTTACCCAAGCATTCCAAGTGCAAGAGACGGTGTTGCACAGACTCATCATCTCCCAAGCTCTCTTTGATAGCTGAGAGAGTAACTCCAATTCAACAGGGAAAACATTCTCTATACCATACACCAATTGGAAAGGGGCATGTCTTATAGAAACCTAATAGGAGGTTTTTATGCGCAAATGGTCTTAGTAAATAGATCATCTCAATCAGGGCAATGTGTAGCAATCGTCCTTATCAGGATTGAGCAGAGGATGGAATTGGTAACTTCCACTTGGCTGTTGGCTCTAGGGTAGTAAGATGTGGACTTGTGATGGCAGATCTTGTACAGCCCTATCAATTCTTCCATAATCTTGTTAAGGAAGTGAGTACCTTTGTCACTTACTAGCTCTAGGGGACTACCAAAACGGGTAATAATGTTCTCATATAGGAATAGAACCTGATAATCCCCAAATTTGTGCAAATAAAGGACAAAAATGTGCTCAACGTGGAAACATCCTTTGCAAATTGGCATTTTTCTTTTGTACTCTCTTGTAAAAATTCAAATATGAAGCAATGTAAAATGTGTATTCAAAAAGGCTCACATTCAAAAATGTTGAAAGAAAAAGAATGGCCAAATATCTTTTTTCTCATTCCAAAAATAAAGGGTCTTTAGACCTTAGTCTATGTATGCAAACCCAATTTTTATAATATCAAGAAAAGAAAAGGAAGAGGCTTGTCAAGTGATTTGAGGAGCTGGGAGATTGAGGTGGTTACAACCTCTCTCTTGCTTTATATTCTCCTCTCATGCTTCATTTCCCTCTCTCCCATTTTGGCACAACTCTTGCTCTCTTTCCTTTCGTGTGCTTTCTTGCTTCATCTCTTCCCCACGGAAGAAGGAGAGAGTGAGGATGAAGATGATGGTCATATTTCTTGTGTGCTAGATTCTTGTGTGTGTTAGCATGGTTTCTTGTTGAACAAATGTTGAAGTTGCTACATTGCAAGCAGTGTAATGTACCAAAACCTCGCTTCTTAACCTTAACTTAAATATATTAGCCTGCAAATTTCCAAATACTATTATTGAGGATGGCATCACGACATAGTATTTGCTCCAGTACTCTTTATTCTCTTCCGCAACACAAAGTCCTCTCTCGATAACTCATATGGTCATGAAACCTAGACGTCACACAATGCCCACTCTTGATTTGAGAGAGAGAGAGAGAGAGAGAGAGAGAGAGAGAGAGAGAGAGAGAGAGAGAGAGAGAGAGAGAGAGAGAGGTTTGCAAACCGGTCAACAGACGCGATCCAACGAGTGATTTGATTTGAAAAGGCATATAAATCAGTGTGATGTTCGATCAAACTAGAGGATTGCACAGGCACACACACACACACACACACAGAGAGAGAGAGTCCCTTTAGGAACAAGCCATCAAACCTCCCAATCCATGCCTCTACTCCTATCTTCTTCCTCTCATTCCCCATATCCCACACAGACGACAATAGCCACAACTTTCTCATCTCTCTCCCATCACCTACAATGGGCAACCAACATCCCTTTTTAGTTTGTTCACATGCTCTTCTCAACTAAGAGCCTTACTCCCTCACACAAGCCTCATAATAGCTATTAGAATAGTTATTTTCCTTTTACAAATAAAACTGCTCTTATTTCCTTTTGTACAAAAAACATACAAATACTTAAACCGGGTGGAGCTCTTCAAGTTTGATTTTTTGTGAGGGTGTGCTACACAATTAATTTTTTGTGGGAAATTAATCCATGGTCTTTCCCATGGATCGGTAGACAATGTGCTTCAAGTTGGTGGTTCACATTTTCTTCTTTGTTAAAGATTGTGGACATGTTTGTGTTCTTTTGGATGGTGTTTTGCCTTGTGCTCTTTTGAAGTCAAAGTGAAAGATTTTTTAAAATGTTGGTCTGAAGAAAATTTTCAAAATGAGATTTGAAGTTGAATGTTGAAGTGTGAAGCAGTATGGTGTCTTTGGATGGGTACCAATTGAGGTGGTCCAATTTGAAGTGAAGTAAAGTGAAGCAAAGTGAAGAGTTGTAGTTTCTTCATCAACATAAGGTGCTTATTCCAAGGAAAAAGTGTATTTTCAAAGTGTTCGCAAGGATTCTCATCACAAGATTGGGAGAGGAGGAATGTTAATCCCCAAATTTGTGCAAATAAAGGCACAAAAATGTACTCTACATGGAAACATCCTTTGCAAATTTGCATTTTGCTTTTGTACTCTCTTGTAAAAATTCAAATATCAAGCAATGTAAAATGTGTAGTCCAAAAGGCTCACATTAAAAAAATGTTGAAAGGAAAAGGATGGTCAAATACTTTTTGTCTCATTTCAAAAATAAAGGGTCTTTAGACCTTAGTCTATGTATGCAAACCCAATTTTTATAATATCAAGAAAAGAAAAGGAAGAGGCTTGTCGGGTGATTTGAGGAGGTGGGAGGTTGAGGTGGTTACAACCTCTCTCTTGCTTTATCTTCTCCTCTCGCGCTTCATTTCCCTCTCTCCCATTTTGGCACAAATCTTGCTCTCTTTCCTTTCGTGTGCTTTCTTGCTTTATTTCTTCCACGGAAGAAGGAGAGAGTGAGGATGAAGACGATGGTCATATTTCTTGTGTGCCAGATTCTTGTGTGTGTTAGCATGGTTTCTTGTTGAGAGGAAGGGTGTTTCTTACGGGTTTTTGAGGGCACATGCATTGTAGATGTCACCATGAGGCCTATTCTCTTGGTAGATTCAGTGCTGTTCTTAGGCTCTTGAGAGCCACATTGTTGCCATCATCCTGCTTCAAAGCTTTTGCTTCACATCACTTTGTCACATAGTTTGGTATAGACCAAAATGTATATGTTTTGCTTCTTCCTTATGGTTGGCATATAAATGGGACCAAAAAAGTCAATTCTCCATTTCTCAAATGGCTTTAGGGGAAGGACGGGAACTATAGTGGCATAGTGTTGGTTTTAGTAGGCTTTTCCATCTATTTACAAGCACCATAATGTTTGCAATAAACATAGGCATGTGGAAGGCTCGCCACCAATATCTTGTGAGCAAGATCTTTTTCGCCATTTCTTAGTGTCCTCCACAAGGCTCTTTGTGACATGCTTTCAGCACTATTCCAACCTTGTCTCTTGCTATACATCTTTGTAGTACTTCATCCTTGCCTTTCTTGTATAGAGTGCCACCCAACAAGGTGCAGGGGGCTGATTTCAATAGAAGCTTATTTTTCTCATGGTTGGAGATACCAGGAGGATACTGTTGAGTAGCCAGGAGGTTAGCTCTGATTGCATACCATGGGGTTACGATTTTGACTAGAAAGAGGGAAGCATCAGCAGAGCAGAGGTAGGTCTTGGTCATCCTTCTCCCCTCATCAACTGAGAGGGATCCGCGAGATAGATGATCAATGCAAGGACATGGGAGTGACCACACTTAGTAACCACTTTGAAGTCAGACTTGTGAAACAAAAGGAGCCATCTCATCATTATTTCCTTCACATCTGTTTTATTCATCAAGAAGGACAATGCCTCATGGTCCACATAGAAATTGAAATGAGTTGACACCAGGTAGTGTCAGAACTTCTCTAAGGCAAACACCATAACCAAGCACTCAAGCTTTATCACTGTGTAGTTTCTTTCTCAATTGGCTACTTTTTGGGTTGCATAATAGATAAGTTGATCTAACTTTGAGGAGCCTTTTTGGCATAAGACTACTCCTAACCCTTCTATAGATGCATTAGTGTGTACATAAAATGACTTTGTCCAATGAGAAGGTTGCAAGATGGGTGCTTCAATCAGACACTACTTCAGGATGTTGAACACTTTGTCACAATCATTGGTCTACGTAAACTATGTATCTTTCCTCAGGAGATTATGCGAAGGGGTTGTCTTTTTTGCAAAGTGCACAATGAACCTTCTCTATAATAACCCACATGGCCAAGGAATCCCCTCAATTGTTTAAGGTTGGTTGTCATTGTTAGCTACAATCTTCTCAATCTTTGTAGGGTCTATTGCTATCCCTTGTGTAGAGACAATGTGACCCATAAAAACTCTTGAGAAGAGACTCCGAAGAGGCATTTGTCAGGGTTGAGAGAGATCCCATACTCTCAACATCTATCAAAGCACTACTCTAGGTGTCCCTAATGCTCACAGATTAGGATATAGACACAGAAGTCATCTAGGTAGACATCAATGAAATCATGTAAATGATTTTTGAATGTGGCCATCATCACTCCTTGGAATGCTACAAGAGCATTACACAGCCCAAATGGCATCACTCTGTCAGTGTAGGTTCCCCATTCTATTGTGAAAGTTGTTTTGGATTGATCTTCTTCTACGATCTGGACTTGGTTGTATCCCCTAAATCCATCCAAGAGAGAATATAGCTCATGTCTAGCCACTATGTCCAATAGTTAGTCTATGAAAGGAATAGGGAAATGATCCTTCTTAGTCTTGGAGTTTAGCTTTCATAAGTCCACACATTTTCAAAGCTTTCTATTCTTCTTAGGTACCACCACAATGGGCAAAACCCATTTAGATTAGCCACTAGATAGATAAACTGAGCTTCAAGGAGCTTCAGCAATTCAGCATTTACTAGGGTGGACTGATTTGAACTCATACATCTCTGTCTTTGCCTCACAGGCTTGGAATCAAGCTCTAGGTCAATATGATACTAGCATAGTGTGGGATCAATCCCCTCTAGATCTTTATATGACCATGCAAACACATCCAAGTTTTCTTTCACAAGGTCATGTAGGACTGGTAGCTCTTCTTTTGGAAGAGCAATACCCACCTTTAGGTGATATTCAATACCATCACCATCCATGAATGTTAATTTCTTTTCACCTTCCACTTCGCAGATGAAGGTCCCTCAAACTTCTCTTCTGGGTATAGATCCAACTCCTTCAAGGGAGTGGCCTCCTCATCTAATGCACCACTGGAATTGACTTCCTATGTTAGTAGAGGCTAAGATTACTCCTTGGGATGCTGAAATGGTATCAGGGTCATTTTATATCTGATGGGAGGATTATTTATCTCTTGACTAGAGGACTCATCCTCTGAGGATGTCTCTAGGAACGTCACACAACAGGATCCTTCAGAGTTCTATTTGGGATGTAGGACTAGTGGTTGTTGGCAAGGTGCATCATTATCATCCTCTCTTGGAAATGGTAACTTTGGGAAAGAAGAGCCACTATTGAAGGAAGGTTTATTCTGCTTAATCCATTTCTTATAAAGGTTTTGCATATGGTGTGACTCATTAGCTAGTCGAAAGGGTATCATAGTCATTTTGTCTAACAGCATGGGATCTTTAGCTTCTATAACCTCTTGAACTTCTTCCTCATTTGTATCCTCTTCAAGCTAGATGGATTCTTCCAATGCACTTTTATAATCTTCTTTTGTAGTGTCATCATTGTCCTCTTCAGACTCTATTTTTGCCTTTGGATAGGGGCTCTATAAGACAAGAATAGATTCTTTGTTGTATCCTCTGTCTCTACTTGTGCATTTGTCTTCTGCTTTTGTCTCTAGCTCTACATCTGTCTTTGCTTCTATCTTTGTCTCTCTGTTATGGCCATATAAGAGGGAGAACAGTAGATCCATGCCTCTATTACACTATAAGAAGTGATTTCCAAAGTTATTCCTTGGTTAGGCAGGAGAGCGTATTCACCCATTGACAAAGACTTTTCTTCTTTTGGGAGTGGGCTTACAATGTCCACTATTAGGGATTGTGCCTCTATTTTCTTGGGAAATATCCGTTTGACAGCTTCTTCATCTCATGATGTGCCACTTGTTATTTCATTGGAGGAATCTGTGATGACTTCAATGGAAGTGGATCCATTACTCTTTTGTGAGCCATACAACTTTAGTACCGCTTTCTTGGGTCCTCTATCTAGGGTTAGGATTCCTTTGAACCAATATGTCCATGCCTTTCCTTCAAAAATCCATGGTCTTAGTAGCCAGTAGCAGAGAATATGAGGTCCCATAGGAATTTGGTTTTACTACTAGATAGGTTAGCCAATAGTCTCTTCCTACAAGGGTTGTCTTCACACATGAGAGAATGCTCAAAGGCTTAATCTTGCTTTGGTCTACTAGTCTGATAAGCCATTGCATAGGCTGCATACCTTACAAGCCTAGATCCTTCATTGTCACATTCATCATTATGTTCATTGATGAACCTCCATCAATCAATGCGTCTGAAATATATCATCCCTGAATCCACACACCAATCTCTACAAAACTAGGATCCAGAAATGTGTTAGCCACATCCAATTCTTTCATAGGTTCTAGGGGTTTATTGGACTTAGGGATAATGGTAGAGCAATCTTAGGCCTTGTCTTCTTGGTAGTATGCTTTTGTGACACCTAGGAGAACATCAGCAACTGTCGAAATGTTAGGTTTGGTTTAAAGGTGTCCAGGTCTTTGACCCAGTCATATTCTTTAATAGGATCCACGGGCTTCTCCAACTGGCTAGGAATGGGGCAACCCCCACTTTTATCTTTCTTTTGTCCTCTAACAATGGCAACACCTATTCTTCTTCTATCTAGTCCTATCTCTATAACTAGCTGTATCCTTCTATACTATTGGACAGCTCTATACTATATCATTCTATTCTATATTGTTCTATTTCTCCTTTGAAAGATTGAACTTCACCATTTTGGTAGAGGGAACATTCTCTTTTGGAACTGTGGGTTCTCTTTTCTTGGCATGCTTTATTGTGGAAACTTCCAATTCCACCAAATTGAAGGTAGGTTATTGGATCTTCTGCAGGGCATTAGGGGGGGTAGCTTTCCCAGAAGCTAGACTAGGAAAGTCTTTTGTAGTATGGCCTTCTCCTTTGCATCTACTGTATAAGGGTTTGTAGTCCATGGATCTTCTAGGATTTTGAAAATTTGGTGAGATATATCCCTTTTCTCCACATTTGTAACACTCTATCTCTGAGCACTTTTCACACATTGTATTAGTTCGCATCACATCACTTCCACCTCTTGCACGATTGGATATGTTGGTGGTATTCACCTTTAGTATATGCAGCTATTTTGTACTCATATCTTCAAGCTCCTTTGTGATTGTTACAACTGAATTGGACAGATAGTCCTTCAAATTTTGTCCTCCTCAAGTACTTGCAATAGGATTTGGAGAAGCCCCTATAATCATTGCATAGATTGGTTGGGTTAATCTAGAAGGTCCTTTGTTCTAATTTTGATTCAAAGTTTCTGTTGAGACTAGTGGTTGTTGGTTCCATTTGGTAGGGTTCCATTGTTTTTGTTGAGTTGCCAACAAGGGAACTATTTGAGGTCACTATTGTTGTGGTTGAACCATCATTTGTGATACCACCGTCAGTGGCCACTATGGATTTGGTGAACTATACTCTGGCACTATTTGCATCTAAGGGTAGGGGTAGGGAACAATCTCTGGGACTGCATTTGGTAGGTATACCATTCCTAGCATGGAAGGAGGTAGGACTCCTCTTCCTGAGGTCATTGACAACCTTGCTTCAACTTCATCATACAATCTCGCACCTTCCATTGCCGCTTGCAAGTTAAGTGGTTTTCTCAATTCCATAAATTTACAAACTTTTGGTTGTAGGTCTCTAAGAAAAACTCCCTTTTGGATGCCTTCATCCAAGTGATGGTTGGTCCATCTCTTCAGTGGATTCCATTCTAGAGACATATACTTCCACCCATTCACAAGAGGACTGACTTAAGTTCATAAAATCCTCTCACATCTACTCTTCAAACAATTTATGCCTAAGTTTAGTGAGAAAGGCTAACTTTAGGTCATCCCATGTGCTAAAAGTTCATGTGGCTTCTCCCTCATACCATTGGAACACCGTGCCTTTGAAAGTAGTAAGGAATATCAGCAACCAATGCTCGTGGGTTCTTGCATTATTGGCTACACATGCTACCATGAACTCAGCTACATGAAGATTAGGGTCTTCATTGTACTCTCGTTGAAAGATGGGTAATGGAACTATATTCAATCGCATGTCATATCAATATTTCTAGGATGGATCTAACTAGGAAGGGGACCTTGAGTCACCATGGGGATTTTCGTAAAGAGTGCTGCAAGGACATCAAAGGAGGCTTCTGTTGCTAGCTTGTTCTTAGCTTTAATTCTTGCATTCTCTCTTCTCATGTATCTCTAGACTGATTCTAGTGCTTGCCTCTTGATCGCATCATTCATCAAGGAGTTAGCTCCACCAAGTTTTTCTGTACTCAACAAAAAACAGAATCAAAAGAGCTTCAGTATTTGGAGGACTCTCTTGCCAATAATTCTTCTACTTCCTTCCTTTCAACGCCTTTGAATTTGGCCTTCAATCCACTATAGAGGGAAAGGTATTCAATTCTAAAGGTATCAAAACTCATTCTTTTGAGGATAGCGATAGTGCCATCATCCTAATAATACCAACTTTGGAGGGTTTCAATAGCATAGATTGTGAAGAACACTCTGTCTACTAGCTTCCAATGGATATAAAAAAAGAAAATAGAACAAAACAAAACCTAAACAGGCTCAATTAGAACCAATTAGAAAAAATCAGGACATCAATAGAACATATCGAAACATCATATCTCCTCTAAAAAATATTATGAGCTTATCAAAATTAATCAAACTTATCAAAAACACTCTCAAACACTTCCAAATCAACTAATCAACATAAAATCAATCAAAAAACAACCATTCAATCCTCTCAAAACCAACAAAAATCAGTCAAAAATCAAGTCATTTCAATAGTCAACATAAGCCTTGTACATAATTGAATCCAAATAAACTATGTATTTAAGAAAATATACATATTTTAAGATAATGAGGCAAATTATAAGAGAACTCTACAAAACTCAACATGTTGCAACAATGACATGTCTAGATCAACTAGTGAGAACAGAAATGGGGGACTAGGAGCTTGAATCTCTTTTTTACTTTGATTTTTCTTAATGCATAGAATCTCTTTTGTTAAGAATGGATGTGTTCTATAGGTTGAATAAATGAAGCTAGATTAGAGATTGAGAAACAATGAGACGAGACAAAATTTTCTAAACCCTAGCTTTTGCACAATTAAAAAAAATAGTCAAGAGCACATCACAACACTTTTATTTTTTAACACCGCATTAGGGCCTCGCCTATCCCAACTTTTCAACAAATTTCATAGACAAGGGGAATAAAGCACCTAATGCACCTTTTTTATGCACTAGGATGACATGAGGTCCATTCAGGCTACAGTTAGCAAACTTAGAAGCATTGTAATAATTGGGTAATCCAAGTTTCAGCTATGGTTACTAGGGGAAAATTGGTTGCACCAACTTTGCAAAGCAATAGAGGCTTAAATACCCAGACTGGACAGAAGAGTAGGCTAGCATTGCGGGCTCAATAGTATAGCATATGGAAAGAAGAGACTACCAATTTCTCCATCATGAGACAATTACTTAATCAAGAAAAGAAATGGTAATATATTTTAGCAAGGGTTTATAGGTTTAAAAGCATACATGGATTTCATTCCAAAAGGATAATCACTTAAAAGAAATACATGAAAAAAGGTAATCACTCAAAAGAAATACATGACAATGGACTAGATAATCATGGCTACCATTGCATCCAAATACAATGTATGGAAGAATGTAAGGTGATCTCAAAATTTGGGAAAGATTACAATCCAAATAGAGGGTCAAAGGAAAAATAGAGAGGAAGAAGGAAGATGCAAATATAACACTTCTTTGATCCTTTTATAGGGTTTTACGCTCATGATGTCATACAATCCATCTGCCATAATGTATTTTTATTGGATACTCTTTACGGCAGAAAGGATATCGTTGTTATCACCCTATCACAGGTGAGTCCAAAGTGAGCAAGGACGTTATTTTTTATGAGATGAGTAGTTGGTATGCATCTAGTGGTGATCCATTGGATGATCATCATCATCATGTGTCAACACCTAAAATGGGCTTGACACTAGCTATAAGCACTAGCCATGCCTTTCTATACTCAAAGAACCACACCCCCTTGGCCGCATTGGCCAGGAGAATATAAGCAACACACTGCCCTAATTGCTATCATGAATCTCGCATTTGGTTTAAATTGTAGTCCAATGATTAAGCCCCACACTCCTTAGAGGAAGTCCCTTCACATAGATCGGTATAAAATACCTCGTAACACAACATAAGGAGGCACCCCTCAAACTGAATGTCATGGCTCCACTACAGTTCTCCTACATTGAGGGGATTGGCCTCTCCATGCACCACTAACACGAATAACACAAACATAGTAAACTCCACTTTAAAATGATCTAGGAGATAATATATTTCCTCACTTAACATTTTTCCAAGGAACCCCAATGCCTAAACCTAGAGCTTAGGTGTCTCACAAATCAACGTGGGTCATGTATATAAGAAACCAATTGCAATGCATCCAAGAGTTACCATGTGATATGCACAATGCAACTCTGAATGCCATACTGCTAAAACATTTTATAAATTAGCATTGTGAAGTGTAAAAAACATTTTTCCCTATGATTTCAACCTATACATTGTGCTTTGTTGCTAAGGGTCAGCCTCTAGCATCCTCATGCTATTTAACCCCTTTCAACTTAATTTATAACCATCCTATATGGTATGAACAATCAAATAAATCAAAATTTCATATGTTTTCAGCAACAACTAATCAACATCAAAACCCCTCTTCTCCCCTACCTTTTAGATTGTGCATTGTTGATAGGTATAAAGAGCGGTTTTTCATGTGTTTTTCTTGTAAAAAGCGATAAAAACGGACTTGAACATGAAGACAAAGCTGAACTGAGGCTTATCCCTCATGCTATATCCATGCCATACATTTACAGACATAAAAAATACTTTTTCTTAATTTTCTAGTGCAAAAAACTAAATTTCCACTATTTTTCTTCATTGATTTAAATGAATGAGGATTTTATTTTTGCAAGCTTTCATTTTCATTCTTTTGCAATCAATCTCGTTTTTTTGAGCTTTTTCATGTAACATACATTCATAGCATGATTACTAATTCATAGTCATACAAACTATAGACATGAAGTGACATAAAAATAAAATTGTAATTCTTCATTATTACTAAATTAGTATGACAATTTGTATTTACATGAACACAAATTAAGAAAACAAGAACATCATGGCATATTCTCAACATAACCAACCAAATCAAATATCCTAATGCATGTGATCCCTTGGCTAAAGTAATGATAGGGAAAGAAAAACCAATATAGTCACATGCCAACAATATAGTTCAATGATATGGTGTCAACACAACCAACCACAAAGCATAATGTCAAGCTAAACAATGTAATAAGTTTGCATGGCACACTCTCACCAACCATATAGTCACATGGTATACTCAAAGATCAAACCATAATCACACAACAAAGTACATAATAAACATCTAAATATTGCAACAAAATGAGATGTCTAGAGTCTCTTAAAAACCCCTCTCTCCCTTAACACAATATCGGTCCACATACAAGGGCGGATAAACATTCCCCATAGAGCACATCATCTAGCTCTAGACACATACAGTGTCTCATCTCCTCTACACTGGCCTGTACCAAACCACCACACCTCGCAAACACATCTAAAACATAGTGGTAGTTCTTTGTAAATGTAGCCAATAACCACCTAACCATATCACCAACTAAGATACTATAACGTGTCCATGTGTCTCCTTGTAGGACACATCTTAGCAGCCCATTGGAAAGAGGGTCTAGAAAGCTTCGCCTGGCACTCCCATGGAATGTTACGGGGTTTGCGATCTAGGTCTTTCCAAGTCTGCCATGTAGCGGAAGTATTCCGGCCGACCTAAATCAGGGTTTTTCTAGTGGTCAAAATCCTAGAATGGCAGCTACGCAGAAATGCCAGGGTCGATGCAGATTCATGCTGCACTTGGTTCAAGGAGAATGGGAAACGAGAGGGATGCAAAGCTCGACCTCTCTGCCCATAAGGCATGGTCCCATTCCGTTCCCCTAAAACAACATAAATCGGAATTCCAGTAACCTGAACTCTAGGTCAGCGTTGCCTGCTGTTCATTTCCTTCGAGAAAAGTTCCTTGCTGTCCATTTCGCTTGAGAAAAGTTCCCGGCCAACCGGGAACACCCATCCGTAGGATGGACCCATGGCCACATCCATCGCACTTTCCTCAGGGTTGCTTTAGTTTTCTAATTACCTACCACATTTAGTTGGACATGCATCAAGCAGCTTCCTTAATTAGCCAGTTAGACACTGGTTCCTTCACGTAAAAGCCAAACAAGTTTCTTTTCAACAAGTTATCTTACTTATCTTTGGAATACATCCATAAAATCTAGCCCGTAGGCTAATCCATAATCCGCCCGAAGGCTATTCAGCAATCCACAAGGATTACTAATCCAAGATTCCGCCCATAGACTAGTATGCGGGCCTCCAGATCCAATCTCGAGTCATGTTGGCCTCTTGTGCAGGGCCCGAAAGGCAAGGGATTTACGGCCAAAGCCCCCCTAGCACCCAAGCGTCCTCTTGCTCCAAGTAGCGCCCAATGGAGAGACCTCTCATGGCAGGTTTGGTCCACATTCCCGGCGCGGCTAACAACCCCCTTGGTTAGGTTTAGGCAGACAGTCAGGGATAACTTATGCTACCTCTCCCTTCAGGCCTTCAACCTGAAGCCTTAATTAACTTTCCATCTTTTAGTTCCTTGAACAAACAATGCAAGCAGTGCTCCTAAACTATTACAAGCACAATCAATCCAGTGGTCATTTATTTGGCCAACTGCTAAGGAGTGAATCCTTCTCTTCGAATGCATCCAGCATTCGATCCATGATCAATTGCGACTTGGCAAAATCCCCAAGGTTTTGTTTGTTCACCCTTTTGTCCTTGGGTTAGGGCCGTACCCCGTTAACCCAACTTAACCGACACCTTAGGTTTCATAAATTAATAGTAAATCCTGGCGACCATGTCGCTCTAACATGATTGATCCTTTGCTTCCAAGAAAATACCTAACTCCCCTTAACTTGGCTAATCAGCCCAAGAAAGGTGATGTAGTAGGATGACTACTCATCCTCTTGCAAGTTAGACTTGCGCTAGAACCTGCCAACCTCATTACAAGGAGTGGCAAATCTCTCCTGTGATTAAACCACAAAGCCGTGCGACGTTGCAACTTGTTGCACAAGTGTTGCACCTAACTCATGGGATCATTTCACCCATTTAATGGCGTTTCTTGGTCAAGGAATTATGTTTAGACAAGACGTAGGGTGTGGGGTGTCTTCTTACCAACCAAACCCTATTTGTACTAGGCCAACAACGATCGATCCTAGGGTTTCCAAACTCAATTCAAGTTTTAGCATTAGGTCGAATGATCCTTAGGGTAGAAACCCTAGATTGTTGTTTGCATGAGCATCCAATTGACCCAAACATTTCGTGACTGTGGGTAGGACCTTTGGGTTTGAGGGTTTTGACTTGGCGTCCAAGTACAATACTTCGCTGCATTTCTGACGTGCCAAGAGCTTGAGGTGTTTATCATATCGACTAGTTATACGAATCCCTTGAGGGTTAGATGATTTAGCTAAATTGGACTAGTTGTCTTGCGACAAAGGGCGATCCTTTCCTAGAGATGCTAACCTTGTCTAAAGGTGTAAATATATGCTAGATACCACATTTCGTGCAAGTATACGATTTGTTACATCTATGTTCTATAAGGTATGCAATAACCCTTTACTTTCCTTACTAAAGTCACGACGAGTGATAACTTGCATGAAACCTATTAGGGTTTACATCAAAGAATCATGCCTACAACCCTTTTGTCTAAGCTTTAGAATTTCATGCTTTGATAAGCCATGCAATCTTTTCCAAATGCAACTTGATGAAATGAAATTTACGCATGACAAATATGTAACATGCGACCCTTAGATACAACATCGTTAATGAAGTTCATGTGGCATGCAACCTTCAATCCGTTCGACAAACATCTTTGCATGCAATGTCCAATGTCCATAGTTTTATTTTCATGCCGTGCAACGGAAGTTAACAATTTTCTCATGTGAGTCATAACAAAGGAAGTTATTGAATAAACGCAAGATACTCTTTCCTTCACGGTCAATGCACGTAACAATTTCCTCATTAACCCTAGTCAATATGCGTTTTAGACTTACACTTTGAAAATGCACGACAAGGCAATTTGCGACTAAGTTGAGTAAGTGATTTTCATTCATAACTTTGGAGATGAAAATGATCCAATTGCATAATATGCACCAATCCTTATCCATCGTTTACAGAGATACTTTCTCAAATGTACTTTTATCACTACTACCTGAATTAAGGATAAGCGTAAAATGCATTCTACCTATGGAATTAAGCGTGCTTAAAGCATTTCTTTATGTAGAAATAAATTCGTAGAACCTGGGCTTGTGGATCCGTGGTGATATCCTTGTGTAAGTTCGGGGAGGAACCTCCCGCGGGTGTGCCTTGCGTCTTCTTGGGAGCCATTGTTGAGAAATTGAACTCCGCGATCTCTTACTCAATCTCCGAATTTCCTTCGCTTTGGCAAAACGGTCTCCAAGCCTGCCTGCTTTCTCCCTTGCGTGCGGGGATTCAAGTTCAATAATATTTTTGAACAGAAGTATTACATTCTCTCCCCCTTGGAGGAATCGATATGTCCTCATCTTGAGAAGAACTGGGGGTATTGTTGGTTGAGAGTGCTTTCATCCATCCAAGTGGCATCCTCCTTGGGATAATATTTCCACTCGACGAGGCATTCTCTCAAGGTTCTGGATCTCAATTGTCTTTCCCTCACATCTAAGATCTTATCAGGCCGTAGCTCAAGGACTCCTTGGCTAGGCATTACAACTTGTTGATCATCAAGTACATGGCTAGGATTAGGTACATACTTCTTCAGTAGGCTGATATGAAATACATTATGAACCTTTAGGTTCTCAGGGAGTTGCAGTCTATAAGCATTGGGTCCTAGGCACTTGAGGATCTTGTAGGGTCCACAACACCTTGGAAATAGCTTCCTGCAATCTCCTAAGGATAGGGAACTCTTCTTTGGACGTACGTGAATGAAGACCATGTCTCCTTCCTCGAAGGTTCTATCTTGATGTTTCAAAACCGTGTAGGCCTTTTGTCTATCCTTTGCGGCTTGGATGTTCTGTCTTATTGTTTTCATTTGGTCATCCATATCTTCCAGCATCTGCCTTGAAGCTTCAACCCTGAAGGTTGGATCCGAGAAGTTTAAAGGACTTTGACAATCATGCCCATACAATGCTTGAAAAGGGGTCATCTAAATGCTTTGTTGGTAAGAAGCATTGTAGGCAAACTCAACTAGTGGCAAGTATTGAATCTACCTATTTGGTTCATGGCAGCAGTATGCCCTTAGCATATCCTCGATGACTTGGTTGACTCGCTCCATTTGACCATTGGTTTGGGGATGGTAAGCTGTACTAAAAGAGAGTTGAGTCCCAATAGCTTCAAAGATAGCTCTCCAGAAGTGTGATGTGAAGAGAGAATCGCGATCACTAATGACTCTTCTGGGCAACCCATGCAGTTTGAATATCTCCTTGATGAACAACCTTGCAATGTTTGAGGCTTTATAGTTTGTCTTAACAGGAATAAGGTGTACAACCTTAGTGAGCATATCAACCACAACCATAATGGAGTTGTATCCTCCCTGAACTTGGGGTAGGCCAATAACAAAGTCCATTACTGATGAATTCCCATTTCATTTGGGGAATGTCAAGTGGTTGCAACTTTCCTGGCATTTTGACATGTTCCGCTTTAATACGTTGACAAGACAAACACTCAATGACATATTTGAGAACATCACCTTTAAGCCTCTCCCAATAGTAGCTCTTTCTAATTGCATTGAGGGTCTTGGCATAGCCAAGATGTCATGAAAAAGGGGAGTCATGAGCTTCCCAAAGTATCTTTTACTTGAGTGACTGGCTTTCAGGCATACATAATCTCGCTCTATAGTAGACAATTCCGCTGTTGATAGAGAATTCCTAAAACTTAGCCTATAGCTTCGGGTCTTAATCCTTGATAGGGATCTCCCTTAGCATCTTTTGATAGGTTGGATCATGGCATGCTTCTTCTCTAGCTAGCTCAAGTATTGGGTTTTTTGGCATGGATACCTTTGTGGCTAGAGATCTAGTTGTTGATGGATTTTGCAAGATTAGAGAATTAAGGAATGACTTGTGACTAAGTGCATTGGCAACTACATTCTCCTTTTTAGGCTGGTATTTGATTTCAAAATCATACTCCTCCAGCACTTCAATCCATTGATGTTGCCTCATGTTGAGTTCGTTCTGGGTAAAGATCCACTTGAGACTTTTATGATCTGTCACTAGGGTAAACTTGTTATCCAGCAGGTAATGTCTCCAAAGCTTTAGAGCATGGATGACAACTAACAGCTCTAGATCATGGGTAGCATAATTATTCTCATGACTCTTTAGTTTTCTTGAAGAGCATGCTACAGGATGACCTTCTTGCATAATCACACATCCTAAGGCAAGCGTGCTAGCATCAGTTACTACTTCGAACTCTTTACTGAGGTCCGGAAGTTTCAGGATAGGTATTGATACCAAACTTTTCTTCAGTCTATCAAAGCTAGATTGTTCAGCAGTTGACCATGCAATCGATGTTTGCTTCTTTAGTAGATCCGTCAGAGGCACTGCAATCAAAGCATATTTTTTTATAAAGACCTTGTACCACCCAGTCAAACCAAGAAAACTGCATATTTCTTTGATAGTTGTTGGTATCGGCCACTCCAAAACATCTCTCACTTTGGCCGGATCCATTGAGATTCTTTCCGCTGACACGATGAATACAAGCACAATTAATCCAGTGGTCGTTTATTTGGCCAACTGCTAAGGAGTGAATCCTTCTCTCTGAATGCATCCAACATTCGATCCGGGATGCGACTTGGCAAAATCCCCAAGGGTTTGTTTGTTCACCCTTTTGTCCTTGGGTTAGGGCCATACCCCGTTAACCCAACTTAACCGGCACCTTAGGTTTCATAAATTAACAGTAAATCTTGGCAACCATGTCGCTCTAACTTGATTGATCGTTTGCTTCCAAGAAAATACCTAACTTTCCTTAACTTGGCAAATCAGCCCAAGAAAGGTGATGTAGTAGGATGACTACTCATCCTCTTGCAAGTTAGACTTGCGCTAGAACCTGCCAACCTCATTACAATGAGTGGCAAATCTCTCTTGTGATTAAACCACAAAGACGTGTGACGTTGCAACTTGTTGCACAAGTGTCGCGCCTAACTCATGGGATCATTTCACCAATTGAACGATGTTTCCTGGTCAAGGAATTATCTTTAGAAAAGACGCAGGGTGTAGGGTGTCTTCTTACCAACCCAACCCTATTTGTACTAGGCCGACAACGATCGATCCTAGGGTTTCCAAACTCAATCTGAGTTTTAGCATTAGGTCAAACGATCCTTAGGGTAGAAACCCTAGATTGTTGTTTGATTGAGCTCGACATTGAACTTGCCACGGTTGAAGTAATTGTCCTTAATGGCCTGTTTAAACTCATTAACTTCCAGTGGCATGCATTCCTTGTGAATAGGAAAGTGAACCTGAGCTGGAAACTTCTGGTTTGAATCTTGATATGTATTAGGCACCAGGTGCTCCTTTGGGACTCTGCTTTCTCGGCTTCCTTTGAGGGCGCTGCAAGTTATTTTTTACTTTGGTAAAAGCGAGGGGGCTGATCTCTGCTTTTTGGAGGGATGAGTCTTGGATTTTAGGGAGGGAGTTGTGATGTGGATTGTGACTATTCCAGACATCGTGTTTGCAACAATAGAGGGGATGAAAGCAGCGACGACGACTGTATACCATGCCTGTGATTGTTCTTTGCAATCGTCACCAATTGTAGAATTGGATAAGAGACAATCTCCAAAAGCATTCTGATTGATTTGTGCAGCACACTCCATTACAAGAAAAGCAACTGGAAAAGCTCGAGATTAGCTATTGTATGTGACAAAGGAGCCCTTATCCGGTTGTGCTCCGAACAACAGAGTCGGGGAGACGATGGAATTCAATTCGAACGATAACCAAATTATCGTTTCCCTAAATGAATTGTAGATCTAGTTGTTCTAATTTGTCATTGGGATCGAGACAGGCTTTTGAGGCAGCAATCTTCAGCTCCTGCTATTCGATTTGATCAACACTTTTGAGATTGAATTCTGATCAACAATTTGAGGCAACAATCTTCATGCTCCCCAGTCTACAGCTCCTTCACAGAAGCACTCGATGGATCACCTACTATACGAGCCTTTAAACTTCAAAGCATGTTTAGTGCCACGAATGAGGACCTCATTGCACATCATGGCTTTTCTGGAGCATAGCACAACAGAGAAAAGGAGGCGGCTCTACTGAAATTTCAACTGATGGCAATTATGCATCGACATCTAGTTCTGTTGATAGCTCTCCTGGTGGTAGTCAGCTTCACCGTTCGAGTTCTCTACCATCAAGCAAAGGTACTGTGCCACATAGTAAAGAGTTAAGTGAGGAAGAAGATGGTTATCGGCTAAATAATCCAAAAGGCAGTGATGGTATAGATGCAACCCGTGCAGCTTCTTGGTCTGAGTATTTTTCCACCTCGGGAAATGAGTATGCTGTTGAGGAAGCTTTCTGATCCATCTATTTTCTCTGTGTGAGAGCTTGTCAAAGGTACACCAAGTCTTCAGCAAATTGCGCAATCCAAATGTTTTTACTTGGAGTGCATTTCACTCAAATACCTCTCATAAACAACATATCTCTCTTGAAGATCTTGTCTACTTTGCTAAGGTAGTTGGAGGAGAGAATCATCACTTTAAATTTGTGGTGCTTCCCTACAATGTACGCTTGCAAGAAGCTGCCACTTCCCCGACATAATCTGTCAGAGAAAAACAACTTCCACTACTGCATGCTGCACACCAGCTTGGTCTCTCAGTGATCGGATCTGTTGCTTTAAATCAGAATAATTGTTTTTGAACCATAGCCGCCGCCATGTTGGTGGCCTATGCCTAGAGGCCGTTCGGATTTCTTCTTCTTGTACCTTGTATTTGTTATTGGCAGAAATAAAAACAGAGTCTTGGCATCGTTTTCTCGTCTTTCTTATTCACTTGATTGATCTTCTATCTTGGAATTCGTCAAGGTCCTCTATGGATGCGACTTTGTTTTCGAAAACCCTTTGACAACGTCCACCGCACTTTCCTCGATAGCTTTAGTTGTCTAATTAGGTCCTACCACATTTATGTGCGACATTTAGAATCAGCTTCATTAATTAAGCCTTTTAGGGCACATAGTTCGTTCACGTAATTTACAACACATACACAAAAACAAAACAAGCAGTCCTTTTATCAAACAAGTTCCTTAACTTATCTTTAAGTTAATCTTTGTCTCCTACCCATACAGGACAATTATGTATCCCTTCTCTCCAACAAAAGTACCCAGTCCAAATCTCATGGCACCAAAATTTCCATCCTTTATCTAGAATAGGATCTTCCAACGTCCCAGACATTGGGCTCACGGGGATCTCCAACTCCATTCTGGACAGACAAGGGGTGTCCAAAGCTCCACCTGACTCGCAAGCGGTCTAGCTCTCTCTCACAATCTTTTGGAGGGGTATACTCTCTCTTTCCCTCTCTCTTGCAGCCTTTCGGGGTCTCCTTATGCTCTCTTGTGCCTCCCCATGCCTCATATTTATAATGAATTAGAGAGGAGGGGATAAGTCTAAGAACAAGAGTAGAGAGGCTCTTACAAGACTCAGTGATTTGATGCTTAGATCAAAAGTCTGATGGTTGCATTAGCTCCAAAAGGGGGGTAAAACTCCAAGACACTTGCTTAGAAAGCTCTTAGTTCACTCCTTCTTCTTTTCTCTATTTGAAGTGCTATCTACTGCCTGTAGATTGTGATCGCAGCGCACACGATTTTGCTAGTCACTTTTCTTTATTTCTCTTTTTATAAAATCTCCAAAACTAACTAAAACATCACTTGTCTTTTCATGTAAATGACTTTTAGTTCTATCTTTTTAGGATAATATCTAAAATATAATAGTTTTTTTACCCCCAAGAGTCTAATATTTTTGGACCATTCAAACTATACACATTGATACTAGTGATTAATATGGCTCATTAGTCCCGTTCACATTGTACTTTTCGTGAAGGGTGGCTACGGTCCTTATCAATCTGAGAAAAATGTCAGATTTATGACTCTCGATTTTTTTAAATATATTTTTAATTGAATGAAAATTTTTAACTATTAATGCTAGTCGTTTTTTACCTTAGTTAGTCTTTAGTTAGTAATCTTATTAACTTATTAATTGACTAACTAACTTTCGAACTAATCAACTAACTTTTATTGCGTGGAAATATTACAATCTCATGATGAACAACCTATGGCATGTTATATCTTTAGCTCAAAGTCAGCAATCTAGAACTCCATCCAATTCTTCTAGAGTCACTACAAGATCTATAGCTCAAGATCAAATAGTTCAAGTGACCCTTGAGCAAAAGGAGAAAGATGAACAAGTCTTGTACATGATCTTTTCCATCATGTAGATGGGGCAAAGATTGCATTTGAAGCATGACATACATTGGAAACTACATATGTAACCAAAGGTAAACATTTTGTTTACTAGTCTTAAGATTGATAATTATGGTTTAAAAATTGAAGATGGAGAAATTGTTGCCTTTGTATTCAACAAAATGAAAAGCTTAAATACTCAGTTTTCCAATGTTGGAGAACCAGTCAAAGACATAGACGCTATAGCACTGATATTAGAGATTATGCCATCCAACTTTGATTGAAGAGTCAAAATCCTTAAACAAAAGTAACCAATTCCAAGCTTAGCAAGTATGATAAAATCTCTCCTTGAAGAAGAGAAGAGTATGAGATTGAGACCCTATCTAGGAGATCTAGCAGATCTAGCATATGCTATCAAAATGAGAAAGCTAGTCCAATGTGAACACTAAAAGAAGTCAAACCACTAGTCTAAATTTTTCTGAATCACAAAGTATCCTTGCAAGAATTGTGGAAGTCGGGGTCATGGAGTAAAGAATTGAAGAGCATCAAAGTAGTCTACAACAACAAACATGGTGGAAGGCAAAGAAGGAGAAACTATAACAGATGTTGATCTTGACTATGCATTTTGATGTACATTAGCATTAAAGGCTATGTTTTTATGTTAATATCTATTCTTGTAATCCTAAAATATCTAAAAGTGTTTTGTTTTGCAATCCTCGATTTTTGGTTTTTGAAATTCTAGAAGTAGTTTTTCTAGTATCCTTGGACTAGTTGTTTTAAGTTCCAAAAGTTCTTTTTAAAAATAATCATTGTCTTCATGGGTACTAGGAGGAATTCATCTTATAATCATGCATATCTTGATTTGAAATTCAAGATATTATCTTTTTAAGTCAATATGAGTACCATCTACTCTTAATATATTCTATATATGTATTACCCTATCTAAGTAATCATCCTATCTTACTCTACTTTTCCTTTGCCTAATATTTGGGCTAGGGGGGAGGGTGTCAGAATTAGGACCTTCATCCAAGCTCATGAGAAGAGACCTTTTCTTAGAACAAAATAAAAGTTGAATTCACCTATTATGTCATAGGTCACCTACCTATCCACTTGCCTTAGCCTATCAAGAGGCCATTGATCCTTCATTTGTAAAAGCATGAGAATCAATTTGAGAGTGTTAATATCAACATACTAGTGAGGATGTGAGAGTGAGCCTACATAATTTTTAATCTTTTTATACCAAATGGAATCTTGATTTAGTACATTTAATTTCTTTGAATGGTTCTCCAATTGGAAAGTTGGGTCTTTAATCTTTTCATTTTGTTGACTATAGAGGCAATAATTTTTCCATCGTCCATTTCTAAACCATAAAGATCAATCTTAAGACTAGTAATGGAATGTTTACCTTTGGTTTCAAATGTAGTCACCAATGTATTCCATGCTTCAAATGCAGTCTTTTCCCCATCTACAAAATGGACAAGCTCATGTACAAGAGTAGTCCCAACGATTCCTAGCACTTGTTTATCTTCTCCTTTTGCTCAGGGGTCACTTGAGCTACTTGATTTTGAGCTATAGGTCTTGTAGTGACTCAAAAGAAATTAATGGAGCTCTAGATTGTTGCCTTTGAGCTAAAGATATAACATGCCGTAGGTTCTTCTTCATGAGATACCCACATTAGCTTGCCAAGTATGGAAGGTTGTTCCATAAGGGTGCACTCCTGCTTGGAAGAACGAGACGTCACCTCCCTGGATAGAAATTTTTCCAGCTACACCCAATGTGTTTGTATATGGTATTCAATTAACTTGCGAATATAGTGCATGATTCATATACACTTTTCATACCTTTTGCTCAAAATTTGAGATTGCCTAATCAATGATCTCAGATTGAAACTTGCCGAAGCATCACACGTGTTCTATAGACAATCGACATTTTTATCTAATTGCCAGCTTACATTGAGAGCAAGGGCATGGGACACGTTGATTAAGATACACCTCGCGATCTTGAACATCACGATCTTCATCATTGTCCATTTGGTCTACGTTACGACAAACAATTTGTTTTTGTTATCATTCTTTTTTTCTTTCTTAAATTGTTTGAGAAGGGATTTCTTCTCTTATAACTAAGCAAAATTAATGTATGTAAAGTCTCCACCCACCCATAAATTAACATATGTTGGAGTGTTTTCCGTCTCGTGGTATTGCACCGGACCTCGCCACCACTCTCTCTTTGTTTTTTATCCATTCATTCTCTTCTCTCCTTCCATCGCTCTCTCTTTCTTCTTCCATCGCTCTCTCTTTTTCTCTTTCTTTATTATGTTGTATGTTTATTCCCTCTCTCTCACTCCTTCTTTTTTCTCTTTCTCTCCCTCTCTCATTTTCTTTAACAAAACATATCTCTCTCTCTACCACTACCACTACCACTACAATAAACAAGAAAATAAGAAAAAACAACTAAAACTACTACTACTGCTGCTGCTACTGATGCTGCTGCTGCTACTACTACTACTACAATAAACAAGAAAAGAAGAAATAACTACTACTACTATCACTACTACAATAACAAAAATAAATAAGAAAACTAAACAACAATAAACAAGAAAAGAAAAGAAAAAAACAACAACAACAAATAAGAATACTACTACTACTACTACTACTACTACTACTACTACTACTACTACTACTACTACTACTACTACTATAACCACGACTACGACGACTATCACTATGACTACGACTACCACAACAACAAACCACTACCACTACCACTACCATTAACACTATAATAAATAAGAAAAGAAGAAAAAATAACAACAACAACAACAACTACTACTACTACTACTACAACAATAACAACAAATAAGAAAAGAAGAAAAAACTACTACATCTACTACAACAACAACAATAACAACGAAAAACAAGAAAACTAAACAACAATAAATAAGAAAAGAAAAAAAACTACTACTACAACAAACAAGAAAACTACTATTACTAGTACTAGTACTACTACTACAATCATGACTACGACGACTATAACCACGACTATGACTACCACAACAACAACAAACAAGAAAAGAAGAAATTAAACAACAACAACTACTACTATCACTACCACTACCACTACTACTACTACGACTACCACAACAATAACAAATAAGAAAATAAGAAATTAAACAACAACTACCACTACCACTACCACTACCACAACAACAACAAACAAGAAAAAAAGAAAAGAAGAAATAAAACAACAACTACAATAACAACAACCTCTCCCTCCCTCCCTTCCTCCCTCCCTCTCTCTCTCTTTCTCTCTTTTCCTATTATGTTTAATGTTTTCTCCCTCTCTCTCTCGTTCCTTCTTTCCTTTTCTCTCTTCCTCTCCCTCTCTCATTTCCTCTCCCTCTTTCAATACACATGATTTTTAACAAAAACAAGTAAAATAAAAGCAGAAAAAACAAAAACAAAGCAAGAAGGAACAATGCACTCACCACAAAAGGCCCGAGGATGGATTCAGTGGCTCCTCTTCGTGACGGCGTTCCACCCCCTCTAAACCTGCGCATCCTCCGGATGTGCCAACTATCCAGGATCATTCAAGTCCACAAACAGGTCAAGTCCATCTTCTGTTTCTAGTAGATCTGTTTCTCCATCAGCTTCATCATCTATGTTCTCTGTCTCTTCTGCTTGTCTTCCTTCT